>NC_047090.1:193364042-193724875 GCF_902459505.1 Geotrypetes seraphini | reverse complement strand
AGTGTGGGGGGGGAGGAGGAGGAGCCACACAGGGTCATTTAGTGTGTGTGGAGGGGAGGAGGAGCCACACAAGGCCATTTATGGGGAGAGGGGGAGGAGCCACACAGGGTCATTTATGGGGGGAGGGGGGAGAGGAGCCACACAGGACCATTTAGTGTGTGTGTGGAGGGGGAGGAGAAGCCACACAGGGCCATTTATGGGGAAGGGGAGGGGGAGGAGACACCACACAGGGCCATTTAGTGTGTGTGTGGTAGGAGGAGCCACACAGGGCCATTTATGAGAGGAGGGGGAGGAGCCACACAGGGTCAATTAGTGTGTGTGTGGAGGGGGAGAAGCCATGCAGGGCCATTTAAGGGGGGAGAGTAGCCATACAGGGCCATTTAGTGTGTGTGTGGGAAGAGGGGTCACACAGGGCCATTTAGTGTGTGGAGGGTGAGAAGAGGTCACACAGGGCCATTTAGGGGGAAAGGAGGAGAAGACACACAGGGTCATTTAGTGTGTGGGGGGAAGAGAGGTCACACAGGGCCAGTTTGGGGGGAGGAGGAGCCACACAGGGTCATTTAGTGTGTGTGTGGGAGGAGGGGGGTCACACAGGGCCATTTAGAGGGGGAAGAGGAGCCACACTGGGCCATTTAGTGTGGGGGGGAGGAGGAGGAAGAGCCACACAAGGCCTTTTTTTTTGGGGGGGAGGAGGAGGAGCCACACAGGATCATTTAGTGTGTTTGGGGGGAGGAGGAGCCACACAGGGTCTTTTAGTGTGGGGGGAGGAGGAGGAGCCACACAGGGTCATTTAGTGTGTGTGGAGGGGAGGAGGAGCCACACAAGGCCATTTATGGGGAGAGGGGGAGGAGCCACACAGGGTCATTTATGGGGGGAGGGGGGAGAGGAGCCACACAGGACCATTTAGTGTGTGTGTGGAGGGGGAGGAGAAGCCACACAGGGCCATTTATGGGGAAGGGGAGGGGGAGGAGACGCCACACAGGGCCATTTAGTGTGTGTGTGGTAGGAGGAGCCACACAGGGCCATTTATGAGAGGAGGGGGAGGAGCCACACAGGGTCAATTAGTGTGTGTGTGGAGGGGGAGAAGCCATGCAGGGCCATTTAAGGGGGGAGAGTAGCCATACAGGGCCATTTAGTGTGTGTGTGGAGGGGGAGGAGGAGCCACACAGGGCCATTTATGGTGAGGGCGGAGGGGGAGGAGCCACACAGGGTCGTTTAGTGTGTGGAGGGGAGGAGGAGCCACACAGGGCCATTTATGGGGGGAGGGGAGGATCCACACAGGGTCTTTTAGTGTGTTGAGGGGAGGAGGAGCCACACAGGACCATTTATGAGGGGAGGGGGAGGAGCCACAGAGGGTCTTTTAGTGTGTGTGGAGAGGAGGAGGAGCCACACAGGACCATTTATGGGGAAGGGGGAGGAGCCACAGAGGGTCTTTTAGTGTGTGTGGAGAGGAGGAGGAGCCACACAGGGCCATTTATGGGGGGACGGGGAGGAGCCACACAGGGTCTTTTAGTGTGTGGAGGGGAGGAGGAGCCACACAGGGCCATTTATGGGGGGAGGGGGAGGAGTCACACAGGGTCTTTTAGTGTGTGGAGGGGAGGAGGAGCCACACAGGGCCATTTATGGGGGAAGGGGGAGGAGCCACACTGGGTCTTTTAGTGTGTGGAGGGGAGGAGGAGCCACACAGGGCCATTTATGGGTGGAGGGGGAGGAGCCATACAGGGTCTTTTAGTGTGTGTGGAGAGGAGGAGGAGCCACACAGGGCCATTTATGGGGGAGGGGGAGGAGCCACACAGGGACTTTTAGTATGTGGAGGGGAGGAGGAGCCACACAGGGCCATTTATGAGGGGACAGGGAGGAGCCACAGAGGGTCTTTTAGTGTGTGGAGGGGAGGAGGAGCCACACAGGGCCATTTATGGAGGGAGGGGGAGGAGCCACACTGGGTCTTTTAATGTGTGGAGGGGAGGAGGAGCCACACAGGGCCATTTATGGGGGGAGGGGGAGGCGCCACACAGGGTCTTTTAGTGTGTGGAGGGGAGGAGGAGCCACAGAGGGTCTTTTAGTGTGTGGAGGGGAGGAGGAGCCACACAGGGCCATTTATGGGGGGAGGGGGAGGAGCCACACAGGGCCATTTATGGGGGGAGGGGAGGAGCCACACAGGGTCATTTAGTGTGTGTGGAGAGGAGGAGGAGCCACACAGGGCCATTTATGGGGGGAGGGGGAGGAGCCACACTGGGTCTTTTAGTGTGTGGAGAGGAGGAGGAGCCACACAGGGCCATTTATGGGGGGAGGGGGAGGAGCCACACAGGGCCATTTATGGGGGGAGGGGAGGAGCCACACAGGGTCATTTAGTGTGTGGGGAGAGGAGGAGGAGCCACACAGGGCCATTTATGGGGGGAGGGGGAGGAGCCACACTGGGTCTTTTAGTGTGTGGAGAGGAGGAGGAGCCACACAGGGCCATTTATGGGGGGGAGGGGGAGGAGCCACACAGGCTCATTTACAGTGTGTATGCGGGGGAGGGTTTTATAATTATCTGGAAGATGACGAGATGCCGCATTGGGCGTTTCTCTGGACCTGCAGAGGGGAGCAACGGCGCGGGAGGAAGTGCGTCACGGCGTGGCGGAAGTTGTGGGTGGCGCTGAGAGCGATGCAGCGGGGCGTCGGGGCGATGGAGCCGCAGCTGTGCGAGCGCAGCGACGCCTTCGTGGCGCAGCTGAAACGCGGGGGCGGCCGCTTCAGCTCCGAGGAGATCGCGCGCCACACGGTGGAGCTCCTGGGCGGGATCTGCGCGCGCAGCTGCTGGAGCAACGCAGGTGAGGAGGCGCGAGGGAGAGAGCGCGCGCGCGCTAAGGCGGCCTAGCCTGACGCCGTGTCCTGCCTTTTGCAGAGGAGCTGATGGAGATGGTTCGCCTGGAGGGAGGGAGGATGACGGCCGCCCAGCCCTCGGAAAGCACGGTGGGGAACATGGTGCGCCGAGTGCTGAAAATCATCCGCGAGGAGTACAGCAGGTAGGTGGGGCGCTGGGCGGGGCTGGGCTGCGCTGCGCTCTCCCTCCCTCCCTCATTGGCTCCGCCGTCTCGTTTCCCCGCTCTAGGCTCTGTGGTGGCAGCGAGGAAAACGACCCGCAGGAATCGCTCCATAAGCTCCTGACGGCCGGAGGGCTCAGCGAGGACTTTCACCGCCACTTTGCTCCCCTCAAGGACAACGTCATGGAAGCCATCAACGAGCTGCTGGTGGAGCTGGGTAAGAGCCCTTATGACGTCACAGGCTGGGCTCCGCCCAAAGCTCTCCTGGTTCTGGGCTGGGGGGGCGGGACTAAGTGACTTGCCCAGGGTAACAAGGAGCAGCCTCGGGGCTGGGATTGAACTAGGCAGAGGCAGGAAGCTCTGTCATACTCATTCGTTGCAGTCTGTCTGTTAGGCATTAGGCACCTTTTAGAACTTTTATCTTTTAAGGAGATTACAATTATTATTCCAACCTCTTCTTTCCCTTACCATATACTATGTAAGCCACGTAGAATTTTTGTTTATATACAATTTCCTATGTATACTAAACCTTGAACCTACAACTGAGAAGGCTAAGAAATGCTTTCTCCTGTTACATAAAAAACCCAAAATGAATGTACAGGACGCAGGAATTTAGTCAATAAAAAAATCATAAAAACATGGCATATATGAAATGAACGGACAATGAGCACTCCACTGAACAACACTGATGTAAAATCAACTTGTCTATTTCATAAAAGGACACAAGCAGAAGTTGTGGACCCGACACAGCACTGTTTCAAAAATGCTTCCATAGCTTTTCAGTGATTTTGGTTACTCTGGCATGTTAGTTGCACCGAGCTTTCTTTTATCCCAGACCTGTCATCTATGAACATATACGCCACAGTAACGCCTGATGCAGGCGTTCCTCAGACGCCGAAACACAGTGCTGTGTCGGGTCCACAGCTTCTGCTTGTGTCATTTTATGAAATAAACAAGTTGGTTTTACATCAGTGTTCTTCAGTGACGTGCTCATTGTCCGTTCCCACTTCCTTTTGTACTGTGTTATACCCGTGGGTTCTCTGTTCTGTTGGACTTTTTGGTGTTTATATATGAAATGAATACATTAACTACAATAATTATATCCAAAAACTGGTCCTAATATTTGTGTGGACCGGTTCTTCCTCAGGGGTCCTAAGGAAAATGGTATGAACAAGTCGTGCTGTGCCAAAGATATGTGTGCAATGCTGTGGTTAAAGGAAAATGTAACACCAATTGTGAATACAGAAATAGTGTGAAAGAAAGAACTTAAGACTAGCCTTCCTGGGTCAGACCAGTGGTCCATCAAGCCCAGTAGCCTGTTCTCACGGTGGCCAAAAATACTGAAGAAATGAAAAGATGATATCCTGTGATAAGTGTATAGAAGGGATGATGGAGTGTCTGATGAATGTCTTTCACATGATTCTTCCTGCTTTTGCAGAAGGAACACTGGATAACATAGCAATGCAGGCCTTGGAACACATCCACTCGAATGAGGTGATCATGACAATTGGTCATTCCCGAACAGTGCAAGCATTCCTGGAAAAGGCAGCCCGCAGGCGCAAGTTCCATGTCATTGTGGCAGAGTGTGCCCCTTTCTGTCAGGTAAGTCCCAGTGATAAAGAGAAAAAAAAATAAAAATTGAACATATTGGTAAAAAATGAGCACTGGAGTCTACTTGTGATGTCCATTTTTGCCTGTCAATTGTGTGTTATAGGTTGTGTTCCAGCTATTAGTCATTACTAACTCAAAGAAATACAATCACGTCACTTTTAAAGAGAACCCATTGGCTACCGATTCAGCACAGAATAACCTTTAAAATTGCCATGTTAATATTCAAAACTCCTAAAAACCAAGGAACCAGCCTTTGATAAATTTCTCATTCCGCAGGACTCTTAACAGAACATTAAGATCTACTAATCAACATTTGCTTTTTGTGCATTCACTAAAGATTATAAACACTCGCTGGACAACAATATTTTCAATAACTGCACCTATGATTTGGAATGCATGGCCATTTCGTATCAGAGAAGAACAAAGTCTAGATAAATTCAAAGGAGCCTTAAAATGCTTTCTTTTCAAAGACGCCTTTGAATACTGATTTTTCCTTCTCTACTTACAAGGGATCCAGCTATAAAGAAGACATTCCCCTTTTTCCTTATTGTAATTCAACCCCCTTACTCTCGTTTAATGTATGTGATACTACAAGCTTAATGGTATGTGATTCTATGTATTTTAGAATTTGTCCTCCCCTTTTTTTATCATTGTAAATCGCCTAACTTGGTTTTTTCTTCTACATAGAGCTTTTTGGACCCCTGTTCGTTTACAAAAAATAGATAGTTCAAGATCTAATAGATGCTGGCATTGTCATATTGAAGTTGGGACATTAGACCATCTTTTATTCTTTTGTCCATTTATCTTATCATTCTGGAAATCAATTTGGCCCCAAATTAATAGAATGTTAGAAAATCCGGTAGCCTTGACATATGATACTATATTATTTGGAACAACCATGAGAGCAAAAAGCCAAATTTCATCAAGTAATAACAAACTTTTATTTATTTTAACTGGAATAGCAATACAACAAATTACATTCAATTGGAAACAACATGATAGATTGAATTATATGTTCTGGTGGAATTTAGTATGCCATATATACAAAATGGAACTCGCTATTGCAACACATAAAGGATATATGAATAAATTTCAAAAAATATGGGGACCATTAACAGATTTTTGTAAAGAATGATAAATTTTCCCATGAATAAAATTTGAAAAAGTCTGGAGACCATTAACAAATTTCTATAATGAATGATTAACTTTTCCCATGATAAGAAAATTGAATAGAGGGGAATGGGGAGGGATTTTATTTATGATTATTACATACTATATTATTATTTGAATAAATTCACAATAAAGTTGATTTTATGTATTATTGATTGGGAGGGAAAGATGGGTAGGGATTATTATATTCAATAACAATTATATAAATTTAGATTTTTTTTTTACATAATATTATAACTTTATATAATATTAATTTTCTAAAGAAATGTTAAATTTGATGTTAATATATGAGTTAATCAAGTGTGTATATTCAAGCTTCTAATGAGATTATTTAGAACACTTGTTGTAACATAAGAAAATGAATAAAGATTTATAAACAATTGTAAATCGCCTAGAATTTTGGATAGGCGTTCAATCAAATTTTAAATAAAACTTGGAAAAACTTGATGGGGAATAGTACTTCCTAAAAACATTGTTTAGCTAGAATCATGGAGGGAAGCTACCAAGCTCAGAACAAAGCAGGAGAGGAGAAAAATGGGGCTGTGGGACAGTTCAGCTTGCATGAAGTAATGATCACTGGGAAGCCTGACTTTAAAATCTGTTTACATGAAATGCATAGTATAAACAGCCTTCCTCCATGAATATGGTACAGAAGAAATACAGATTTTTGTTTATTTTTTTCATTTGGTATGATGGCTTCCGGAGAGATCTTGTTTGTTTGGTTTTTTCCAGGGCCACGAAATGGCAGTCTGTTTATCCAGAGTGGGGATAGAAACCACAGTTATTACTGATGCTGCCATCTTTGCAGTCATGTCCCGTGTCAACAAGGTTAGTTTCAAGAATACACTGTAGGGCAGTTGTCTTTCATAAAAGGCTGTCGCTATAGAGTGATGTGCTGCTGCTTACTCTAGGGTAGTCTCGGATCCTTCCCCTTCACCCACTCTCCCAGGAACCAACCTTTTAAGAGTTAACCGGTCTGCAGTACCTAGATACTCTGCATCTTTGGCCTTCCCCTTATGCAGGCCTGGAACATCAGTGTACCGAACTGAACTCGGTGCTTATTAGAAATCCCCCAACCTCTGACTTTCTAGGTCAATTCTACTCCTCTGCCCTCCAACCCAGCCTGCTGATTAACCGTTCCCCTTAACTGTATCCATAACATCCTGTTTGTCTGTCTTGCCTGTTTAGATTGTAAGCTCTTTCAAGCAGGGACTGTTTTTCTACTCTTTGTGACTCTGTGCAACGCTGCGTGTGTCTGGTAGCGCTATAGAAATAATGAATAGCAGTAGTAGTAATTCCACTTCCAAATGCTCTGAGCTATTTTTGTTGAAATCCAGCTCTCAGAACAATGCCTTGATCCAGTGAACCCACTTTGATCCTAAGATGGCTGCCTAGGGTCCTTCTTCCCCCTGCAGATTTCTGCATGGCAGTGAAGGCAATGTGTGTTCAGGAGAGATGGCTAGAAGTCCACTAATTGTCTCCTCTGATGTCCCTCCAGTTTACCAGTGAAGACCCGGTGCTTTGATCAATCTTCTGCTCTTATTCATGTTCCCATTACACATTCAGAATGGTAGTGGACCTAGCTATGGGCTCCAGTCTTTTGGCTGTGTGCACTTGCTTAAATGATGCTGGAAACCCAACATTATATGCTTAGCCTCCCCTTCACATCAGGAGCAGTTAGTCCACTTCTCTACTGAGGTGCCCATATCACTAACAGTGGTTTCTTGTATAATATGACTGTCAGTCTTGACCAGTGGGGTAATTATCCTACCCAACCTGCGAAGAGAAAGTGAGATCCTGCTTTCATCATTCTCACTTCGCCGTCCTTGTTCAATCTACCATCCTCTCTAGACTGGATTATTGCAATTCCATCTATATAAGCCTAACTAAGAAAAACCTCCATAGACTTCATCTAATTCAGAATGCCGCGGCTAAGCTTATTTTCGTAAAAGGCAAGTTAGACCATGTCTCTCCACTCCTGTCCAAGCTTCACTGGCTTCCAATACACTCCAGAGTCCTCTTTAAATGTGCCTGCTTAGCCTTCAAGATCCTACACGGCATCCTTCCTCCCATTATTCCACTCTTTTGGAACTTCTCAAACCCGAACTCCACCAGATCCTCCCAAAAATTGAAACTATCATTCCCTTCTACAAAAGGTATATCCCGCGCAGGAAAAATAGGAACATCCCTCCCCTTTAGAACCACAGAACTCTGGAACAATCTCACATCACCGCTCAGAAATTCAAGCTCCCTCCAATTCTTCCGCAAACACCTGAAAACTTGGCTCTTTTCAAAAATCTAACACCTCCCGCTCTCTGGTACCCTGGCCCCTCTCTATCCTCTTAGTTCCTTTCCTATAACCCTTCATTGGAGTTCCTTTTTATCCTAACCCTGTAAACCGTGCCGAGCTTTACACTTGCGGAGATGGCGCGGTATACAAACCTAAGGTTTAGTTTAGTTTAGAATCCAAATTTTCATCTCTCAGCTCCCTCCCCCTTACATTCTGGGCTGTGCCTGAATTCCTCAGTCTGATTTTATACAGCAAAGACGTAGGAGCCCTTTCTCTTCTGCTTGTGTTTATTTTTTAAACTTGAAACTTCTGGGGAGGGGGTTCCCCCCCCCCTCTGGACAAGGCTTTTTCCTGCTGCAGAGGCTCTCAACACCCCTGAGACATCTCTGGTTGCAAGAAGACAGACTTCAGGTGGAAGTCTGTAGCCTACAGGCACAACTTTGCTTGATTCCTGTGTGGCCAGCCTGCATTGTCAGCTAGGAAGCTTGCGGAGTCCCCCTTGGGAGCTTGTTCACCCCAGGTTTTGTCTGGCAGTGGGAGAGTGCAGACTGCAAGACTCCATGGTGGTTTTATCCAACATCAGGGACGCTGTGCTTCTCTCCTCACACCATGTGAGGGCTTCGGTGAGGGGCCTGGACTGCAGTTTGAAGATACAGGCTGTTTCATCGCTCCCCAGACTTGTCTGAGACAGGAAGTCTTCTCATATCTCTCTCTGAGGTTTCCTCCAGCAGTTTCCAGCACAGTAGCAAGGCACTGTGAGTATAGGCTATAATAGCCTATGGGAAAATTGGGGGTGGGGGGGTGTTCTCCAAAAGTGGGTTTTTCTGGATTGTGAGGCCAGGGCTTAGGTTCCCCCACCTTTCCAACCCGTTATCTGACTTTTTTACAGTTTGATCTTGCCTCCCCAGGCCATTTTTAACTGCAAAATCGGCAGCATGGCAACCATCTGTATTTGGATTTCCCAGTTTTAAAATAAAACCCTCTATCTGCCTCAATACCCCTCCTTTTTGTTTAAAAACAGTACAGATGGCATCCTCTAGTGAAGATACTTCAGATTCATGCCCAAATTGTGGTGGATGTCTTATTGGAGGGGGGTCATTGTTCCATGTGCAGTTCTGCACATAAAGGGGGGGGGGCAGGGCCTTGGTCATCGCCTCTGAGAAACCTGAGATCCAGTTGAGTGTTTCCTGAGTCTGAAATTCTGGCAAGAACCAGAAAAAAGCAACTGTGTGTCCCCAGTGTAGCATTAAGTACATGCCATTGGACGAGGCTCAGAAGGCATCCAGGGAAGTTGGGGCAGGACCCTCTGGATTACTTGGTCCGAGTTTTGCTCTGGAATTTATTTGTATGATGTTTATCTAAGCTACAACAGCCAAAATTGTCTCTCAGGGGATGTTGGTGAACCTAGCTCCTGGGTTGAGTTTCCTTTCGCCAGCATGTTGTTGTGGGGACCCAGGCTGCACATGAAATGGAGATGAGGACGGAGTCCATCCCTTGTTTGTGGCTCCAAAGTGCTTTCTCATGGACAGCATTAACCCTCCGTCATGTACATCACAATGATGGTAACTGATCACTGAGACACTCTGGAAGGGCCCCTTCAGGGTTGCTAGATGAATGGCAAAGTTATATCCCACGGATACGGAGTTCTACCAACTGCTGGCCACTCCTAAGGTAGATTCCTTCGTAGCTCAAGTTACCAAATGTACTTCGCCTTCTAGTGAAGGTGGAGTGGTCTTGAAGGATTTTCAGGACCACAGACTGGATTTTGTTATTTAAGACAATTCGAAGCCACAGCAGCCATTGCTAGGGCTTGCCATTTCAAGCTTAGCAAGACTAGAGGCCTGGATGGCAGCATAGATCCTGATTTCCTGATGGCAGAGGTTGATTATGTAGTGGATGCGCTCTATGATCTTTTCCGAAACTTGAGCAAAATCTCAGCTTGTGCAGTATTTGCCTGCAGAATGCTCTGGATCAGACAATGGGTGGGGGATTCTCCCTCCAAAGCGACCTTGAGCAAGCTCCCCTTTTAAGGAGCAATTGCTTTTTGGCAAGGGCATGGATGATCTTATGGCCAGTGTACAAGACCGCAAACCCAGGTCTTTGACTGAGAACTGGCCTTGCACCTCAAGGAGTTCCTTTTAGGCAAATTTTCAAAGCTCCAAGCATTTTCACCAATACTCATGCACCCCTTCCAGCCAGAAAACTTTCTAAGGCTCAAGACAGATGTTTGGTTCCTCAAAGTGTCCCCAGGGATCCAGTTCCTGTGGATCTTCTGCTGCTAAAAAGCAGCAATGAAGCCAGGCCTGCAGTCCCCCCTCTTGTGCGTGGGTGGGAAGCTTGCGGAGTATTAGCGAGAATGGAAACTGATTTCTTCAGATAGTTGGATCCTGGAGGTCTTGAGGAAGGGGTAGAAATTGGAGTTTTCACCCCCTCCCGATTCTCTTCCATACCTTTCTAGCAGGAAAGCCGAACAGAGCAGCCAGAATCTTGGCTACTGTGCGAAGGTTACTAGACCTAGCTGCCACAGAGCCAGAGCCAGAAAGAGATTGGGGCTTGGCAGCCTAAAAGAGACTCGGCCTTCAAGATTCCACACTTTTGCATGGAAATAGTTTTCTCTGTCATAGCCTCAGTAGCACTGGGAGAGTTTCTAGCCTAGTTGCATCCGCCATGGAGGCCCTCAGTATCTGCCCAGTCCAGCAGGGAGTGCAGACCTGTGACTTCACAGCTCTAACATATCCTACTTCCATCAGCCAATCCTGTGTTTCACATGCTAGAGGCAGAGAAATTCAGGTACTCCAAGCATTTTTCCGTTTGTGACTTGCCCATGATCACAAGGAGCAGCATGAGTTTGAACCCACAACCCCAGGGTGCTAAGGCTGTAGCTTTCACCACTGTCCCACACTCTCCCCACAATGATTGCTCTAGGACAGGGGTAGGGAACTCTGGTCCTCGAGAGCTGTATTCCAGTCGGGTTTTCAGGATTTCCCCAATGAATATGCATTGAAAGCAGTGCATGCAAATAAATCTCATGCATATTCATTGGGGAAATCCTGAAAACCTGACTGGAATACGGCTCTCGAGGACCGGAGTTCCCTACCCCTGCTCTAGGATATTCTTGCACTTTGACTTCTCTGTGTAAAATGATCTACTTTGCCTTTTGAGAGTCATAGAGATACTCTTGTCCTTGCTATGCTGTCTCTAATGATGTAGCTCAGGTTCTTGATTCTTCCTAATGTGTAGATTTACTTTGTAGGTGATTGTTGGGACAAAGACTATTTTAGCCAATGGAGCATTGAGAGCAGTAACTGGGACTCATACCCTCGCACTAGCAGCTAAGCACCATTCCACCCCAGTGATCGTCTGTGCACCTATGTACAAGTTGTCACCTCAGGTGTGTACAATTTTGTATATCAGGGACAGCTTAACTGCAGTTCTGTAACTTTGCAAATTGAAGATTAACATTTTGCAGGTGTTATCTGCTGAACACAGGCTGTTCATTATGTGGGCCCAGTGTTTTGAATATTGTTGCACTGGGTGTGGGCTAATAGAGATGGATGAAGAAATGGACATGTAGATGGGACTTAAGGGTCAGGAATAACTAAGGGATAAAAGGCCTGAATTTTAAAGATGATATTTTTCTAATAATCCAGCCTGGATATGAATTCTTTTCCATGTCATCTATATCTTGCACTTTCTATTTTATTTTCCCTTGCAGTTTCCTAATGAAGAAGATTCATTCCACAAATTTGTTTCACCACAAGAGGTTCTACCCTTCTCAGAAGGTAAGCACTCTCTACTGAATAGTTCTGACTGGGCTGCTTAAATCAGAGGTGGGCAGATGCCAGCTAAGAGCCTGTCTAGGACAGGGGTGTCAAATGTCGGTCCTCGAGGGCCGCAATCCAGTCGGGTTTTCAGGATTTCCTCAATGAATATGCATGAGATCTATTTGCATGCACTGTTTTCATTCTATGCTGATAGATCGCATTCATATTCATTGGGGAAATCCTGAAAACCCGACTGGATTGCAGCCCTCGAGGACCAACATTTGACACCCCTGGTCTAGGAAGAGGGAGGGAATAGGGTTGAAAAAAAAAATAAAGGTTAAACGATCGCAGCATGTGGTGTTCCCACTGGCCCTGTGGGTACTCATAGATTGTTCCTTCCCTCCAATGTGGATAAGAGGGGATGGAGATCCATGGGGAGTTTTGTTTGTGTCATTTTTGATGGTTTTGATTTTTTTTTTTTTTGGTCTTCTACTTTATTTGCTTATATTCTGCTAAACTGCACTGTATTGAGCAGACTTGTGTCCCATAAGGAAAAATTATGTCTCAACTGATGATTTTCTTTCCTTTAGGCCAGTGGTTCCTAACCCTGTCCTGGAGGACCACCAGGCCAGACAGGTTTTCAGGATAGCCCTAATGAATATGCACGAGAGAGATCTGCATATAATGGAGGTGCCAGGCATGCAAATCTGCTCCATGCATATTCATTAGGGCTATCCTGAAAACCCGACTGGCCTGGTGGTTCTCCAGGACAGGGTTGAGAACCACTGCTTTAGGCACAGCAAATCCAGAAATTAGTGTGTTGTGCCTATCTACCAGCAGGTGGAAATAGTATACTGAATTGAATTCTTATAGGATAGCGAGCCTCCTGGTCCTTCAGTATTGCTCTTCACAAAGAAGTAGGCTGAAAATTTTTTTGTATAACCTCCAACATGATTAAAAATGTTTACAGAACACTACAAAATACTGATACCAGATACTAAGAAAATCCATAACCTCAGACAGGACTAGTGCAAATCAACCAGGGTGGGACTCTGGATTCATCTGCTGCACCTAAAGGAAAGAAAATGATCAGGTGAGACATAATTTTTCCTTCCTTAGCGCTAGCAACAGAAGAATCCAGAGACTAGTGGGATGCAGCAAAACAGTCCTCAATTAGGGAAGGGAAACAACCATTACCCCTGAGAAAACTGATGCCCCAAATGCTGCCTCTGACATGCACTGCCAAATCTATCCAGTAATGCTTAGAAAATGTATGCCACTTCATGAAAAATAATAATCATGGATTCTTATACAATAGTTGTCAATTTACATATCTGATAGAACTCTGCTCAGAGACATGAAGGCATTATGTTCCGCCTCACCACCCAATCATTGCAGTGTTCAATGTAAATTTACTCCAGGTGTGAGTCCTCATTAACTGTTATGTTGCTGGCTACTGCAGCTATGCTTAGCCTTTTATAAAAGTTATAAAATGTTGAAAATTTTTAACTTAACTTAGAAAAATAGCTGGTTCCGACGTGCCACGTTTCGATCCTGCGTCAGAGAACCGACAAACAAATACAGTTAAACTGGAGATGGAAGCTCACTAAGGATAGAATGTGGTTTGCTGAAGCCGTCCAAAACTGATTTCTTCTTAATGTGCAAATTTTCTTAGGATCTGGACCTTTGGGATACCTCCAGGATCCTCTAGCGGTGGTTTTGCACTTCTGTCTGCTAGCGCGGCTGCTTCTGGGGGGTGCATTTTTCAGCAGGATGGGCTCCATGAACAAATTCATAGGTCTCCTTGGGGTTTGAGGCAGCCAAGAAGGGGTCATCGCATGTGGTGGACCTTTTGTTGCGGGGGTTCCACCTAGCTTCTCGTTCTTTTTCCTGGGTTTCAGGATTTTGGGGGAATTTGTGCTGGTGCGGTATCTGGTGCCTGTGGCCTCCTTTAAGCTCTGCGCGCTCTATAGCCTGCAGGTTTCCCATCCTAGAGGGGGATTGGGACACCATCAGGTCATCTTTTGTGGCCGTGATGCTCTCGGCAGTCGTGACGCGATCTAATGTGCCTGTTACACGTGGCTCTGCTATGAGGGACCCTTAGGAACGTAAGTTGGAGTTCCTCCTTTCTCAGAGTTCGATGTTTTTTCTGCCCTGGGGGGTCCAGACAGAGATGTGTGGCAGTCTGGTTGCTCAGGCTTTTCATCGGTGAGCTGAGCTGAGTTTTCACCACGTGTCATAAGAACTAGAGAATGACACGGGGAAAAAATCTGTCCCCGTCACTGCACCGTCCCCGGCCCACCATCCTCTGCACCGCCCCGTCACCGCTGTTCCTTTCACCGCCCCGTCACCGCCACTGCCATCCCATTCACCGCCCCGTCACCGTACCCGTCTAGCACCAATTTTCTTCCCTCCGCTCCCCCATAGTCTGGCATCTGTCTTCTTCCCTTCCAGCGTCTTCTCCCCACTCTGCCTTCCACATTTCCTTTCAGGGTCTGTTCCTCTCTACCCTCTTTCAATGTCTGTTCTATTCCTTTCCACCACCATCCTTCCCTCCCTCCTTTACCATCTGTTCCTTTCTACCACCCTTCTTTCATATCTTCTATCAGTCCCCCCACCATCACTAGCAGTCTCTCTTCTCCCTTACCATGAGCAAATAGAACTTCTGAAAATTGTATTGCTGAGGCATAATTTCTAGTACGCCTTTTTTTCCAGATGGATAATGACATCAATTTTATAATTCTTACTGTCTGCTCTGATTTCATTCACAATTTGGTTTGTGTTTTGTACCTGAGGATTCCATGAGGCATTTAACCTTTTCCTGTCTCTTCTGTGATTTCAAGTTGATTCCTTTAATAATGGAGTCTCAAGGCAGTAGCAGTTTTCTATTTTGGGCTCTTTTGACATTGTTTAAGGGATTTCTTGTACATTTAGTGCTGGTCTTCTTTGATGAGGTCACTTTATAATCTATTTCCAAGGAAGAGAAACTTTTTCCCTTTCACCCCCTCCTTCCTTGTGTGAGCCGGAACACGCGGTCCCCGCAAGCAAGTAATTTTATATCATTTTCATTCTATTCATTCATAGAAATTAAAGTCTAGATAATGCCAGTCACATAACAAAACATGATTTTACAAAAATAATTCCCTGCACAGTCAAGCCTGCAAGGATTACTAGATGTCTTTCAGCAGCTCCCCTCCCTCCCTCCCCCTTACCTTTGTGGCCAAGTCAAAATGATCTACCAACAATAAAATTTTAAAAACACAAAGCACGCTGTATGCAGAGAAAATGTTAATTATCATTTATATTCCGCGGGTTTTCAAAGAGGTCAAGGCAGATGACTTTATGCAATGTCACCTCAGTAACAACTATACAAAAATAGACAAATATTCCCCCTCCCTTTTTACTAAACTGTGATAGCGGTTTTTAGCGCAGGGAGCTGCACTGAATGCCCCACGCTGCTCTCGACGCTCATAGGCTCCCTGCGCTAAAAACCGCTATTGAGTTTTAGTAAAAGGGGGCCATAGTGCAAAATATAGACAGCAGATATAAATTCTCAAAACGGACACATTTTGATCACTAAGTTGAAAATAAAATCATTTTTCCTACCTTTTTGTCTGGTGATTTCATGAGTCTCTGGTCCTTCTTCTGATCCTTCTTCTTTCTTCTCCTGCCCCCCTCTCTTTCTTTCTCTCTCCCCCTGGCTCCCCTCTTTCTTTCTGCCTTTCTTTCTCTCTCCCCTTGGTCCCCCTCTTTCTTTCTGCCTTTCTTTCTCTCTCCCCCTGCCCCCCTCTTTATTTTTTCCTTTCTTTCTCTCTCCCCCTAGCCCCCACAAAGCCATCGTGCCAATTTCTCCACTTCCACGATTCTTTCCCTACCCTCACCCCCAAGCCAGCAGCCGATTTCACCCTGCTCCTTCCTCGATGTCCTGATGTCCTGAACTTCATCAGGCAGCAGCAGCATTCACAATTCACTGATGTTGCCCGCTTCAGGCCTTCCTCTCTGTTGGGTCCTGTCTTCATGAAAACAGGAAGTAGGCAGGACCCGGCAGAGAACAAGGCCTGAAGCCGACAACAGCAGCGAATTGTAAACGCTGCTGCTGCCCGAAGAAGGTAATGGAGCACCGAGGCAGACCGCTTCTCCCCCCTCCCAGCCGAATCCCCGCTGACCCTCCTATCTCCCCCCCCCCCCGTGAACCTTTCCGACCCTCCCAGCGAGAGCAGCAAACCTCCTTCGCGGCTTTCTCCTCCCTCTGCCGCGTCAGTGATGCGGCAGAGGGAGGAGAAAGTCGACGCTACTGGAGGGAGGTTTGCTGCTTTCGCTGGGAGGGTCGGAAAGGTTCACTTGGGGGGGGAGATAGGAGGGTCAGCGGGGGTTCGGCTGAGCGGGGGGAGAAGCGGTCTGCCTCGGTGCTCCAAGGCCTGGCGCCATTACCTTTTTCGCCCCCCCCCCCCCCCCCCCCTTGGTACGCTACTGCTCTCCAGCTCTCCTTAGTTTGCCGGTTTTCTTTTTCGGCGACCGGCACGCTTTCAAAGAGCCGCGCACGCGCGGCAGCTCAAAGTTCAATCTTCTGCTCTGCTGCAACTTCCTGTTTCCAGTTGGGTCAGAGCAGAAGATTGAATACTGAGCAGCCGCGCGGTGAAAGCGTTCCGGTCGCCGAAAAAGAAAGCCGGCAAACTAAGGTGAGGTGGAGAGAGGAAGCTGGTTAAACAATCGAGCCTGCGTGCGGGTGGGCGGATGGGGGTGCGGGGACCGCACGATCCTTTATGCCTCACTGCGGTGACAAGACCATTCACCGCTCCACGGGGCGGTGATGGCCTTGTCCCCGTCCCCGCAGAGGCTGCTAATTTTCATTCCCCGATTTTGGCGGGTTACCCGCGGCTAAACGCAGTAGCCGCGGGTAAACCGCCACCGTGTCATTCTCTAATAAGAACATAAGCAATGCCTCCGCTGGGTCAGACCTGAGGTCCATCGTGCCCAGCAGTCCGCTCACGCGGCGGCCCAACAGGTCCTGGACCTGTGCAGTAATCCTCTATCTATTTCCCTCTATCCCCTTTTCCAACAGGAAATTGTCCAATCCTTTCTTGAACCCCAGTACCATACTCTGCCCTATTACGCCTTCTGGAAGCGCATTCCAGGTGTTCACCACACGTTGGGTGAAGAAAAATTTCCTAGCATTCGTTTTGAATCTGTCCCCTTTCAACTTTTCCGAATGCCCTCTTGCTCTTTTATTTTCTGAAAGTTTGAAGAATCTGTCCCTCTCCACTCTCTCTATGCTCTTCATGATCTTGTAAGTCTCTATCATATCCCCTCTAAGTTTCTCCAGGGAAAAGAGTCCCGTTTCTCCAATCTCTCAGCTTATGAAAGGTTTCCCATACCTTTTATCAAACGTGTCGCTCGCCTCTGAACCCTCTCGAGTATCGCCATATCCTTGACGCAGTACTCCAGATGCGGATGCACCATCGCCCGATACAACGGCAGGATAACTTCTTTCGTTCTGGTTGTAATACCCTTCTTGATTATACCTAGCATTCTATTTGCTCTCTTAGCGGCCGCTGCGCATTGTGCCTTCGGCTTCATTGTCATGTCCACCATTACCCCCAGGTCCCTTTCTTGGGTACTCTCATTCAATAACATCCCACCCATCGTATAGCTGTACCTCGGGTTTCTGCTTCCCACATGTAGTACTTTACATTTCTCAACGTTGAACTTCATCTGCCATCTCGTTGCCCATTCCCCCAGTTTGTTCAAGCCCCTTTGTAATTCTTCGCAGTCCTCTTTAGACCGAGCTCCATTAAATAGTTTGGTGTCATCTGCGAATTTTATTATCTCGCACCTCGTCCCTGTTTCTAGATCATTTATAAATATATTAAATAGCAGTGGTCCGAGCACTGAGACCTGCGGAACACCACTCGTGACCCTCCTCCAGTCTGAGTAGTGGCCCTTCACTCCTACCCTATGTTTCCTACCCGCCAACCAATTCCTGATCCATCTATGTACGTCTCTTTCCTCCCCATGGTTCTTCAGTTTCCGAAGTAGGCGTTCTTGGGGTACCTTGTCAAAGGTTTTTTGGAAATCTAAATATATGATGTCTATGGGGTCTCCTTGGTCCATCCGTTTGTTAATTCCTTTGAAGAAGTGCAATAAGTTCGTTAGGCACAATCTTCCCTTGCAGAATCCATGTTGGCTGGTTATCAAAAGTTTGTTTCTTTCAAAATGTTCATCGATGTTGTCTTTTTATCAGTGTTTCCGCCATTTTCCCCGGAACCGAGGTCAGACTCACCGGTTTGTAGTTTTCCGGGTCATCTCTTGATCCCTTTTTAAAGATGGGCGTAACATTGGCTATCTTCCAATCCTCTGGGATCTCGCCTGTTTTCAGGGATAGATTGCAAATTTGCTGAAGTAGTTCTGCTATTTCCTCCTTTAGTTCCTTCAGAACCCTTGGGTGGTTTCCGTCCGGACCCGGAGATTTGTCAGTTTTTAATTTTTTTACCTGCCTGTGTACGTCTTCAAAGATTACTTCCATGGATGTTAATTTTTCTGCTTGATCTCCATTGAAGATTTGCTCAGGTTCCGGTACGTTGGATGTGTCTTCATTTGTAAATACAGATGAGAAGAACATGTTAAGTCTTTCTGCTACTTCTTTCTCCTCCTTCACCACTCCCTTCCTGTCTCCGTCGCCAAGCGGTCCCACCTCCTCCCTAGCCGGCTGCTTCCCTTTAACATATCTAAAGAACGGTTTAAAATTTTGTGCTTCCCTGGCTAGCCTCTCTTCATACTCTCTTTTGGCTTTTCGAACCACACGGTGACATTCTTTTTGATATTTCCTGTGCTCTTTCCAGTTCTCCTCAGTTTTGTCCTTTTTCCATTTCCTGAATTAATTTTTCTTATTGCCTATCACTTCCTTCATTACTTTAGTTATCCACATCGGGTCTTTTGTTTGACTCTTTTTGCACCCCTTTCTGAATCTGGGGATATGCAGATTTTACACCTCGCTCACCGTGTCCTTGAAAAAAGACCAGGCGTGTTCTACCGTCTGCCATTTCTTGGAAGTGTTCCTAAGTTTCTTCCTTACCGTTTCCCTCATTGCTTCATAGTTTCCTTTCTTGTCTGATATGCCATGTATGATCTGTTGCGAGCTTCAGCCAAATCTGTGGCTCTCGGGGTGACTGTGCGTTGTACCTTGTGGCTTCGGGTATGATCGGCAGTCATGGCATCCCAGGCTAAGTTGATGACATTCCTCTTTTTGAGGGTCTTTTGTGTTTGGAAGGATTTGGACAGACCTTACCTGATTTTACAGTGCCTAGTTTGCCTGAAAGCAGAGCTAGGCTGCTGGCATGGGGTGGCTCTGCTCGAGGACGCTTGTGTGTTTTCCGCTGGCAATGCCCTGGTCGCTGGGCCACTTCCTTTCCGGCCTCCAGGTCTTCCCAGGGCCGTACCTTTCAGCGCATGCAGTCCTTTTGGGGGGGGGGCTGCCGGGGAGCTGGGTTTTTCCTCTGCTGGTTCCCCCACTGCCCGTTCTGCTCAATGACTCCTTTCCAGCGCCTTCTGATTCCGGTAGGCGCCCGTATGCGCGACTTCTATCCAAAGTGGGCAGAGATCCAGTGGTTGCTGGAGGTGATTCGGGATGGTTATGCTCTGGAGTTTGCTTCTTGCCAGATCATTTTCTAGCTTCTCTTTGTCAGGTGGCATGGAAGAAGCAGGCTTTCGCCAAACCCTTCAAAGATTGCTACATCTCAAAGCAGTTGTTCCATCGCCGTATGTAACACTGCCTTATGTATTACCGCTGTATGTAACTCACAGCAAATGTATCTTCATTTCAAATGTAACTTTGCTGTAATAATAACTTCACTGTAAATGTAGCATCGCTGAAAATGTAACTTCGCTGTAAATGTACAGTCTTTTCATCTGTTAACCGCATAGAACTTCCATGGTAATGCGGTATACAGGAGTAAAGTTATTATTATTACCCCCACAGGATTGTGGCACCGGCAGGTACTCTATTTACTTTGTGGTGCCCCAGAAAGAAGGGATTTTTCGGTCCATCCTAGATTTGAAAGGGTCAACAGGGCTCTGAGTTCCATCTTTTCACATGGAGACACTGTGGTCTGTTCTTCTGGCAATTCAACCGGGGGAGTTTCTGATATCTCTCAATCTGACGGAAGCCTACTTGCATGTTCCAATCCGGGCCTCCCATCAGCAGTTTCTTCACTTTGCGATCTTGGGTCGACACTATCAGTTTTGTGCACTTCCTTTTGGTCTGGCCATGGCCTCACGGATGTTCACCAAGGTTGTGGTCGTGGTGGCGGCTTTGCCCAAGGAGGGCATTCTGATTCATCCCTACCTGGACAACTGGTTGCTTTGAGCAAAGTCTTTCCAGCAGTACCTGGATCACGGCTTGGATGGTGGAGTTCTGCAGTCGCTGGGTTGGGTTGTCAACCTATCCAAGAGTCAGTTGGCCTCCTCTCAGCACCTGGAGTATCTTGGGGTTTGGGGTTCTGTTCGACACCTCCTTGGGGAAGGTTTTCCTCCCTGAGGCCTGGATAAGAAAGTTGCAGTCACAGATTTGCCTCCTTACGGCATCCCGGTGTCCTCAGGCGCAGGATTTCTTCCAAGTCTTGGGGTTGATGGTGGCTTCCCTAGACGTGGTGGGGTGGGCTCGAGCCCATATGTGTCTGCTTCAGTATGCTCTTATTCAGAGGTGGTTGCCCCAGAGGCACAGTCTGGACTTCCATGTTCCTCTTCGGGGTTTGGCTCACTGCTGTCTTCATTGGTGGCTTCAGTCCTCCCATCTAGTACAAAGGGTGAGTCTGGATCAGCCCCAATGGATGGTGATTCTCACAGACGCCAGTCTCTTCAGCTGGGGAGCTCAGTGTCTAGGTCACTCAGCGAAGGGCAGTTGGTTCCTGGAGGAGAAGGCTTGGTCAATAAATGTTCTGGAGACCAGAGACATCCTTCTGGCCTTGTTAGCTTTCCAGGCCCTATTGATGGGTAAGTCAGTCCGGATTCTCTTGGACAATGTCATGGTGGAGGCCTATGTCAATCATCAGCGGGGCAGCAAGAGTTCTCTGGTGGCACAGAAGTTGGCTCTGCTCGTGGTCTGGACAGAGTCTTATCTGCTTCCCACATTAAAGGAGTATAGAATGTTCAGGTGGACTTCTCAGTCGTACGTGCTAGATCCCGGAGAGTGATATCTCGATTCCACAGCCTTCAGTTAATAATGCAGACTTGGGGTCAGCCCCTCATGGAACTGATGGCCAGAAGTGCCAATGCCAAAACACCCTGCTTCTTCAGTCGTCACAGAGACGGTCAGGCCGAGGGGCTGGATGCTCTGGTTCAGCCATGGTCAACGGAGGGTCTTCTGTATATGGTTCCTCCATAGCTGTTAGTGGGCAGCATCCTGGCCTCATGATCCTTGTGACCCAAGACTGGCCCAGGTATCCGTGATACGCGGAACCTGGTTCATCGTCTTGTGGCGGATCCTCTGCCACTGCCTCTCTCAACCGACCTTCTGACTCGGGGCCCCATTCTGATCTGGATCTCTTTTGTCTTATGCTTGGCTGTTGAAAGGGCACACCTAAGTAAGAAGGGGTATTCAGATAAAGTAATCTGTCTCTTGGGATCCCAGAGGCTGTCCACTTCTCGGGCTTATGTGTGTGTTTGGCGTCTGTTTGAGAGGTGGTGTGCTGTGTGTAGAGTGGTCTCTTTTTGCACTTCCTTGCCTAATATCATGGGAGTTCTTACAAGATGGCCTGGACAGGGGCCTGGCTTGGTCTTCTGTCTGGGTTCAGCTTGCTGCCTTGTCTGCCTTTCGTGGATTGTTACGAGGTCAGCGTTTGACTGCCATTCCTGATGTCGTTCGATTCTTGCGGGCGGCCAAGTTGCTAAAGACTCCCATTTGACTATCTGTTCCACCTTGGTATCTTAATCTGGTCTTGTCCATGCTGGTGCGTCCACCTTTTGTGCCTTTGGGTGCCTACTCATTGAAGGACCTTATTGTTAAAGCAGTCTTTTTGGTGGCTATTACTTCGGCTAGACGCGTTTCTCTTGTAGGTCTCCCTTCGTGGAGTTCTCTAGAGAGCGGGCTGTGTTGGATGTCTGCCGGGTCCTTCGCTCTTATGTTCAGCGGACCCAGGAGCTCAGGAAATCAGACCATCTCTTTGTCCTCTTAGTGGATCCTTGTAAGGGGGATGGCGCTTCCAAGGCTACCATTGCGTGGTGGATTAAGGAGACTTGCTTAAAATAGATAGCTCTAGATCTAATAGATGCTGGCATTGCCATGTTGAAATTGGGACATTAGACCATCTTTTATTTTTCTGTCCTTTTATCTTATCATTCTGGAAATCAATTTGGCCCCAAATTAATAGGATGTTGGAAAATCCGGTAGCCTTGACATACGATACTATATTATTTGGAACATCTATGAGAGCAAGAAGTCAAATTTCAACAAGTAATAACAAACTTTTATTTATTTTAACTGGAATAGCAATACAACAAATTACATTTAACTGGAAAAAGCATGACAGATTAAACTATACTTTCTGGTGGAATTCTGTATGCCATATTTACAAAATGGAGCTCACCATTGCAACACAAAAAGGATATATAAATAAATTTCAAAAAATTTGGAGACCATTAACAGATTTTTGTAAAGAATAATAATTTTCCCAAGTTTAGAACTTTAATTTGAAAGAATAGGAGGGAATATATTTCTGATCAATACACAGTAAATCAATATTTGAATGTATACTATAAACAATGGAAAAGAAATTTTAAAATAAAATTGTATCTAAATATTATTGAATGGAAAGGGGGGGGAGGGAATGGGAAATTATTATATTCAATAAGTATTATATAAAGTTAGATTTCTGATATATTAATATGAATTTATATTAATTAACTAAAAGGAATATATTTATTAATATATAAGCTTATCAAGTGTGTATATTTAAGTTTTTTTTTCTTTATGACATATATGTAATTCACTTGTTGTAACATAAGAAAATGAATAAAGATTTATAAAACCAAGGAGACTTGCTTCTGCAGATCTTCTCCAGAAAAAGCCTGTTCTGGAATTTCTCAAGGCTCATTCCACTCGGGGTCGGGCAGCTTCTTGGGCTGTCTTCTCTTGTGCCTCCAGTGGATATTTGTAAGGCTGCAGTTTGGTCTTCTCCACATTCCTTAGCCAGTTACTATCATGTGGACATTCAAACGCGGAAGGACACGGTGTTTGGTGAGCGTGTTCTGGTGTCGGCCCTTCGAGGGGCCCATCCTTGATGGGTACTGCTTTTGTATGTCCTATCAGTAAAGAATTGTACCAGTCTAGAGGGTGATACAGAAGGAGAAATTAGGTTCTTACTTGCTAATCTTCTTTCTGTTAGCCTCTCTAGACCGGTACATTTCCCACCCTATCTGTCTTTATGCGGTTCTTGTACATGTGAAGATTTTGCTTTTTCTGCAGGTTCTAGTATTTTTTTAGGGCCGGGGAGATACAAGAACAGCGCTATGGCTCAGCTGGCGAGCTGTGGGAACATTTTCACTGCAGGGTTTTTTTAGTTCTATGCATTTCTCAACAGCGTTACTATATGCTGGGAGCCTCGCAAGACTGCTGCTGGAAGTTCTGGCAGCCATTTATAATACAAAGGAAGAATGTGCAGGAGTGAATAGGAATCACTGCTGCCCCAATGTGCCGCTAAATCACCAGGAGATCACAGTAGGCCTGGGGGGGAGGCTTGCAACTGCGATGGAGGTAAGACTACTAGGAGGGTTGATAGTGGTAGAATATAAACCCTCGGTTTATATTTGAGTTACCATTTTCACCCTGGGGGAGCAAAATGGTACCTCGGTTTATATTCAAGTATATACAGTAAAAGCAGCAATTCACATCTACTCATTCCACTCCATTCAGTATTTTATAGACCTCTTTATATCATTATCACCCCTGAGCCATCTCTTCTTTAGGCTGTAGAGCCTTAACTACCTTCAACTTTCCTTAAAGGGAAGTTCCATTCCTTTTATCATTTTTGTCACACTGCTTTGTATCTTTTGTAGTTCCACTATATTTTTTTTGAGATATGGCTACCAGAACTGCACATGGCGTAACATTGGTCACCCTCCAATCTTCAGGTACTACAAATGATTTTAGCGACAGGTTACAGATCACTAACAGCAGGTCAGCAATTTCATGTTTGAGTTCTTTTAGTACCCTGGAAAGTATACCATCCGGTCCTGGCGATTTATCACTTTTTAACTTGTCGATTTGGCTTAGTACATCTTCCAGATTCACTGAGAACCCCCTCTGATTGTTGTTGTTGTTTGTTTGTTTTTTCCTCCAATGAGAAAAACTTTAGCCTAACTGGGAGGATGGAGAAGGGATCTGGGGTAACAGCTGAGAAACCCTACCGCTGAACTGAACTGAACTATATCAGACCAGGAGCTGGAGATAGAGCAGGGATCTCAAAGTCCCTCCTTGAGGGTTGTAATCCAGTCGGGTTTTCAGGATTTCCCCAATGAATATGCATTGAAAGCAGTGCATGCACATAGATCTCTTGCATATTCCTTGGGGAAATCCTGAAAACCCAACTGGATTGTGGCCCTTAAGGAGGGACTTTGAGACCCCTGAAGGACCAGGAGGCTTGCCATCCTATAAGAGTTCAATTCAGTACTTTTTCTCTACCTGGAGGCACAACCCACTAGTGGCAATTTGGTTTAAGATGAACTTTGATGGAACCAAATTAACAAAGGACAAGGCAACACTTTTACAGTATGGATCCCAGAAACAGCTAGAGTAGGCTTCAACAGCAATTCCAGTAGTTGGAATCTAAGGACTGTCTCTCTTTGGCATTTCTGGAAGAGAGAGCTTTTGGAAAACTGCCCTAATTTACTACATGACTATAATCGGCATGCTTAGTGGTAGACCTCTGCTCCCATTTTGTTCATATTTCCTCTCCTATATCCATTAATAATTCTCACCCTCTTTCTGCAAAGGCAGGAACTGTTCTGATGATAATGGCTTGATAAAAGCTGGTACATAGGAATAACCTTTGTCTCTCAATGTCTCTTGTTTCAGGGGAGATCCTTTCAAGGGTCAGTGTGCAGTGCCCTGTCTTTGACTATGTACCACCTGAACTCATCACCCTCTTCATCTTCAACATTGGGGGTAATGCACCATCCTATATCTACCGGCTCATGAGTGAACTTTACCACCCCGATGACCATGATTTGTGACGAAGGTTAATGCTTAATGCACACACCATTTCTGTAAATGAGACTGAAGCACTGGATGTAAGATAAAGTATGAGAGCTGGAGGCAGTGCAGGGTTATTTCTGCAGCTGCTATACTGTTTATAGAAAGTTTAGAAAAGATACAGAAGGATTAACAGAAAAAACCCTATTCATATGTGTTCAGTGGTATAGGGGCTTATTATCCATTTACTACAAAATGTATAGAAATGTTGCAAAAGTGCAGTTATTACATGTGTGTACCAAATAAACATTCGGATCCTGGCTTCAATGTAGTATGCCATCTTCTTTGAAAATGGGGAGAGCTGTTTAAAAACAGCTCTTCAGGAATTCATAATGGTCCTCAACCAGGGGGAGAACCCAATGGTGTGCTACCTTTTTAAAGCTAATGGCTTTGCTGGAGGTTGAAATTCAAAACAAAAAAAGTGCACAAAAACTCGTATCAATGAACAAACTTAACTTAAATTAGCCACCATTCTTATCGCATAAAGTTCTTCAGAATGCCACACGATTTTAGCGTATGGTAGCTGTCCTCATAAGAACCTTTATATTATGCGTTTTTTTCATTCAATATATGATTTTATGGTTTTCTTTATAAGTTATAAAGTGCTTGTGCTTAATATTATAATGATAGCAAAAGTAGCTTTTACTTATCTTTTTCTTTTTTCTTAATAAACTGGGTCTGGCTCAATCCCCACCGACGCGTTTCATTATTTCATCAGGGTCGGGGAAGGAGAACGCTGTAGAGAGCAAACATTATGTTAGTTTAAAAATTTAAAGTTTAAGAACCCAGCAATATTGAAATTTTAAAATCGCCACAATGCTTACCAGAGCAGTATATTATCTTAGCTGAATGCTAAATCCATAGTTTATGAGCCGGAAGTGAAAACTCACCGGCAAAATGGAAGCTAATGAACAAAACTCATGGGTCATGTGACTCAAAACTGACCAATGCAAACCACCCCCCGCAGCCCTTTAATTCGTATATCGCAGACATTTAATGGTAAAGTCATATGCTCGCTTGAACCCCTTTCCAAATTTTTGGATTTATTTCTACAAAAAGAGATTTTGAATATCAGGTCCCATGTCAAGGACAGCACTCACATGATTAATATTTTGAATTCCATTCCGCAATCTCAAACTGATGGGCTCTTGATAACGCTAGACATCAAAGCTTTATATACTATGATCCCTATTTCAGGTGCATTAAACTTGCTCCAACAAATATTTGTTAACCAAACTTTGTGTCAGCGGATCTCTCCAGCTTTCTTGATGGAATTAGCAACATTGGTGCTTACCAAGAGTTATTTTTGGTGCAATGGGGAGTTCTATCTACAAATCCATGGGATAGCCATGGGGGCATCCATGGCCCCTTCTGTTGCAACATTGTATATGGCCCAACTGGAGGAACAATACATCTACACCTCCTCTTGGTTTCAAAATATTACAATTTGGAGACGCTATCTAGATGACATTTTTTGCATCTGGAAATCTGATGTGCATACGTTCAATTCCTTTCTTGAATGGTTAAATCATTTAGATCCTAATATTCAATTCTCCGCTACCATCAACCATCAGGAAATACCATTTTTAGATATGGTTATCTTTAAATCTCAGGGGGCATTACTAACAACAATTTTTCGCAAACCCACTGACCGCAATAGTTTGCTTCGCTACCACAGCTTTCACCCTCAACAACTCAAGAATAGTCTGCCTCATAGCCAATTTTTACGTTTGAGGAGACTTTGCCATTCCACTACTGAATATAAGATCCAAGCCCGGGTATTGAAGAAACGGTTCCAACAACGTGGTTACCCTAAGCATGTAATACGCCGAGCATACACGCGTGCTAAATATGCGCATAGACATCTACTCTTGCAATATAAACAAACTCCTGACGAGGATAACCTGTTGGTATGTGTTCAACAATTCTCCCACCTGGCTTATGACATCAAGAATATTGTTCTTAAACATTGGCACATCATTAGATTGATCATGGGGAAGGATTATGGCCCGCCCACTTTTGCGTTCAAAAGAGCAAAAAATTTGGGGGATCTTATTGGTCATTATAAATATAAACGAAGTGAACCCTTTACAATTAATGGTCACTACAGATGTGAACAATGTCAATGGTGCGAATATGCATTGACAGGGGAAACTTGGTCTCATCCCTATACTGGCCAGGTTTATACTGCTAAAACGAGAACTAACTGTAAAACTGATCATGTGATCTACATGATCGTTTGCCCTTGTCCAAAAATTTATATAGGTCGTACCAGCCGGCCCATGCATATTCGACTTAATGAACATAAGTCACGTGTCAACACCGGAGTTGAGACTGCTCCTTTGGTTCGTCATTGGTCTTTAATGAAACACAAAATCACCGATTTAAAATGGCGTATTATTGATACGGTTCATGTTGGGTGGGAGGGAGGAAACTATGAACACAATTTGAACATCAAAGAATTGCGATGGATGTTTAAGCTCAACACCATGTATCCCCATGGCTTAAACTTAACTAGTGATTGGCTCACAGCGAGCATATGACTTTACCATTAAATGTCTGCGATATACGAATTAAAGGGCTGCGGGGGGTGGTTTGCATTGGTCAGTTTTGAGTCACATGACCCATGAGTTTTGTTCATTAGCTTCCATTTTGCCGGTGAGTTTTCACTTCCGGCTCATAAACTATGGATTTAGCATTCAGCTAAGATAATATACTGCTCTGGTAAGCATTGTGGCGATTTTAAAATTTCAATATTGCTGGGTTCTTAAACTTTAAATTTTTAAACTAACATAATGTTTGCTCTCTACAGCGTTCTCCTTCCCCGACCCTGATGAAATAATGAAACGCATCGGTGGGGATTGAGCCAGACCCAGTTTATTAAGAAAAAAGAAAAAGATAAGTAAAAGCTACTTTTGCTATCATTATAATATTAAGCACAAGCACTTTATAACTTATAAAGAAAACCATAAAATCATATATTGAATGAAAAAAACGCATAATATAAAGGTTCTTATGAGGACAGCTACCATACGCTAAAATCGTGTGGCATTCTGAAGAACTTTATGCGATAAGATTTGCTGGAGGTTATCATATAATCCTTACGGGTATTGAAGCTAGAGCCCCTGCAGACCTCTGCTTCTTGCTCAGCCTCAGACCACCTTTTTCCTTCACATCCAGACATTACAATGATGTTAATGAGCACTGGGAGACTCTGGAAGGTGTCTCGCTGATTGCCAAGACTATGGCAAAGTTGCATCTGCTGGCTCCAGATTTCCGAGAGCTGTTTTTCCCACCTAAAGTGGATTCGTTGGTAGGGCAGGTTATCAAACATACTTCTCTGCCTAATGAAGGTGGAGTAATTCTAAAGAATGCACAATAGTGGAGGCTGGATTTAGTCCTTAAGACCATTTGAGGCCTTAGCTCTGGGACTGAAGGTGGCAGCAGTGCATGCACCTGCCATACTAACCTGCATCGGGTTCTTAAAGTGGAGGAGGATGCTTGCCCCCAGTTGCTAATTTCAGGGGTGGTTTATGTAACGGATGCTCAGGGTCATGAGCAGTCTCTGCTTATTTTGTCTTCGCCCATAGAATGATTTGGATCAGGCAATGTGTGGGAGATTCTGCTACTTTCAAGGGCTGTATGTTCTTTGGCAAGGGGTTGGATGATGAAGTTTCAAGTTTTAATAAAATCTGATATACTGCCTTAGGGATAAAATCATCTAAGTGGTTTACATTAAAACAATGTTAAGAAAATCTAGAAACGAGAGAGTTAAAAGTATGTTTCAAGCAGCAGCAGCAATTGAAGAGAGTAATTAACTTGCTAATCTTTTTTTTATTTAATTTTCTATACCGTTCTCCCAGGGGAGCTCAGAACGGTTTACATGCATTTATTATTTAATTTGTTTATTGAATTTTATAATGATACAAGTATACAATGATAACTTGATACAGATCAGAGATGAAGAAATAAAAATTAACACCAAAATATTATAAACAAGTAATGTTAACTCTTATTTAGCCCACAATATTAGAGATCAAGAAAATAAATAAATTTCAATTCAACTATTAAATTATTGGAGTAACGACATAAGATAACCCATTTCACTACCAGATGGAAGGCCATATCTAATTATTCATGATTACTACAGCTTCTTTAGAGGTAACGAATTCCAATAACTGTTTGGGCTCAAAAAATAAAAAATTCTTATTTTGAAATAGCACATAACATTTTGATGGAAATTTAACAAGAAATGTAGCCCCTAGAGCGAGAACTCTTGGTTTTAAGGCCAAGAATTCTTTCCTACATCTCTGGGTTTTTTGAGCTAAGTCAGGAAAAATTCGTACATTAGAGCCCCAAAACTTGTCATTAATATGACGGAAATACAATCGCAAAATAAATTCCCTGTCACTTTCCAGGGCTACTGTGAGCATTAAGGTAGTTCTATCAGTCACAACCTCAAGGGAGTATTCCAAATAATTTGTTAAATCCATATCTACATTTTGAACAAGTTGCTTTCCAATAGGAGTGGACTCCTTCTGTGATCGTCTAATATTTAGGTTATAAGCTCTCACAATTGGAGGTAAATTCTCCATTGGAATGGCCAAGGTCTCCTGAAAGTATTTCTTTACCATTTCCACAGGTGATATAATAGGACATTTTGGAAAATTCAACATTCTCAAGTTGTTTCTCTGTAGTTGGTTCTCAAAATTCTCCATTTTGCGTGAAATATAGGAGCTCTCTTTAATCCTTTCCAATTCCACTCTTTTCATTTGTCCCAAATCCTCTTCATGCTTCTCCAATTTTTCTTTTAAATTAGTTACTATAGACCCTTGTTGCTCAACCTTAGAAAGGACAGTTCCATAATCCACTTTCAAGGCAGACAAAGAAAGTTTCAGGTTGGAATCCATGATTGATATGGCATGCCAGAGCGCCTCCATATCAATTTTTTCAGGCTTCCTCAACTCCCCAAACAAAACAGTTCTCCCTCCCGGAGCGTCTCTCACCTCTTTTTCTTCTCTGGTGCAGGGACTTAGATGACCCTGTTCTCCTGCTCTTTCCTCCGAAGAGTCCCGTGTAGGTACCCCTCTCCCAGAGGTGTCCAAGCTTCCCAGTCTCGGAGGAAGGACTACCTCCGACCCCTGCACCCGTTCACTTCCGGGTTGGGGAGGAATCAGCCTATGCTCCGGGCTCAGTGACGCCTGGCTTCCCGCGCCGAGAGTTCCCGAAGAATCCGGGTTCTCCCCTGAAGTGGAATGGGTTTCTTCACCCAAACGGGCCAACGTGCTTTGGATCGACGTTTGAAGCATCCGCTGAAAGGCTCCAGTCGCCGGAGGGTTAGGGCGAGAGGCTCCCTTCCTCTTCCCCATATCGAGGTGTGAGGGAGAGTCAGTGCGAGTGCAGATTCAAGCGAGGTAAGCAGCGCCGCTCGTTCAGGCGTCCGTTCTCGATGCCATCTTGATCCTTACATGCATTTATTCTTCTGCCCCAAACTAAGAACATCCAACACAATCTGCAGTGAGGGAGAAACAGCACAAGCAAAAACAAAGGAAACTGCAGACAAGTGTACAGGATGCAGGCTATGTTTGTCTTGTCTCCCACCATATTGTGTCTGTCTATGTATTTTATCTTTATATTATTAAACATTTATATACAGTGGTACCTCGGTTTCCGAGTGCACCGATTTGCGAGTGTTTTGCAAGACGAGCAAAACATTTGCAAAATCGGCGCCTTGGAAACCGAGCGTGCCTCGATTTGCAAGTGGCGCCCCCCACGATCCGGCACCCCCCCTGCTGCTTCTTACTGTCATCTGGGCCTGGGCACCAGCATGTCCTGTGCGTTGGTGCCGGTGCCCGAAGATCGGCCTCCTCTTTTGTGCTGGGCCTTGAGCATCACCATTAGTGACCCCTGCCTTCTTGTCCTGGGATAAAGCAATGTTACTTACCGTAATAGTTGTTATCCAGGGACAGCAGGCAGTTATTCTCATGTCCCACCCACCTCCCCTGGGTTGGCTTCTCTGCTAGCTATCTGAACTGAGGAGACGCGCCATGCATGGGGCTGGAAGGCACTCGTGCATGCGCGGTGCGGGCGACTCGAAACTTCGAGTTTCTTCAAGCAAGACTGCTTGTGAGGCGTCCGCATCGGGGCACCGTTGGATCACGTCACCCATTAGTGAGAATAGCTGCCTGCTGTCCCTGGATAACAACTGTTACGGTAAGTAACATTGCTTTTTGGATTACGAGCATGCTCCTGGAACGGATTATGCTCGTAATTCAAGGTACCACTGTATTTGTTTATGTAAACTTGTAGTCATTTTTATTTTCATTTTTTTAGGACCCCTGATGAAGGTGTGTTAACTGAAACATGGACCGTGTCGGGTCCCTTGGTTTGTAAAAAGGTGGTAACATTAACCGCAATTAACAGTTGATATAATAAATATAGCCTGCATCTTGTACGCTTGTCTGTAGTTTCCTTTGTTTTTGCCAAACTAAGAACGAGATACCAGTGTAACATATTGTCAACCTAAGTCTTCGATCACATGCCCTTGGTTGTGGCACTTTGAGGTTCTTGACAGAGGTTTATTTTTTTTAAAAACTTCCTTACCTGCTTAAATGTAAGCAGTTTACAGGATACAGTCATAATAATAAAAACATACAACATAACTCTATCCCAATTTAGAGGACTCCAGGCAAACTTAACCATCCGTAGACATTTCGTCAGCCGGAGCCCCAAAGTCATAATGCCTTTGTAAAGATCCATGGTGAGACCTCATCTGGAATATTGTGTTCAATTCTGGAGACCACATTATCAAAAAGATGTGCGGAGAATTGAGTCGGTTCAACGAATGGCCACCAGGATGGTCTCGGGACTCAAGAACCTCTCATATGAGGAAAGACTGAATAAATTGCAGCTATACTCGCTCGAGGAACGTAGAGAGAGGAGAGACATGATTGATTCGTTTAAATATATCACGGGCCGCATCGAGGTGGAAGACGATATCTTCTTTCTTAAAGAACCTTCAACCACAAGAGGTCATCTGCTGAAAATCAAAGGCGGGCAATTTCATGGTGACGTCAGGAAGTATTTCTTCACCGAAAGGGTGGTCGATCATTGGAATGGACTTCCACTGCAGGTGATTAACGCCAGCAGCGTGCTAGATTTAAAAAAAGAAATGGGATATGCATGTGGGATCTCTAGCGGGATAAAGTCTGAGGGTGGGTCACTAGGTGGACAGACTTGATGGGCTATAGCCCTTTTCTGCCGTCATATTCTATGTAGGTTAATGCTCTGAAGCAGCTTCCAAGAAGCCACAATGATGCCAGGCCAGTAGCCAAACTCCTGCAGATAGGAGGGAGGTTGTCAGCTAAACTAGGAGGCCTGTGCGAGGATTTGCTCAGAACACTGTGTGCTGGACATCATTCAAAAGGGCTATAAGTTAGAATTATAATCATCCTGTGTTGGATTTGTTGGTGGACTCTCCGGCCAGACGACTAAATAAAGGAATTGGGATCCGAGCAACACTGAAACGGCTCTTGGATATTCAAGCCCTTAGAACCCATTCCAAGGAATCGGGCTTGGGCAGATACTCTGTATTCTTTATTGTGTGCCCAAGAAAGACTCGCACGACTGGAGGCCAATTCTGCCTCTCAAGTCATTCAATACAGCTCTGAAAGTGCCCTGTACCAGATGGAGACCTTTTGTTCTCTCATTGCCTTGGTGGCGCCTGGGGAAATTCTAGTCTCTTTGGATGTGACAGAGGCTTATTTGCATATTTCCATTCTGGCTCATAGGAAGTTCCTGAGATTCCATGTGCTGGAGAGACATTTCCAATTCTTGGCATTCCCATTCTGGCTGGCAACGACATCTTGCACCTTTTTACTAAGGTGATGGTCACTGCACTTGTGCAAGGTAGGGATCCAGGTACATCCAAACTTGGATGATTAATCAGAGCTCCCTCCCAGGCAGGGCAGGATTAACCAATAGGCTAAGTAGGCACGTGCCTAGGGCCCAAAATCGTCAGGGGGGCCCAATGAAGGAGGGCATCAACATTATTTTTTTCCAAATGGCGATGGGCCCCACCCCAATCGGCAACGCAGCCCTCCCCCATTGACGGAAAGTAAGACAAGCAAGCAACGTGGGTAAGAAAGGCAATGGGAACTGTAATTGTGCAAGCGGTGCTGCTTGCCCAAAGCTTCCCTCTGACGCAGCTTCCTGTTTCCGCCTGGGCGCATGGTAGGGCAGGGGGCCCAGTGTACTTGTATGCCTAGGGGCCCTCAACGAATTAATCCTGCCCCTGCTCCCAGGTCGATGGTGACAAAGAAGTGGTGCAAATTGTCCAACTTCTGGTTTGGATCATCCAGTTTTTGGAAGAGCCACCTGGAGCTGATGCAATCCCTAGAGCAGTGGTTCCCAACCCTGTCCTGGAGGAACACCAGGCCAATTGGGTTTTCAGGCTAGCCCTAATGAATATGCATGAAGCAAATTTGCATGCCTATCACTTCCATCATATGCAAATCTCTCTCATGCATATTCATTAGGGCTAGCCTGAAAACCCGATTGGCCTGGTGTTCCTCCAGGATAGGGTTGGGAATCACTGCCCTAGAGTACTTTTGACATGGTAGAAGGCTGTGTTTTTCTTCCAGAGCCATGCAAACTGAAGATAGTCATCAGATTTTAGTGCCAGCTCCCACTGCTTGGCACTATCTTCAGGTACTGGAGTTGATGGTAGCGACACTTTGGATTTCTGCCAGGTAGTTGTGACCTGGATTGGCCATTGTTGGAAACAGGGTACTGGGCTAGATAGACCATTTGTCCCAGTATGGTTAGTCTTATGACCATAGAGGTGGTTCCTTGAGTGAAAGCTTACCTACGCCCTTCTTCAGGACATGCTCTTATCCTGTTGTTCTCAGCAGATGGGTTTCTGCCAGATGCTGCTGCCCTGGGCCTATGCTTGCCTTAGAAGAAATGATCCATCAATAGATTTGGAGTTGCAAGCCATTCATTTAGCACTGCAGACTTTGGAGACTGCCCTGGAAGGCAAGGCAGTCAGTGTCATCTTGGACAAGGCCACAGCTCTGGCATGTGTCAACAAGCAGGAAAGCACCAAGAATGCTCTGTTAAAAATGGAAGCCCAGTTGTTTCATTGGGTAGAAGACCACCTGCAAGCACTATCAGCAGCATATGTAGTGGGAGTAGGACAATAGGCAGGCTATCTCAGCTGGCAAACCCTGAATCCATGAGCATGTTTTTTTTCTGGAAGGCCTTTGACAGCATTGTACATTGTATAGAAGAGGGGAAGGTGAGTAGTGGAGTGCCTTAGGGATCAGTGCTGGGATTGATTCTGTTCAATATGTTTGTGAACAATATTACTGAAGGGTTAGAAAGTAAGATTAGCCTAGGTGCAGATAATACCAAGACTTTACTGCATAGAACTTCACAGTCCTGCAGTATATAAATTATTATTATTATAAGAATGGACACCCTGGCAGGAGTGGAAAACATGAAAAAGGATCTGCAAAAGTTAGAAGAATGGTCTAACATCTGGCAACTAAAATTCATTGTGAAGAAGTGCAGAGTGATGCAGTTGTTGGGGGGGGGGAGAGGGTGTAGAAATGTAGAAATCTGATGGAACCGTATGTGCTGGGATGCGAGAGGTCGCTAAGCATAGATGGAGAGAGGGACCGTGGGGTGATTGTTTCTGAGGATCAAAAGCAGGGGTGTCAAACTCAATCACATTAAGGGGCCAAAATCCAAAACACAGGCTAATTTGCGGGCCAGATCCCGCCCAGACCTTGCCCAAATAATAATACTAATTATAACACCATTTTTTCCATTCATTTTTCATATATACACACACAATATAATCATATTAACACATTATGGTAATGGTTAACCAAAAAATTAAACTACACAAAACACACTATGCTTCGCAACTTTCATTCCTACCAGAACACAGATAACCCCTACTGTATTTTAAAAAACACCCTAAGATTCAAGATTCTGCATGCAGTACAACCCCCAGCGAAAAAGAAACAAATGTATTTCTTCCTGAGCAGTGCAAAAGATAGCAGATTAAAATGCTCAAAATTGACAATTCAAACTTAAAAATAAAACCATTCCCCCTACCTTTGTTGGTACCCTCCCTCAATGCTGGGCCTCCCTCCGGCAGGTGTCTAACCTTCTGGCCTGATCTAACCTGGCCATTTTATGCGGCCCTCGGTCCAATGCCCCCCCGGTGTCATCTTGTGGCTGGCTCCCTCCGCCTCACAACCGTAGTGTGCACGGAGCTGTGTGCAGCAGCTCCTTGTATGTCCTGCACCTGAACCGGAAGCCTTATCTCCGACATAGCAACATCAGAGGGAATGCTTCTGGATGTGTGGGACGTGCAAGGAGGGAGCTGGCCACAAGGTAAAAAGGAGGCATCAGACCGCAGGCTGCATAAAACAAACAGGTGGGCTGGATTTGGCCCGTGGACCTTGAGTTTGTTACCTGTGATCTAAAGGCATCTAAATGGTGTGATAAGGCAGTGGCTGTAGCCAGAAGGATGCTAGGCTGTATAGAAAGATGACTAACCAGCAGGAGGGAGGTGTTGATGCTCCTGTATAGGTCATTGATAAAGCTGCACTTGAGTATTGTGTTCAGTTTTGGAGGTCATATCTGGTGAAGGATAGAAAAAGACTTGAAGCAGTCTAGAGGAAGGTGAGAGAAATGGTAAGGGGTTTGAACAAAAAGAAGTATGAGAAGAGACTGGAAGACAAATATGTATACTCTGGCAGAGAGGAGGGACAGGGCATAAGAACATAAGCATTGCCCCTGCTGGGTCAGACCAATGGTCCATCCTGCCCAGCAGTCCGCTCACGTGGTGGCCCCAAGGTCAAGACCAGTGCTCCAATACTTCCGGGCTCATATCTTTAGCTGTAAAAGTGATCTGCCTTTGTGTTTTCTGCTGATGCCATCAGATCCATTTGTGAATGCCCCACTGCTGAATAGAGCTGAATGCCTGGGGGAACAGTAGACTCTTGACCTGGGGGAATGGTCACTAACTGAGAAAGTCAGCCTGCATATTTTCCACTCACATTACATATGTGACTGAGAGCCTGCAAACAAGCTTCTGCCCACCAAAGGAGGCGTTGAGTTTCTAGGTGTAACGAGGCACTTCTGGTGCCTCCTTCCCTGTTGACAAAGGCCACTGTGGTTGCATTGTCTGAGAAGACTGTCCGCCTTGCCTTCCAGAAACTTCTCCAGGGTCTAAAGCACTAACCGAATGGCTCTGAGTTCTAGGCAATTTATGGATCACTTCTGCTGAGCCAGTGACTAGCGACTCTCAACTGAGTGTCCGTTGCAATGATCTCACCAACCATAAAGGCTAGCATCGGTCGTTAGTATCTTCCAGGAGGAAATACAGAGGCATCCCTCTTGAGAGAGAAACAGCATCCATCACCGCAGACTGTACCTTGCTTCCAGTAATCATGGAAGCAGTTGCTGACACAAGTTTGTCTGAGGAGGCCAGTGAGTGAGAAGAGTGTCTTGGAGAGGTCTTATATGTGCTCTCACCCAAAGGACCACCTCTATGGCCGCCATTGACCCCAGGACTTATAGATAATTACAAGCCTTGGAAGTCAGATTCTGTAGTGGGTCTGAAATCTGATTCTGGAGCTTCAGTCTGTGTGGCTCTGGTAGAAAAACCTGGTACTCTAGATGTTGGGTTGGCTCCAGCTAACTCTTCTTGAAGTTGATTATCCATCCAAGTCCTAGAGGAGTTGGACCACTCTTGAAACTACCCATTCTCCTTCCTCCCTGGATGGGGCTCTGATTAGCCAATCATCCTAATATGGATGCACTTGGATTCCTGCCTTATGGAAGTGTGCTACTACCATCACAATTACCTTGGTAAAGTGTGAGGTGGCATTGCTAGGCCAAAGGGAAGCGCAAAGAATTGAAACTGCTACTCCAGCATATAAAACCACAAGTATCTCCTGTGGGCTGGAAAAATGGGAATGTGGAGAAATGCTTCCATCAAACAGAGGCAAGAAATTTCCCGGCACTGCTGTAACTACATGACTGACCGCACAGTTTCCATGTAGAAGTGTGGTGCTTTCACTGCAGTATTGACTGACTTGTGGTCCAGAATTGGACCTTTCTTTGGCACTATGAAGTTTATAGATTATCTGCCCGAGCCTGATTCTTCATCCAGGACTAGTTACGAAGATCCAGTAGCCTTTGTACTGTTGCCCGGACTCTTGAGGGCTCTCTCCAGCCAGCTAACTGGAGAATCTACAAAATATCCGGGAGGCACAAACCTCAATTTTGTAACTTTCCCAAACAACTTCTAGGACCCAACGGTCTGAACCAATCTGAGCCCAGGCTGACAGCCTGCTCCCTATCTTGGGGGGGGAGAGGAGAGCTTGGCCCTTGTCCTGGTGTCATTGTGCTTTCTTAGAGGCTGGAGAGGGGCTAGAGCTAGAGGCTTGCTGTCTTCTGTCCCCGCTAAACCTTTGCTGTGATACCTGAAAAGGACTTCTGCATCATTTGACTTCCTGCAAAAGGATGGAATCTTTGAGAGCCTCAAATTTCCATGTCCTGGACCATGAGCTGTCCAGGGTCTGCTGTCCAGCAAGGCCTTAGGATGATGGGTTTGTGACACTGGCCATCAGGTCATCCAGATCCTTGCCAAATAACATCTGCCCCTGAAAGGGAAGCCTGCTCAGTATGGCTTTAGAGGCTGAATCTTCTGCCCACTGGCAGATCCAGAGCATCTGCTGGGCATAGACAACACAGGCTGACACCTTGCTCATGACTGATGATGTCATACAGTGCGTCCACTATATAAGTTCACCCCAGAAAGGCGCATTTGGGGGTCCTCATCTTCTTCTAAGGGAGGGATTCGAGACAGTTGGGTGTGGCAAGCATGTGCCACAAAGGAAGCTGCGGCTGCTGCCTTAATCCCTAGGGCCAAAGCTTCAAATTGTCTCTTAAGGACCATGTCCACTTTATGTTCCTCAGTATCCTCCTTCACTAAGCAAGGAGGTTCGTTTAGTGACCTGCGCCACCAGCGAATCTACCTTCGACTGAACAAATGGCTGCTGGAAATCCGGAACCATAGGGTAAAGCTTGGACATAGTGTTAGCCACTCAAGGGACCCCTCTGGTGACTCCCAGTGGTCCTTGACCAGCTTTGTGATGTCCAGATGCAAGGGAAAGAACACGGTTGGAGTAACTGAGCTGCTAATTGAGCACTGTGATGAGGAGGCTGGATGAACTTCCATCTTCAATTCTTGCAGCAAGGTAGAAATAATTCTTGAGAGCAGAGACTTTTAAACAGCCAGTGCACTGTGGGTCTTCTCCTTGGTCCAGGGCCACTACTGCTGCTCTTGTGCAGAGAACCAGACTCTACCATAAAAACTGAATCCTGGGATAATATTGGCATGGAATTGGACTGTTTATCCTCCCAGCCTGTCCATCCTGTTCCAGCTCTGTGTCCTCATCTGGTTGGGGCACATGCTGAGGGAACAATACTTGCACCACCACCTCTGTTGCACTTAACAGACGCTGAGAATCCTCGTCAGTTCAATAGGCATTCCACATAAGGCTCACAAAATCTGATGAAACCTTGTACTGGGGCTCTCAAGGACCCCGGTAGGGAGCTCCTGCAGGTCCTCCTGGGCTCCACAGCAATCACGTGTCTGCGTTTAGCCAATGCACCTTTGAGTCTCTTCCCTTAGGATCACACCTCCTGCAGATCCCCAGCCCTGGAGGACTCAGAGGAGGCTGAGCCCAAGGCTCCTGCCCCTAACACATGCATTCTACCGCATGTGGGACATGGACACTGCTTGGCTGGCCATTCAAAACAAACTTGGCATGAAATGGGTAGGAAGGCCTGAAGGGTCAATCCCTATTGATTTTAATATCATTAGAATTGAAAAAGATATCTCTACATTTAAAAAATTATTAAAGACTTATTTATTTAATGACGCTTTTAATAATTGAAAGTTTTCACACTTTTTGGATATGATTTTAATAATGCTATGGTTTTAAACACCCCCTCCTTTTGTATTTTCCATTATTTCTACTAAAAATTTAAAAATTGTAACTTTTAATCTCTTTTCCTCCCGACTCATGTATGTATAATATGTATCCACTATGTATATTGTTAAGTTTCTTTTTATTGCTCTCTATTGATTTTGTACATCGCTTAGTAATTTTAATAGGCGATTAATCAAATACACTAATAAACTTGAAACTTGTTTTGAGGCAGATTGAGGCTTTAGAAAAAAAAAAGATTGTTTAAAATCCAAGATGGCTGCTGCCAGCAAAATTGTACCAAAAACAGCCCTTAAGCAAAAATGTAAAAAAATGCAGGGAAGGGGGTTTTAGAGGTGGGGATCTTGGTTCTGATGGCAGAAACCTTCCAATTTTCCCCATAGGCTATAGCCTTAGTTACTGTGCCATGTGCCTACCTGCTTCAGCTTGGGAGTTCAGCTGGGAGAAATTAAGACCTCTGTCCTTTAGGTTCGCAGAACAATCTTGGTCTTCAGGTTGCCAGTTAGACCAATGTCAAACTGAGCCTCAACCCCCAGAAAACCTCATGCCATGAAGGGGGAGAGGACCTTGCAGCTGGCCCGCTATTAATCCTGACCAAGCAGGGGTAGAGCCAAACAGCCTGCACTCAAGCTCCTGATAAATCAGGGATGTGAGTAGCTACACAAGGGTTGACTCCTGAGCTAGCTAAATGTCCCCGAGGGCCGATCCTATTAGTAGCAGACTTCCACAGTGCAAATTTGCTTTTCTCCCAGGCAGAGGTCCCAACAAGTGGGAACTCTGGGCACCGAGCCTCTAACCGAACATTGATTACAAATACCCGAAAATAATAAAGCCGCAGAGCAGAAACACTTCCGAGCAACTTGCTTGAGAAAAAAACCCAGGGGGGCAGAAGCAGCTGCCTGGGAAGAAGATGAATGTCAGTATTCTGCAAGCAACTTGCAGGTTCAGCTGCATAATCTTATGGTTTAGGACTACCAGACACACATTGCACTAGAACAGCAGTTATTTCTTTTCATTAGCAAAAACTGTCACAATCTGAGAATCCTTAGCAATGCTTAAGAGAATCAATGCCACTGTAATAGGAATGAAACTCATCAGAGTATGGCGTGGGAGTCCTCCCACTTACTGATTTGTCACTGGGGGGGGGGGGCTGTTTCACTGTCAGATTTTCAATTGTGAGGGACAGGCAAGCTCTGCAGGACTCCAGGGAACTAGCCTGCACCTAGCAATTGAAAACACAATAAAGGACAGGCAGCCTCTGGCAGCAATGCAGTTGGAGGACCCATGCTCATCTTAGTGCTACGGAGGTATGCCTGCTCTGTGATTGTTGCATATAAGAGGTGAGGAAGTAAAGCCCTGCCTTCCTTTATAACATATCAACTACTGAAGTGACTCTCAGTCCTATCCTGAGGTACATGAGACCATTCTTAGATCACAGAGCTTATCAACTTTCATCCACACACCTGTGATAAGTCACTGCAGTTACTGCAATTCACTTTAAAAAGTCTAAGACATCATTAAAGTGGCTTCAATTAATTCTAACAATACTTACAAACCAATCATCATTAATTCCGTCTCTTACAGTTAATATAAAGGTTCTCAAATTTGCTAATTGTGCAATATGTGCTAGTATGTCTCCCCCTCCCCTCATTTATACATTTCAACTGCATCAGCTGGAGCTTTTCACTCAGAAAATGTACTTGCAAGCCCTCTAGAATGCACCTGAGAGTGCTCATCAGTCTGTTTTTCTAATTTGACTCCATCCGTTTGGAACACCTTATAACCTCAAAGCAGAATTACTTCCCTGAAAACAGTGGTTGGTCTTTAAGCATTTGCAAGCTGAGTCTATAGCAACTGCTTAGCCAGAAGGTCTCTAGGGTATTTTCTATGTACCAATTTCTGTATTTTTATTTATAATTGTATTTGTACATCAGGCAGTTAAATAAACGAAACTGACTTAACCAGGCTGGTTTTTTGCATGACCAACAACTATGCATAGATATCTCTGCATACACTGCTTCTCCAGGGTAAATGGATCTCTCAGGCATATGCACCAAGTACCTGAAAGCAGTAAAGGAGGACAAGTGCAACACAAAAGCCAAGTGTGTCATGAAGCACTGTATTAGGAAGACTACTCAACACAGTTTCAGCGATAATGCCTGCCTCAGGAGTCTATCAACCTTAAAAGCAGTGGAATGAATAAAACAATACGATATGTCACACAGCATTGGTTTTTCTTTGAAAGATCGCTGATCAATCCAATTCAACTGTTGTGCTCAAAATCCAAGGGTGTTTTGTTGCTCTGAGAGCTGCATCAGGGATAATGGTAAATTGTTAGGCGTCATCAACAAAACATGGCTATGTTGAGTCTTCCTAATAAAGTGCTTCAGTGACACTGGGCGTGCTTCATTCATTGTACCATACTCGTCCTTCTCTAGATACCTGACAACCACTTAAGTATGCCTCCTTAATAGTGTGAAGAAACACTGCATCACTGGATATAAGCACTTCAGTACTGGAGTCCATGGGATATGGAAGCCTATTTCCTGGCCAAAAGCATTTGCCACTTTCTGATGGGGAGGGATAGCTGTTCTCATTGCTTGAAGAGCTGCCACGTGTTGAACATTTTTCGAAGCCTTTTCAAGTTGGGTAGTGATGTCTCCTAGTAAAAAGGATACAGAGATCTAGATGAAGCTTCTTACCTATCACATGCCTAGATCAACCCTCCAGCTTGGGCCCAATACTTTTACATAAAAAGATGGAGAGATTCCTACAATGAAGACATATCTTTCCACTTCTTAATATGCATAAAAATATCTGACCTCTCGAAAAAGCTGCAGACTAACCACTGAGATGGAGGTGAATGGATAAAGCCAGACAGCTCCCCAATCCCTGCACATTTGTTATGGCCTCTTTCTGCACATTTATTCTAAGCTGGCAGTTAGCTTTTCACACCATGAAGTGGCCAGAGAGGGAAAAATGCAGCAAGCAGAGGGGGTGAAGTTTGATGACAATAAGGAAAATGATGGTACCACAATAAATAGGAACACAAAAGAAACAGGCCCGATAGGACAGGATGAAGAAACCTCAATTGACTGTCAGGGGTCCACAAACTGCAGCCCACAATACTTTCCTGCCTGTGGTTGAATCTGGCCCATGGAAGACGGCAAAATTATGTACTTACCTGTTAATTTTCTTTCCACTAGACCAGGGGTGTCCAACCTTTTGGCTTCACTGGGCCGCATTGGCCGAAAAAAATGTTTCTGGGGCCGCACAAATGTGCAAACGCTGCAGTAAGACATAGGAGGGAGCCGGCAAGACAGTAAGCACCCAGGGGCAGCAAAGGAAAACACTGCATCGCACTCGACTGGGGCCACACAAAATACTTCACTGGGCTGCAGGTTGGACACTCCTGCTCTAGACACAGCAGATGAATCCAGAGACTAGTGGGATAGCACACATCTATCAGCAGGTGGAGATAGAGAACTGATTAACAGATGGTCCTATTGGTTGGTATGCTCCCTGTATCTTCAGTATTGCTCCTTGCCCAAGCAGTCAGAGCCAGAAATATGGTCATCCTCTAAAAAACTTCTTTCCCACAAGAAATTGCAAATGTAATAACAGAAAAAACAACTACCAACAATAACAAAAACCCCGAAAAACTCGAAACCAAGAACCAATAGCCTGAAAGGGTGGGGCTCTGGATTCATCTGCTGCATCTAGAGGAAAGAAAATTAACAGGTAAGAACATAATTTTTCCTTCCTCAGCAACAGCAGCAGATGAATCCAGAGACTAGTGGGATGTAGCAAAGCAATCCTCAATCAGGGTGAGAAGCGAACACCGCCTCTGCAATAACTAACGCACCAAAGGTAGCCTCAGCATGCACCGCCATATCCAACCAGTAATGCTTAGAAAAAGTATTCTTAGAAGACCAAATAGCCACCCGACAAATCTCCTCCAAGGAAAAACCTCTGGACTCTGCCCAAGAAGTAGCCATCGCTCTAGTTGAATGCGCCTGAAGTTTTTCCGGCAACCGCTTACCTGAAGTCATGTAAGTGGAAGCAATGGTCTCCTTGACCCATCTAGCAATGGAAGCCTTAGACGCTGCCATATCCTTGTTGCGGCCTGCGAACAACACAAAGAGGTGATCTGAACGGCGAAAGTTGTTAGTTAGGCGGAGATAATGCAGAAATATCCTACGTACATCCAGGAACCGCAGCGAAGAGAACTTCTCCCCCCAATCCTCTTTTCTGAAGGCTGGAAGGAAGATAGACTGGTTAACATGATACTACTTTAGGAAGAAACGAAGGAACAGGCCTCACAGACACACCGGAATCTGAAATGCGCAAGAAAGGATCTCGACAAGACAACCCTGCAACTTTGACACCCGCCAGGCCGAAGCCATGGCAACAAGAAAAACGGCCTTCAATGTCACATCCTTCAAGGTTGCATTTGCCAAAGGCTCAAAGGGAGGTTTTGCAACCCCCAAGGACCACTCTAAGACTCCACTCTAGACAGATCCTTTTAAGAGGAGGGCGAATATGTTGTACCCCTTTCAGAAATCAAACCACATCAGGTTGAGACGCCAGAGAAGAACGAGCCACGTGGCCCCTGTAACAGGCAATAGCAGCCACTTGAACTTTAAGAGAATTAAAGGCCAAACCCTTGGCAACGCCATCTTGAAGAAAGGAAAGAATGTTAGAGAGCGAAGCCTGGAAGGGCGACAGACCTTGAGCAGCACACCAAGAATCGAAAACCCGCCAGACTCTAGCATACGAGGCCGAGGTAGATCTCTTTTTTGCTTTAAGAAGAGTGGAAATAACCGGTTCGGAATAATCCCTACATTTCAGCTGCGACCTTTCAAGAACCAGACCATTAAGACCAAAGCGGGAAGGATTTTCCATGTTGATTGGACTCTGAGTCAGCAAGTCCAGAGTCACCGGAAAGGGCAACCGATTGCCCGTCGACAGACGAATCAGGTCCGCATACCAAGGATGACGCGGCCAATCTGGAGCTACCAGGATCACCGTTCCCGAAAAGTGAGTCACGCGATGCAACACCCAACCTATCATCGGCCAAGGAGGAAACACATAAAGAAGACAATCTGGAGGCCAAGCCAGAGCCAACGCATCTACCCCTTCTGACGCCTGCTCCCTGTGTCTGCTGAAGAACCGAGGAAACTTTGCATTTTTGGACGAGGCCATGAGATCTATGTCCGGGAGACCCCACCGTTGCACAATGAGGTCGAACGCTTGAGCGGAAAGACCCCATTCCCTGGGATCCAGAAGATTTCTGCTGAGGAAGTCCGCCTGAATGTCTGCCTGACCCACAATGTGAGCCGCCGATAGTAGTGGAAGATAAAGTTCTGCCCATTGAAGGAGAAGCATTGCTTCTTTCGCCAATGGAGGACTGCGAGTACCGCCCTGCCTGTTGATATACGCCACCACCATGACACTGTCCGAAAAAACCCTCATTGGATGGCCCTGAATCATATGCAGTAACGCCTGAAGGGCGAGCCTCTCCGCTCTTAATTCCAGAAGACTGATGGCCCATTGAGCCTCCTCCGGCGACCAGACTCCCTGCACCGAGGGCTACATACATTCCCCAGCCCAACAGACTGGCATCCATCGTCACGATCAGATTGAGATCGCTGAGCCACCAAGACATGCTGAGCGAAGCTTGAGGTATCCACTGCAGACGACGATTGTAATCCTGAGACACCGGGGACTACTGAGAGAGACGTGACTGTTGCAGCGGTCTCATGTGAAAGCGCGCCCAAGGCACCACTTCCAGCACTGCCACCATTGATCCGAGAACTTGCACATAATCCCACACTCTCAGTCTGGGCGAATGCAAAAGGCGGCGCACCTGAGAGCGCAACTTCTCTCCCCAATCGCAGGGAAGAAACACTTTCCTCACCTTCGTGTCGAACAGCACCCCCAGATGTTCCAATGACTGGGATGGAGTAAGCTCTTCGGAAAGTTGATCACCCACCCCAGGGATTGAAGAAGAGAAATCACCCTTTGGGTCACCGACGAACTCTCCTGTCTGGACGACGCCCAGATCAACCAGTCGTCCAAGTAAGGATGCACTCGAATCCCTTCTTGTGAAGGAAAGCCATGACCTAGAGAACGTCCACAGAGCCGTAGCTAGTCCAAATGGCATTGCTCGAAACTGATAGTTGACCCAGGATTGCAAAGAGAAGATACTTCTGATGCGGCAGCCATATGGGGATAGAAACATAGAATAACTACTAAATCACAGTGTTGCTTCTTAAATTAATTAGCTAATAATATTAGTAAAGTGCTCAGACCTCATAACCTAAAGTGAGATGATAACATCAAACTGCGGTTATTGTAGGGACCATCACAGCCTTTACTGTCCCTTGCCAACCATTACCAAAGTATAATGATAAACACTTATCTGTGTACTTGTACTGGTTGGAGCGTTCACCATAACCGTAGGAAATTTATTTTAATCTGTGCATTAATGTTCAAAGTGCTTCAGTGTATGTGAATGAATCACCGATTAAAATGCATGACCCCCCAAACTCGAGTTTCGTATTGCTCTTCATCAGGAGGGGTCATTCTATATCGGCAACAACTGCCTAGGATGGACATAGAAACATAGAATATGACGGCAGAAAAGGGCCAGCGGCCCAACAAGTCTGCCCAATCAAGATCCCTCCCACCCTTGAGAACTATCCTCTATTATACCTCTGTAGCGACCCCATCTGCTTGTCCCATCGTCTCTTGAAGTCCAGCGTGCTACTGGCCTTGACTACCTGATGTGGAAGACCATTCCATCTATTAATCACCCTCTCGGTAAAGAAGTATTTCCTGGTGTCCCCATGAAATCTTCCTCCCCTAAGTTTTAGCGGATGTCCTCTTGTCACTGTGGGACCCGTAAGAGTAAAAATTTCCTCCTCCTCCTCGATGCCCGTTATGTATTTGAAGGTTTCTATCATGTCCCCCCTTTCTCTGCGCTCCTCGAGCGAGTATAAGCGCAGCCTGCTTAGACGATCTTCATATGGAAGATTTTTGAGTCCTGAGACCATCCTTGTGGCCGTTCTCTGAACCGACTCATTTCTCTTCACATCCTTTTGGTAGTGTGGCCTCCAAAACTGGACGCAGTACTCCAGGTGCGGTCTCACTATGGATCTGTATAACGGCATTATAACTTTGGGCTTTCGGCTGATAAAGCTTCTTCTGATGTAGCCAAGCATTTGTCTAGCCTTTGCTGAGGCTTTCTCCACCTGATTTGCAGCCTTCATGTCTTCACGGATGATTACTCCCAAGTCCCTTTCTGCTTCAGTTTTTGTTAATTTTTCTCCATTTAAGGTGTATGTAGTGCAAGGATTCCCACTACCAAGATGCATCACCTTACATTTTTTGGCATTGAAATTTAGTTGCCAAGTACTGGTCCATTGTTCTAGTAAAAGTAGGTCTTGCTCCATAGTGTTTTGCGCGGTTGCGCAGTTAGGTTCTGTTGCCCGGCCAACAACGTTACACAGTTTAGCGAATAACGTAATTTTACCTCGAAGTCCTTGAGTCAGATCTCTTACAAAGATGTTAAATAGCATCGGTCCCAAGACCGAACCCTGCGGTACTCCACTGGTTACTCTTGACGTTTCTGACATACCGTTTACCATCACCCTTTGAAGTCTGCCACTGAGCCAATCTTCTACCAATGCAGTCAGTGTTTCTCCTAGTCCCATCGGGTTCATCTTGTTCAATAACCTGCAGTGTGGAACACTATCAAAAGCTTTACTGAAGTCCAAGTACATGATGTCAAGGGACTCCCCCCCCCGTCCAGTTTTTTTGTTACCCAGTCAAAGAACCCTATCAGGTTGGATTGACAGCCTTCGTGATGCCATGTTGGTGGGGGTCCCTTAATTTTTCCTCATCCAGAAACGTGTCTAATCTGTTTTTGATCATCGTTTCCATTAGTTTACACACTATTGATGTGAGACTTACCGATCTGTAGTTCTCAGCCTCTGACTTACATCCCTTTTTGTGAAGCGGAATAACGTTGGCAATTTTCCAGTCCAAGGGAACTCTTCCCTTGTTAAGGGAAAGATTGAAAATCTTGGCTAACGGCTCCGCCAGGACATTCCTCAATTCTCGAAGCACTCTGGGGTGTCGATTATCCCGGCCCATAGCTTTGTTAACCTTTAGTTTTGACAGTTCTTGGTAGACACTGCTCGAGGTAAATTCAAATTCCCGGATTGGATCCTCCAAGCTCCCCTTTGTCTGTAGCTGAGGTCCAGATCCTGGTGCTTCACAAGTGAAGACTGAGCAGAAGTACTTATTGAGCAGCTCTGCTTTGTCTGCATCCGAGTCTGAGAAGTTACTGTCGGGTTTCTTTATGCGCCCAATACCGTTTGTGTTCTTCCTGTCGTTGACGTACTTAAAAAAGGATTTATCCCCCTTTTTAACCTGCCTAGCTATATTTTCTTCCATCCGGAGTTTGGCCTCCCTGACCGACGTTTTAACTTTCCTAGATTTCGTCAAATGTGTTTCTTTTGCTTCCGGTAGTTGTGACTGTTTGTAGGTCACGAAAGCTTTTTTCTTTTGTTTTACTATTTCTGAAATCTCCTCGGAGAACCACTGTGGTTTAATTTTGCTGCGTCGCTTGCTCACGGTTTTTATATATATGTTGGTTACTTCTTGTAGGGTTGATTTTAGGTCCGACCATAGTACCTCCACACTGTCCGTCTTGTTTTGGGTTTGTAGTTTTTTGCGGACAGTTCTTTTGAAGTTTAGGACCTTAGTCGATGTATTTGATCTAGTGGCTCCTTTCTTCAGGTGGAACCACACCATGTTATGGTTGCTGGAGCCTAAGGTTTCTCCCACCGCTAATTCTGTGACGCTGTCTCCATTGGTGAGTAACAGGTCCAGGATTGCCCGATCCCTGGTGGGTTCTAGTACCATCTGCTTGAGGCTTGCTCCTCGCATGGAGTCTAGTAGCCTCTTGCTGCTGCTGGTTGTAGTATTAAGTTTGTCCCAGTCCACATCAGGCATATTGAAGTCTCCCAACAGCACTGTGTCCCCACGCAGTGTGTTCTCAATGTCTTCGATTAGTCCAATGTCTGCATCATCCCCTTGCAATGGTGGTCTCTATACAACACCAAGATACAGGCATTTATTAGTGCCCCTAGCAAGGTTCACCCAGAGGGATTCTCCCTTGTATTTGATGTCTGTTTATTATAATAACCTTAATGCCTTCTCTAATGTATAGAGCTATTCCTCCTCCTGATTTACCTTCCCTGTCGCGACGGAGTAAGTTGTATCCTGGTATAAGTGGGATTCTGAGAACCATGTTTCTGATATCGCTACCACATCAAGGTCTGCGTTTCTCATTTCCGTTTCCAGTTCCAGGATTTTATTGCCTAAGCTACGGGCATTAGCATACATGGCTTTCCATTCTTTTTACTTGCATGTATCGTTTTCTAACTGAGACAGTTTGTCCTCTTTAATCTTGTCCTTGTCGCCCTTAAGATATCCTATGTCCCCTTTAGTATTTGCACGATTTGTCACCTCAGACCCAAGGTGAAATCTCTGTCTCTCGCTTTGTCTCCCTCTGTATTGACGCGAGGTAAGTTGCTTTCCTCGGTTGTGCCTTTATCCCCTCCGGTATTGTCTCTGTCTCCTTTGGTATACGCGCGTATACTTACCTCTGGTTCCAAGATGGATTTACTTACCCTACTAGTGTGAGAGTGGGTCCCCTCCCCCAACTCACCTAGTTTAAAGCCTTTCGGAGCAAGTTTGCCAGGCATCATCCCAGGACATTTTTCCCTCTAACGGTTAGGTGTAGTCCATCTGGTCCCTGCATTCCCTGAAGTGCTTCTCCGTGGTCCAGGAAGCCGAAGTTCATTTCTTTGCACCATCCTCTTAGCCATACGTTAGTCCTCTGGATCCGTTCTTCCCTTGCTCTCCCCTTGTCTCTTACTGGTAGAATGGAGGAGAAGACCACCTGCGCATTCATCTGCTTCAGCTTCTCTCCGAGGGCTCTGAAGTCTTCTGGTATCTTCTCCAGTGCGTTCCTGGCAGTGTCGTTTGTCCCAACGTGGATGAGAAGCATTGGGTGGTGGTCTTGGGGTTTGATTATTTTTCCTATGCAGATAGTCACATCACAGATCCTGGCTCCTGGTAGACAGCAAATCTCTCTTGATTGTAGATCTGGTCTGCAAACTGGTCTTTCGGTTCCCCGTAGCATAGAGTCCCCAATGAAAACCACTCTTCGCTTCTTGGGTGGTCTTGATCATATCCCCTCGCAGTCTCCTTTTCTCAAGGGAGAACAATCCCAGTCTCTTAAGTCTATCCTCGTATTCCAGTTTCTCCATGCCTTTTACTAGTTTCGTTGCTCGTCTCTGCACCCTCTCCAGCAGTTTTATATTCTTCTTTAGGTTGGGATATAACCAACCAATGTTGGACGCAGTATTCCAAGTGGGGTCTGACCATGCTCTATAAAGCGGCATTATGACCGCTTGAATCTATGGAGTGTGCTATCCCCTATAACAGCCTCCAGAAGAGTGTTCCAGTTTTCTACCACTCTCTGGGTGAAGAAGAACTTCCTTACGTTTGTACGGAATCTATCCCCTTTCAACTTTAGAGAGTGCCCTCTTGTTCTCCCTACCTTGGAGAGGGTGAACAACCTGTCCTTATCTACTAAGTCTATCCCCTTCAGTACCTTGAATGTTTCAATCATGTCCTCTCTCAATCTCTTTTGTTCGAGGGAGAAAAGGCCAGTTTCTCTAATCTTTCGCTGTATGGCAGCTCCTCTAACCTCTTAATCATCTTAGTCGCTCTTCTCTGGACCCTTTCGAGTAGTACCATGTCCTTCTTCATGTACGGCGACCAGTGCTGGGCCCAGGGGAGGGCGCACCATGGCCCGGTACAGCGGCATGATAACCTTCTCTGATCTGTTTGTGATCCCCTTCTTTATCATTCCTAGCATTCTGTTTGCCCTTTTTGCTGCCGCCGCACATTGCATGGATGGCTTCATTGACTTGTCGATCAGAACTCCCAAGTCCCTTTCCTGAGAGGTCTCTCCAAGTACCGCCCCAGACATCCTGTATTCGTGCATGAGATTTTTGTTACCGACATGCATCACTTTACACATCCACGTTGAACCTCATCTGCCATGTCGATGCCCATTCCTCGAGCCTGATTATGTCACGTTGCAGATCTTCGTAATCCCCCTGTCTTCACTACTCTGAATAACTTCGAATTGTCTGCAAATTTAATCACCTCGCTCGTCGTACCTATGTCCAGATCTTTTATAAAGATGTTAAAGAACACGAGTCCAAGCACCGAGCCCTGCGGCACTCCACTGGTGACGCTCTTCCAGTCCGAGTATTGTCCATTTACCCCCCACTCTGTTTCCTATGCTCCAGCCAGTTTTTAATCCACGTGAGTATTTCACCCTCAATTCTATGGCTCGCAATTTTCCGAAGAAAGGGACCTTATCGAATGCCTTCTGAAAATCCAGATATACAATGTCGACCAGATCGCCCTTGTTTATCTGTCTATTTACTCCCTCAAAGAAGTAGAGCAAGTTCGTCAAACACGATCTGCCTTTGCTAAAACCGTGCTGACTGGTCCTCATTAGCCCGTGTCTGTCAAGGTGATCAATGATGCTGTCCTTTATCAGTGACTCTACCATCTTTCCCAGTACCGAGGTCAGACTCGCAGGTCTGTAGTTTCCTGGATCTCCCCTCGAACCTTTTTTGAAGATCGGCGTAACATTCGCCACCTTCCAGTCTTCCAGAATCTTGAAGCAGTTCAGCTGCCAGAAGGATTCTGGGCTGTATAAAAAGAGGCGTAGTCAGTAGAAGGAAGAAGGTGTTGATGCCCCTGTACAGGTCATTGGTGAGGCCCCACTTGGAGTATTGTGTTCAGTTTTGGAGACCGTATCTGGCGAAAGACGTAAGAAGACTTGAGGCGGTCCAGAGGAGGGCGACGAAAATGATAGGAGGCTTGCGCCAGAAGACGTATGAGGAGAGACTGGAAGCCCTGAATATGTATACCCTAGAGGAAAGGAGAGACAGGGGAGATATGGTTCAGACGTTCAAATACTTGAAGGGTATTAACGTAGAACAAAATCTTTTCCAGAGAAAGGAAAATGGTAAAACCAGAGGACATAATTTGAGGTTGAGGGGTGGTAGATTCAGGGGCAATGTTAGGAAATTCTACTTTACGGAGAGGGTGGTGGATGCCTGGAATACGCTCCCGAGAGAGGTGGTGGAGAGTAAAACTGTGACTGAGTTCAAAGAAGCGTGGGATGAACACAGAAGATTTAGAATCAGAAAATAATATTAAAGATTGAACTAGGCCAGTTACTGGGCAGACTTGTACGGTCTGTGTCTGTGCATGGCCGTTTGGAGGAGGATGGGCAGGGGAGGGCTTCAATGGCTGGGAGGGTGTAGATGGGCTGGAGTAAGTCTTACCAGAGATTTCGGCAGTTGGAACCCAAGCACAGTACCGGGAAAAGCTTTGGATTCTCGCCCAGAAATAGCTAAGAAGAAAAAAAAAAAAAAAAAAAAAATTTAAATTGGATCAGGTTGGGCAGACTGGATGGACCATTCGGGTCTTTATCTGCCATCATCTACTATGTTACTATGTAGCTATAGTTCCTTGATGACCCTCGGATGGATGCCATCCGGTCCCGGGGATTTATCGCTCTTAAGCATATCAATCTGCCTACACACCTCCTCTAGAATGACCGTCAATCCTGTCAGCTTTCTGTCTTTGTTTCCAGCATATAGCCTGATGGGTTCCAGTATGCTGTGTACATCTTCTTTGGTAAATATAGACGCAAAATATGTGTTTAGTTTGTCGGCAATTGCTTTGTCCTCTTTTAGCGCTCCCTTTATTCCATGGTCATCCAACGGTCCCACCGCTTCCTTCGCGGGTCGTTTCCCCTTAATATATCAAAAGAACGGCTTGAAGTTCTTCGCCTCCTTAGCTATTTTTTCCTCGAAGTCTCTTTTGGCCCCTTTTACCACCTTATAGAGTAAACTTAACTTTTTCCCGATTTTTTTAGAAAAAAGTTAAGTTTTCTCTATAATGGAGGGTTCCAACCCCCCCCCAACGGCAGTGCAGTCTGAAGTAAAGTGGGGGGGTCCTCCCCCCACACACCCCCGTCGGAACTCTTTAAAAGTCACTTTTTAGGCGGCGCACTGGTGTCTTGCGCCAAATTGTCAACGCCGCAATGTCGGTGCGCTGAAGTCTCGCGTGCGAATGACTATGAACAGTGTGTGTGTGGGAATAATTTTTGTTTCAATATTCTGTTAACACAGGTATACAGGATTCCTTCTATAGGTTCACAGCCTGAAGCCAAAAAAGTTCTATAATGTCAATGTCTGACAAACTGTGAAGCACAGCCACAAGAAATATAAATATGAATTTAAACCTTAATTAAATTTTAGTGATAAGACCTCAGTGTGGAGGATCAAGATGGCTGCCGACTGATCTGAGTGTCACGCGTTGGCGAGCTCACTATTCATTGTGTATCTGTTGGATTAAAACTTAGAAACATAGAAAAAGATGGCAGATAAGGGCCGCGGCCCATCTAGTCTGCCCACCCTAATGACCCTCCCCTATTTAACTCTGTGTAGAGATCCCACGTGACTTACCTCGAGATGCCCAAACGCAGAGGAAGGAGCACAGCTGGGGCCTTGCGGAGCTCCAGAACACTCAGAATGGGCAATATAGATAAGCTTATCCGCCGCATGCAGAGAACCCTTCAGCAGCTGGAGGTTGCCCCGCTAGAGATGCCCCGAATGGGCAGAATGGAGGCGATCTCTCTGGGACTAGAAACTACACTAAGCCCCGACACGAGGGCTCCGCCCCAAGCCCTCAGGTTACCAATTTCCCACGGGTGGGGGAGCTCTCCGAAGAGGGAGCATGTCCTGCTCTAGACATTGGTGATATCCATGAAAGGAGCATGGAGTCAGACTCTCTACGTTCACAAAAGAGTCTGAATGCAGGGACTGAGGAGTTAACTTCTGAAGGGGACGGACAGACTCAGGAGAGTGCTCAACAAGGAGAACCATCAGCTGGAGAAGAATTTGCAGTCCATTTCCCTCAGCTTCAAAAACCCCGAGAGGTAACATAAGATTCTATCTGGGACCTGGTTGCTAACATTCCCAAATTAATAAAACCTCAATTTACTCAAATAGAGGAGAAAATAAAAGGTCAAGCTAAGGATATTCAGAATTTTTAAACAGAAACATCAGAGACTAAAAAAACAATTGTCAGCATTAACCAAGAGTTATCTAAGACCAAACAGCTTCATGAAACAATTATTAAAGATAACACCAATCTTAGGAGGAAGCTTGAGTCTTTGGAAAATTTTTCCCATAGTAACAACTTAAGACTGGTGAATTTTCCTAAGGTCTCAATGATCACTCCTTGGGAGATGCTAAAAAGATACATGTTGGAAATTTTGGGACTCACTGAGGAAGTTACACCACCATTTACACAAGTCTATTATCTCCCTATGAATCGGCAGAAAGAGCAGCAGGAGGTTGTGCAGGAAACTTTAGATGTGTCCACTTTATTGGAATCCTCAAATAGTGAACAGGCAGTGCCTGCAACTTTATTATTAACAGTGGCTTTGACCCCAGACAAAAATTGGCTATTGAGACTTTTCTTTAAAAATAAACTTTTTTTAGGAATGCAATTACAAACGTATCCAGATCTTGCCAGAGAAACCCAGAGACATCATAAAGAATTTCTACTATTAAAGCCAGGAGTGTTAGCTTTAGGGGCAACCTTTTATTTACGTCACCCATGCAAATGTATAGTGTATTATTCCTCACAGAAATATGTTTTTTTTTAACCTTTCCAGCTGATGGCTTTCCTGTTGTTGTCACGCCTGGAGAAAGAAAAAGATAAGATCTAGCCCTAGAGAAGAAGTATTTTTAGGGAACCCTGAGTTCAGTCTAAAACAGCCGTAGCATTCTTCTATAATATATTTCTTGTTATTAAAATTGCTCTTGTTCCATCTTAATCCTGAGTGGAGGACTTGAGTTAAAATTTAAGTAAACTTTATGTTATGGATTCAATTCTGATTAATATGGTTATGTAACTACTGAGTTTATATTCTTGATTTGATTAATTGGTTATGTTCTTTTGACTTAAATTTTACTTTCTGTATAAGTTTATACTTGATAAACAATTATAAAATGGTAAATAAATAAACAAATAAATAAAAAAAGACCTCAGTGTGGATTGAACAGCCAGACAAACAAATTAACATTCAATACGTCAACCCAATTTAGGAGCAACAACTGTCCTATAGTTCTGAATTAAGATTTTATTTCTATATTTCAGGTTTTGACAATTTTTTTGTTTAATCTAGTAGCCAACAACTAAGATCTCCTTTCTCCTCCTTTGACCCTTCCCCAAAATATCACCATGGTCTGAGGTAGTAGAATGGGGTGGGCCACTTGGACCATGGCCTAACAAAAGATTAAGTTCTTACTTTTGCTAATCTTCTTTCTTGTAAATCCACACTTTATTCTGGGACCAGTGAGTTATTTCTGTCTATCCGCCAGGACTTTGTAGGAAGACGTAAACATTTCCCCCTCTTACCGCATCACTATGCCAATGCCTCAGTTAGTCTTAAAGCAGCCAAGAACATCTGTAGAGGATAGTAACAAGAGAGAGAAAGGGGACGGGGAAACTCCTCATCAAATAAATCCTGCTCTTAACAACAAATGCAGTGTTCTCCCTAGGGCCTTTTAGCCGGGCGGTCCGCCCGGGTAATTTAGATGACCGCCTGCCTATCATCCGCTGAATTCTACTGCTGCCGCCGGTGCTGCTCAACACCAAAAAAAACCCACCCAAAATGGCTTGGAGATTTCACGCCTTAGCCTATAGCGAACTTATGCTCCGGGGCTCTAACGTGTGCATGCCAGCTTCCCTTCTCTTCCCTCCGAAACCGGAAGTTATGTCCGGGGAGAAGAGAAGGGAAGCCGGCACGCACATGTTAGAGCCCCAAAGCATACGTTCACTATGGGCTAAGGCGGGAGACAGGTCAGTGAAGCTTACAATTTGCTCTTCTTGCTGCCGGGTCCTGACTACTTTCTGTTTCCGCGAAGGCAGGACCCGGCAGTATTTCCCCAATAGGTCGATCGCGATCTTGGGCCGAACAGCCTTCCTCTCCCCGACGGCAGACTTGACGTCGGGGAGAGGAATGCTGGTCGGCCCGAAGCAGGGAGAGCTTGGGGTGGCGGCGGCGGCTTTGGGGCTAGTTATCCGATGGCGGCGGCTTGGGGGCCTGTTAACCGATGGCAGTGGCAGTGGCTTGGGGAAGGGCAGGGAGAAAGAAAGAGGGCAGGCAGGGAGACAGAAGGAAAGAGAAACAGAAAAAAAGAAAGGGGGCATGAAGAGAGAAAGAAAGAAAGGGAGGCAGGGAGGAAGGGTAGGGAGAGAGGAAGAAAAAGTTGGGGGAGGGAATGAGGTATGGAGGAGAGGAAGCATACAGGCTGAAAGAAGGGAAGAAAGATTGGATGCACAGTCAGAAGAAGAAAGTGCAACTAGAGACTCATGAAATCATCAGACAACAAGGTAGGAAAAATGATTTTATTTTAAATTTAGTGATCAAAATTTGTCTGAATTTATATCTGTAGTCTATATTTTACACTATGGTCCCCTTTTACTAAACCGCAATAGAGGTTTTTAGTGCAGGGAGCCTATGAGCGTCGAGAGCAGCGCTGGGCATTCAGCGCAGCTCCCTGCGCTAAAAACTGCTATCATGGTTTAATAAAAAGGGAGGGGGTATATTTGTCTTTTTGTATGGTTGTTACTGAGGTGATAGTGCATAGAGTCATTTGCTTTGACCTCTTTGAAAAAACCTCGGAATAGGAATGATAATTAACATTTTCTATGCATACAGTGTGCTTTGTGTTTTTTTTTAATTTTATTGTTGGTAGATCATTTTGACTTGGTCATTTTAAAAGTAGCTCGCAAGCCCAAAAAGTGTAGGCACCCCTGCTCTAGAACATCGCTCCTTAGTTTTATCAAGTGGTGCAGTGAGGGGCCAGCACTTTACATCTTATCTCCTCATGTACAGCATGGTTCTTTATTCTAAGCAGCTCTGGCACTAATAGTACTACGGGTGCCTTATGCTACTTTCACTACCACTTGCAGTCAGGTTCGGCATTTTATCATGGTTTTGGGTTTTTATTCAGTTTTTCACCAGTATTTTCATTTATTTATTAAAGCAGCCTTTTTTAACAGCCCGATGCCCCTCCCCTATCAGTGTGCATCCAATCCACTTCCGACACTTTTTTGGCGCCTCTTTCAACGGATCAAATATCATAGCCCCAGTCGCGTGTTCACATTTATTCTGCGTATGAGTTTATCTCATCAGTGCAGAGACCTTTTCGGTAAGTCCATTTTACTCTCCCTTTTTTACTTTCCTGAGTGCTGTGGTTTTATTCTTTGGTTTTAATAGAAGCTCATTTGAACAATAATTTAGATCTTTCCCAGGTTTCACTTTTCATCTACCTGGTCGGCTTGTCTTTGAGCTACTATTGGCTTATGTTTTCAAGATACACTGTATTATCAGCTGTTCATTTCCCATACGTTTACTTTTGCCCTGTTTAGGTCTATATAGTCTAGGCCAGGGGTCTGCAACCTTTAAGACATAAAGAGCCACTTGGACCCGTTTTCGAAAAGAAAAAAAAACTTGGAGCCGCAAAACCATTATAAAACAAATCTAACACTGCATATATTGTTTCTTATCTTAATGCTATATACAGGATCACTAAATTGAAAATAAAATCATTTTTCCTACCTTTGCTATTTGGTGATTTCATGAGTCTCTGGTTGCACTTTCTTCTTCTGACTGTGCATCCAATCTTTCTTCCTTTCTTTCAGCCTCCTGTATGTTTCCTCTCCTCCAGACCTCATTCTCTCCCCCAACTTTTTCTTTCTGTCTCCCTGTTCCCCCTTCTTTCTGTCTCCGTGCCCTCCCCCAAGCCACTCGGTTTGCTGCCACCGCAATCGGGGAACAGCCCCCAAGCCACCGCCGTCCCAAGCTTTCCCTGCAGAAGTGTTGCGCTGACCAGCATTCCGCTCCCTGACGTCAATTCTGACGCAGGAGAGGAAGTTCCGGGCCAACAAGGCATTTCTCCTCATTCCATCCAGTCTGAGCCCCATCTCTCCTTGATCCAGCATTTCCCTTCTGTGTCTGTCAGAATTACCATTCCACCTATTTTCCAGCATCACCCTTCTTTGTGTCCATCTCACCTATATCCCTATCTCACCACTTTTTCAGAATCTTCATTTGTCTCTGTCCTTATCTTTACGCCATGTTCACCATTTGCCCTTTCAATGTCTTTATCTCCCCCCACACACTTTTTCAGCATTACTTCTATGTCTCTATTTCACCTCCTCTTCATGTCCCCTCTGTATCTCTATCCTTATTCAGTAGGTCCTGCTTACCCTTTCTCTTCTTTGTGTCACTATCTCCATTTTCAGCTTTCTCCCCTTTTCCTTTGTTAATGCACCCTGTAGCCAGAATCTTTCTACCCTCCCTCCACTCCGGCCCAGCCCAGTATGAAATATTTCCTTTTGTTTCCCTCCCCTCTCTCTTCTCCTCCCTCACCCACGAGTCCTGCACCTGGCAACACCCCCCTGCTCTGCGGCTCTCTTCAGCAACTCGTCAGCAGCGGTGATCAAGACAAGCTGCTGACATCGAGGCCTTCCCTCTACGAGTCCCGCCTTTGTGGAAAAAGGAAGTTGAAACAAGCGGGACTCGCAGAGGGTAGGCCCCGACGTCAGAAGCTTGTGTCGATCGCTGCTGCTGAGTTGCCGAAGAGAGCCGCGGAGCAGGGGATGTGGCCGGAAGCAGGTAGAAGAGAGAGGGAGATAGGAAGGCTGTAGATCTCCGGAGCATGACACCGACCCCGGCCAGGATGATTTCTTTTTCAGGCTGCATCTTACAAGTCCGGCGTCGCGGCGGGAAATAGCCATGCTGAGCAGTGAGCTCAGCACTACACAGATGAAAGCCTTGCTTGCTGATTGGTCCGGCGGCACGGCGGGACGGGGCCGCCGGACCAATCAGCAAGCAAGGCTTTCAACTGTGTATGTGCTGAGCTCACTGCTCAGCATGGCTATTTCCCGCCGCAACGCCGGACTTGTAACTGCATGCCTGCGTGACACACTACCGGAGCCGCAGCAAAGGTGGAAAAGAGCCGCATGCGGCTCTGGAGCCGCAGGTTGCCGACCCCCGGTCTAGGCATACTGTATGTAACCAGCCATCATTTTAAGTATGTATATGCCCTATTTTAGGGGGGTGGTTGTTCTTTTAGCATGTTATTTCATTAATTCTGAGTTCGGTATTACAATATATTGTTCTTGGTTTTTAGCTTACACATTATTTATTCTTTTCTATGACATGTTCGCATCGCAATTTTACTCAAAAGTATAAATAGGTATCCATATTTCCATTCAAGTTTCATCACGGTGCTCTGATTATCCCAGGACAAGCAGGCAGGTATTCTCACTAGTGGGTGATGTCATCCGACAGAGCCCCGATACGGACATCTTGCAAGCATGTCTTGCTTGAAGAAACTCCGAAGTTTCGAGATGCCCGCACCGCGCATGCGCCAGTGCCTTCCCGCCCGATGCTCCGGGCGTGTCTCCTCAGTTCTTTTTCTTCCGCGGAGCTGAGAAGTCTATCTTCAATTTGCGCCCATTGAATCTCTTTTTTTGCCTTCTTTTTTGCCGCGGGTTGAGTTCTTTTGGGCTCTCCTGTGCATTTATTTCTTTCTTTGATTTCTTTAAAAAAAAAAAAAAAAAAAATTTTTCCTTCCGATACCGGGTCGGCCGCGTGGCTGGGTCCCGCGCCTTCGACCTTGCAGCGGAGCTTTTCCGGCCTATGTCCCGGCCGATTACCGGTTTTAAAAAGTGTAGCAAGTGCCAGCGCGCGATTTCGCTCACGGACCCTCATCGACGCTGCTTACAGTGTCTGGGACCGGATCACTTCCCGAAATCGTGCCGGCCTTGCTCCACTCTGACGGCGAGAGCGTTTAAGTGCCGCTGTCTGCTGTGGGAGTCCATGTTCAAGATGGAAGCTTCATCGGATCCTGCAGCTTCGACATCGACATCGACGGGTGCTTCGACTCCTTCCGCGAAGCCTCTGCCTCCCCGGATGTTTCGGGCCTCCTGAAACCGGCATCGTTCACACCGGTTTCGGCCCCGGCTGCGGCGCCGGTGCCTTCCTCCGTCTCCTCGGAGCAGGTATCGACCCCGACAGTTCCACCGGTGGTGCTCAAGGTGCCGAAGACTGGCAAGCAGAAGCACGCAGCACCGAAGGAGCGCGGAGACCGTGCGGAAGGGCCCTCTTTTGGTGCGGATCCCTCCATATCGGCTTCGTTGCGATCCCTTCTGGAGGCTCAGTTCATGGAGCTCATGCAGACCATGGGGCCTCGGCTGATTGCCACCATCCAGGGTGACCTTCCAGCTTCGGCTTCGAGGGGCGGACCGCCCCCTCCTCCTCCTCCTCACCGCACGACCTCATTGCTCGGCGAGGAGGAGCGGCGAGCGGTGTCCGGGTCCTCGTGGAGGTCCTCCGTTAGCGCTATACCTCCTTTGGAACTCCCTTGGTGATATGCCTCCCTTGGAGCCCATCCCCTCGAGGAAAGCCTCGTTTAGTGACCTGCCTCCCTTGGAACCGATTACTCCGCCCCATGACTCAGTGTGGCGTCCACCTTCGGGGCCACCCAGTCCTGGGCATAGCAGGAAGCAGGACGAGTTCTTCCGAACCCCCTACCAAACCTGGGCGTCGTCGGGAGAGGCGCCGACTCTTCCACCTCTGCGATCGACGGCATCGAGTCCAATCTGCTCCTTGGCGGCGTCTGAGCCAATTTCTCAACAGACGGGCTCGATCCCCTTCCAGGCATCGGGAGGGGCATTGGTCCAGACATTCTTCGAAGCATTCCTCTCGGCACTCGACTGTCTCGCCTCAGAAGAAATTGCCTCCGTTGGGGTATGCTGCTTCGACTGGGTCTCCTCCTCCGGGCCCGGAGTTCGAGGACCCTGAGGTTTTCTACTCGTCCTGTTGCTCACAGGCCTCTCTGGAGCCTGAAGCCTCTTTTTCTTCTAGTCCGTCTCGCAGACCGGCGACGGCGGACCAACTGTCCTTTTCATCGTTCCTCAGGCAGATGGCAGATGACATGGACATTACTCTCGATGCTGGGTCTCGATACTCCAAGGAATACCTCGATACCATGCACTTTCCTCGTCCTCCAGCGGAGTCCTTGCGGCTTCCCCTGCACAAGCTCCTCGACCAGACCTTCATGCGATGCTTCGAGTCTCCTTACTCTATCCCTGCAGTCCCTGGCAAATTGGATGCGCGGTACCGCACGGTGCATCATAAGGACTTCGAGGGTCCTCAGCTTTCTCACCAGTTCCTCCTGGTCGAATCCTCGCTCAAGCGGTCTCATCCTGGCCAGGTCTATGCTTCAGTGCCTCCGGGCCGCGAGGGCAGAACCATGGATAAGTTTGGTCGACGCATCTATCAGAATTCGATGATGGCGTCTCGAGTCCTGAATTACAATTTCCACTTTGCAGCCTACTTGGAATTTTTTCTACCTGTGCTTCGGAAGTTCACACCGTACATCGAGTCCCAGGCTAGGTTTGAGTTTGAGGAAGTGGTTGCTTCACTGTCCCAACTTCGGCTTCAGTTAATGCAATCTGCCTATGATGCGTTCGAGCTCTCAGCCCGAGCGGCGGCCTGCTCGGTGGCGATGCGCCGGTTGGCCTGGTTGCGGACCATTGATATGGACCCGAATCTTCAGGACTGCCTGGCGAACGTCCCGTGTGCTGGGGCGGATCTTTTTGATGAATCCATCGAGACTGTTACGAAGAAGTTGTCTGACCACGAAAAGTCCTTCCAATCTATCCTTAGGCCGAAGCCTAAGCCTCAGCAGTCTCGACCTTCTCGTCCGCCGTTGATTTATCAGCGATGTTATCAGCCGAGGCAAACTCCACCTGCGAGGCAACCGGCGAAGCGCCAGCCTCCCCAGAAGGGTCAGCCTAAGTCTCAGTCGCCTGCTGTCCCTAAGACCACTCAGCCTTTTTGACTGTCTCGTCGAGGGCATAACCAACCTCGTTCTGCCTCCCCCTTTTTTTCCCATCGGAGGGCGCCTCCATCATTTTTATCATCGCTGGGAGGCCATAACAACCGACCTCTGGGTCCTTACTATCATCAAGGAAGGATACTCTCTTCATTTCCATCGGGTCCCTCCGGACCACCCTCCAAGAGAGTATCCTTCCAACTTGACTCAGACCGCCCTTCTTCTCCAGGAAGCTCAGGCTTTGCTCCGGCTTCGTGCTGTGAAGCTGGTCCCGACGGACCAACTGGACCAGGGGTTTTACTCCCGGTACTTCCTTGTTCCAAAGAAGACGGGCGACCTGCGACCCATTTTGGACCTCAGGGCCCTCAACAAATTCCTAGTCAAGGAGAGGTTTCGCATGCTGACTCTTGCTTCTCTCTACCCTCTCCTCGAGCAGAACGACTGGTTATGCTCTCTGGATCTCAAGGAGGCCTACATTCCCATTCATCCGGCCTCCCGCAAGTTCCTCAGATTTTGGGTGGGACATCTACATCTGCAGTAACGGGTGCTTCCATTCGGCCAGTCCTCGTCTCCCAGAGTCTTCACGAAGTGTCTGGTGGTGGTGGCCGCTGCACTCCGGAACAGGGGTCTTCAGGTATTTCCATACCTCGACGACTGGCTCATCAAGGCCCCGTCTGCTCCAACGGTCATTTCGGCGACCTTGACCACGATCTGCTTCCTGCAGAGCCTAGGCTTCGAGATCAATTTTCCCAAATCTCATCTGTAGCCTACCCAGTCCCTTCCCTTCATCGGGGCGGTACTGGACACCATTCAGCTTCGAGCATTCCTTCCTCCTCAGCGCATGGATGCTCTTCTTTGTCTCTGCCAGTCTGTGTCTTCTCACCAGTCCATCTCAGCGAGACACATGATGGTCCTCCTGGGCCACATAGCCTCTACAGTTCATGTGACACCCTTTGCCAGGCTCCATCTCAGAATTCCTCAGTGGACCCTAGCTTCTCAATGGACTCAAGTGTCCGACCCGTTGACTCGACACATCATAGTCACTCCTGCTCTTCGGCGGTCTCTACTTTGGTGGATGACCTCTTCGAATCTATCCAGAGGTTTGCTGTTTCACACTCCTCCTCATCAGAAGGTTCTCACAACCGATTCCTCGACCTATGCCTGGGGGGCTCATCTGGATGGGCTTCGCACTCAGGGATTCTGGACCAGTGCGGACCGCCTCCATCAGATCAATCTTCTGGAGCTCAGAGCCATCTTCTATGCTCTTCAAGCTTTTCAACATCTGCTTCACGACATGGTGGTCCTCATCCGTACAGACAACCAGGTCGCCATGTATCATGTGAACAAACAGGGGGGCACGGGATCAGCCTCCCTCTGCCAGGAAGCTCTCAGAGTCTGGGATTGGGCGGTTCGCCACAATGCCTTCCTCAAAACTGTCTACATTCAGGGGAAGGACAATGTCTTGGCAGACAACTTGAGTCGTCTCCTCCAGCCTCACGAATGGACTCTCCATTCCGACCCCCTTCATCAGGTCTTTGGGGGACGCCTCAAATAGACCTCTTTGCGGCTCCCCACAACTTCAAACTGCCTCAGTTTTGCTCCAGGATCTACACTCCTCATCGCCTCGAGGCAGATGCCTTTCTGCTGGATTGGGGGAATCGATTTCTGTATGCGTTTCCTCCATTCCCTCTCATTCAAAAGACTCTGGTCAAGTTGAAATCAGACCATGCCACCATGATTTTAATAGCTCCTCGGTGGCCCAGGCAACCTTGGTTCTCCCTTCTACTTCAACTCAGCAGCAGGGACCCGGTCCTTCTCCCAGTTTTTCCTTCTCTGCTTACTCAACATCAAGGATCACTGCTTCATCCCAACCTGCAGTCTCTCCACCTGACAGCTTGGTTCCTCTCAACGTAACCCCTCACCAGTTTTCTCAAGCGGTGAGGGATGTCTTAGAGGCTTCCAGGAAGCCTGCTACTCGACAATGCTACTCCCAGAAGTGGACTAGATTCTCTTCCTGGTGTATTTCCAATTTCAAAGAGCCTCAGCGTGCTTCCCTCTCTTCTGTGTTGGACTATCTTCTACACCTGTCTCAGTCTGGTCTCAAGTCGACATCTATACGAGTCCACCTGAATGCTATTGTGGCTTTCCATCAGCCTCTACAAGGGAAACCTCTCTCTTCTCATCCTGTGGTTTCCAGATTTATGAAAGGACTTTTTCATGTCAATCCTCCTCTCAAACCGCCTCCAGTGGTTTGGGATCTAAATGTTGTCCTTTCTCAGCTTATGAAACCCCCTTTTGAGCCTCTGAGCAAGGCTCCACTTAAGTTTCTCACTTGGAAAGTGGTCTCGCAGGGTCAGTGAGCTTCAGGCCTTGATGGCGGACCCACCTTTCACAGTATTTCATCATGACAAGGTGGTCCTCTGCACTCACCCGAAATTCCTGCCTAAAGTGGTCTCTGAATTTCACCTCAACCAATCCATTGTGCTTCCAGTGTTCTTTCCAAAGCCTCATTCTCATCCTGGAGAATCGGCTCTTCACACTCTGGACTGTAAACGTGCTTTGGCTTTCTACTTGGATCGCACCAAACCACACAAAACTGCTCCTCAACTTTTCGTCTCCTTTGATCCAAACAGGTTGGGACGACCTATATCGAAGAGCACCATCTCCAACTAGATGGCGGCTTGTATCTCTTTCTGCTATGCCCAGGCTGGATTACCCCTTCCCTGTAAGGTCACAGCCCATAAGGTCAGAGCAATGGCAGCCTCTGTAGCCTTCCTCAGATCGACACCGATTGAGGAGATTTGTAAGGCTGCCACTTGGTCCTCGGTTCATACATTCACCTCTCATTATTGTCTGGATACTTTCTCCAGAAGGGATGGGCAGTTTGGCCAAACTGTGTTACAAAATTTGTTCTCCTAAGTTGCCAACTCTCCCTCCATCCCATTGAGGTTAGCTTGGAGGTCACCCACTAGTGAGAATACCTGCCTGCTTGTCCTGGGATAAAGCAATGTTACTTACCGTAACAGTTGTTATCCAGGGACAGCAGGCAGCTATTCTCACGTCCCACCCACCTCCCCTGGGTTGGCTTCTCTGCTAGCTACCTGAACTGAGGAGACACGCCCGGAGCATCGGGCGGGAAGGCACTGGCGCATGCGCGGTGCGGGCATCTCGAAACTTCTGAGTTCTTCAAGCAAGACATGCTTGCAAGATGTCCGTATCGGGGCTCTGTCGGATGACATCACCTACTAGTGAGAATAGCTGCCTGCTGTCCCTGGATAACAACTGTTACGGTAAGTAACATTGCTTTTTGGCTCCACTATTTGTCACTTCTGTCCACCAGGTCTGGATATCCATTACCGGCTCATATTTTAAAGATTCACTCGTTATAATTAGCGGTGATCCACACGTCTCTTCATAATGGACATGTACGATTTTAGCATTTGGATCTTAGTACTAAGGGTTTGTCTTTTCTGGTTTCTGCTTTTCGTTTGGAGTCTTTTGAGTTTAGAATTACATTTTATGACATATTTTTGTGGTTATAATTGTATGACATGTCTAAATCGGTCAAGTTATCCATTCTTTTTATTATTTTTTTGTCCCCTCATACAGTGGCAGACCGCCCCGGGTGCCAGCCCTAGGGGGGTACACAGCCGGCTGGATCCAGAATCTTCCGAGCTGCTCTAAATGGCACCTGCACCTCAGCGCGGCTGCCATACTTATTACGAAGCAGAGTCGGCAGCCGCACTGAAGTGCAGGAAGGTCCCGCGATGACTGCATTTGCTGCCTCTGCCTCTGGAAGACGTAAGTGACGTCAGAAGGGGTGGACCGGCAGCTGCAGTCATTGCGGAACCTTGCCGCAACTCCCTGCGTCTGCCGGCCCACCCCCTCCAATGTCACTTATATCTTCCAGAGGCAGAGGCAACAGAAGCAGTCATCATGGGAACTTCTGGTTTGGAGGGAGAGAGGAGCATAGAAAGGTGGTGGAGGGAGAAAAAGGGGATCGGGGTGGTATGGAAGGGTGGTGGAGGGAAAGAAAGGTGGGGCAGATGGTGATGAAATTGATGTGCAGGGAAAGGAGAGAGAGACATAAGGGGGAAGGATACTGGATGGAATTGGGTTGGAGGGAAAGAAAGGGGGCAGATGCTGGTGGAAGTGGGGGAAAGGGAAAGGAGAGAGTGAAATGCCAGACAATGGGGGAGTGGGAGAGGGAAGGGAAGAAGAGGAGAGAGATGCCAGACATTGGAGGAGGGAAGGAAAGAAGATGGATGCCAGAATAATAGGGGTGAAGGGAGAGATTGAAGTGGAATACAAGGAGAGAAGAGGCAGAGAGAGGGTAGACAGTGGATGAAAGGAAAAGAGTGACAAGACTATGAGGAAAGCAGAAACCAGAGAAGACAATGTAGAAAAAATTATATTTTTTTTTTTTTTTTTGCTTTAGGGGAGATGCATCGCTGTTTCTGTGGTGTTGCATTATATGCAGAGTCCAGCTTCTTGGTGGTTCAATTTAACCTTTGTCTACTTTATTATGAAACCAGCTCCTTAATTGTAACTTTTTTCCTGGAGATTGTCCAGTTATCTTAATTGTAACTTTCGTTCCTGGAAATGTCCAGTTATGCATTGTATGCAGAGTCCAGCTTCTTGGTGGTTCAATTTAACCTTTGTCTACAGCTGCAACTTACCCAGTCGGATCTCCCATATGAGGAACGACTGGGTAAGTTGCAGCTGTACTCACTCGAAGAACGCAGAGAGAAGGGAGACATGATCGAGACGTTCAAATATGTCACAGGCCGTATCGAGGTGGAATAGGATTTCTTTTTCCTTAAAGGACCCATGGCAACAAGAGGGCATCCGTTGAAAATCAGGGGTGGGAAATTTCATGGCGACACCAGAAAATATTTCTTCACCGAAAGAGTGGTTGATCGCTGGAATAATCTTCCAAAACAGGTAACTGAGGCCAGCAGCTTGCCAGATTTTAAGAAAAGATGGGATTGACATGTGGGATCTCTTCATGGAGGTAGTTAGGGGGTGGGCCATTAGTGTGGGCAGACTAGATGGGCCGTGGCCCTTTTCTGCCGTCATGTTCTATGTTTCTATGTTACTTTATTATGAAACCAGCTCCTTAATTGTATAATGTAACCAGCTCCTTAATTGTAACTTTTTTCTTGGAAATTGTCCAGTTATCTTAATTGTAACTTTCGTTCCTGGAAATGCCCAGTTATCTTCTGATGTAATCCGCTTAGAACTGCAAGGTACAGGCGGAATAGAAGTCAGTAATGTAATGTAATGTCTACGTTTTTCTATTTTATTCCCCCTTTTACAAAACTGTAGAGCGTTTTTTTTAGCACCAGCCATGGTGGTAATTGCTCAGAATTCTATGAGAGTCTGAGCTGTTACCACCATGGCTAAAAACCACATTACAGTTTTGTAAAAAGGAGAGGGGTTAGTTTGTGATTACATATTCCATACTAGGCGAAGGTGTTTTCTGTGTTCTGTATGTTCGAAAGACATGGTTTTTAGTTAGGATTGACTGTGTAGGATTGATCTGTACTAGTCTGGCTTGTTTAGTTTTACAATGGGTTTATTGATGTACTACTCACTGCAGTATGTAAGATGCTGCCTTTTCCTAGGTAGACTCTTGTGTGATGTGTGGATTATTAGTAAAAATCATGTTTTTCATACAGATGGGGTATATGTCAAAAAACGATGGGCCTTGGGTGTCACATATGCTAGGTACACCACTGCCTTCCTGGTTTATATTTAATCCACAAGCCTGCTTTTAGAACCTACTTATGTATCCCTCTGATTCATGACAATTTCACTTCTCATGTTATCTTATCCATTCTTTTTATTATGCAACTGCCCAGATAAGCATCATTCTTTGACGTGATTGGACCTTGAAAACTAACGGCAACAGTGTTCTCCCCATAAATTTTTTCCAGCCATGAAAAACATTTGCTCCGTTTAAAAAAGTTTGAGAGGCGCTGCTCTATACCATTTGAAAGAGGGCAAATATCTAATTATTCACTTCTAGAATTGGATACTTCTTAAATTTAATAAAAAATTATGGAACAAGTGTCAAACCTTAAGAAAGGCAGTCATATTGAGCATTGGAAAATAACTAATAATAATTAACTAATACAAATAGTACACATTTAGGGCTCCTTTTGCTAAGCTGCACTAGCAGTTTTACCGTGCACTTAGCTCGCGCAGAATTGCCACACATGCTAGACGCTAATGCCAGCATTGAGCTGGCGTTAGTTCTAGCCGTGTAGCGCGGCAATTCTGAATGTGCTAAAAACGCTATTGCAGCTTAGTAAAAGGAGCCCTTAATTTTCCCCACCACCAAATTTCCTCGTCCCGCCCCACCCGGCTACTTTTTCATGCCACCCGGCTGGAAAAAATTTCTGGGGAGAACACTGAAATGCAAAACAGCAACAATGAAAAACCAGAAGAATAGGTTATAAAACATTAGAAATATGAACAGCAAAACAGTGCTATAGGGAGAGACAGCCTGCACTGTCTGAACCAGGGACCCCTTTCCAAACTAAGTGCTAAGCCCATTCTGATGGCATTCTTATAAAAGCTGGTCAGAAAACAGAAATCCAGCTTACCAGTACTTGTAAAGGCAGATGACTGGTGAATCAGTAAGGTATAGGGTAGGTTCCCGGAATAAAGTGTGAGTTTACAAGAAAGAAGATTAGCAAAGATAAGAACCTAATCTTTTGTTCTTGTACAATCCCACTTTATTTCGGGACCAGTAGGACGTAACAGAGCAGTCCCGAAAATTCATGGTGGGACTGATAAGCCTGCTGACAAAACGAAAGCACCAAAAGCAGCATCCTGCTTAGCCGCCACATCGATCCTATAAAACTTGGTGAATATTGTAACATAGTAAATGACAGCAGATAAAGCGGTCCAGCCAGTCTGCCCATAAGTTATACCCATTAAAAAATACATGATTAAATCAACTTGTTTCTTCTTTGATATTTCTGGGCCATAGACTGTAAATGCTGAAGTTGCCATCCAAGCTCACTCCAGCCTATCCAACCATCCCGTTGTATGCATGATATTTACCGTAAAGTCTGGCCAGTAACATCCTCATGTTCCAACTTAGTGGAGTTACCATTGATTAGTGGAGTTCCAACTTAGTGGAGTTACCTAGCCCATCCTACACTGAATCACCATATATGGGACGCAGACCATGCAGGTCTGTCTAATACCGGCATTTAGTTCTTTAATTTACATCCTTCATTTTTTTTTTTTTTACGTATCTTTATTAGCAATTGTAACAGGAACATACAATCAATAGTGGTGAGAGCAGAGAAAAAATAGAACAAGCACAAAAACAACAATGGAAACTATGACAGTAGATGATTCATAGGCAAAAACCTCGTGGCTGGATGCCCCACACAATTGACATTTTATGTGTAATATACAAAACCCCCGAAACAAACACAAACACACTCAAACCCCAAACTCCCAGCCACAAACCACAACAGGCGGACAACAAACAACCCACAAGCAAACCCCCAAACATCCAGCACACCCAAACACACCCAAGCAGCCACCCAGGGGAGTAGCAAAGAAGGAAAGAAAAAAGAGAAACGGTCTCCATTCCAAGAAGAAATCAGGGTATGGAATCCGTGGTCTCCGACTCCGAGCTGGAACAGAAAGTTAAAGCCCGCTGCCAGAGAGCATGATACCCCCGGAGGGCAAGTGTCCCACACCGGGGAACACACGAAAATTCATACCGCCCCACCTCCGCTAGTCGAGCAAGCCACTGTGGGAAGGAGGCCACGGAATCAACCACCCAATGGTGTAACAATAGCTTTTTTGCCACCAAGACAGCCATTTAAAGAACCCTACGCTGAGGTAATATAAGCCCTCCCTCAATCAAGTCCCGTTGATCTCCCAAGAGCAAGAAACCATAGCTCCAGGGCACAGAGCGTCGAACAAGGCGTTCCAAAAATGAAAGAACTTGCAGCCATAAAGCAGAGGAAGGGCATTCCAAGAAATGGTGAAGAAGGGTACCTAAAGAGTGATTACATTTAGTACAAGTCGCTCCTTCCCAAAGGCCCATGAGAGCCCCCTGTGCCCGGGAGATATATGCTCGATGCAAAATTTTAAATTGCATTTCCCGAAGATCCATGGAACCCCCCAAGGCATGCACATTGGCAAAAAGATCAAGAAATGCCTTGCGGTTAAGAGGAAGATCAAGCTCCGATTGCCAGCGCGAGGCCAGTCGATCCACGGATCCCAAATCAGAAGCATTCTTCAGAATCTGATACCAGATAGATAATTTGTTGAAAACAGGAGGCACCTGGAAGAACTGAACATCCAAGGGACCACAGAGCCAAGCATCCCCCCACTTGCAACCAAGGGACAAATAGTAGTGCCGAGCCTGAAGGTAAGCCCAAAAATGAGTCTGGGGCAGGTGCCAGTGAGATTTCAATTGGGCAAAGGTCGGAAACTGCCCACCCACCACAGTTAGGAAGTCATGAAGAGATCTACACCCCCTCTGATCCCATAGATGAAACCAAGAATGACCCACTCCCGGCAGAAAATCAACATTTCCAGACAATTGCAGTAGGAGGGAAGCTGCCGGAGTCTTCCCCTGCCGACGCCGCCACCACCACCACGCATGGCGCAGGGGTAGAAGAAACGCAAACTTGGGCCCCCCTCCTGGGATAACTGAAAGCGGTGCATGAAGAAGGGACAAGACTGAGTGGGGAGTGCACCACGATTCCACCCAACCCCGGGGAAAAAATTTATAACAACCCGACCAACCTTTATGGATAAACCGAAACAAAGCTGCAACGTTGTAGTAACGAAGATCAGGAAGGTTCAATCCTCCCCAAAATTTGTCCAAAGACAAAGTGGCATAGCTAATCCGGGCACATTTATGACACCAAATAAAAGAAGAGAAGATCGAGCGAAACAGACGTACATCCCCATCAGTAACCCAAAGAGGTACGGTCTGCAAAGGTACAGGATCTTAGGAAGTAGTATCATCTTAGACAAAGCCACTTGACCCCAGAGTCCCAACGGAAGATCTTTCCATTTATCACACAATCGATGGATCTCATCCAGATGGTGACGCACATTATATTCGTACAGAAGCTTGAGATTCGGACTTAAATACACCCCAAGATAGCGCATCAGTCTCCGTACCGGCGGTATCACTAGGCCCATAAATCCAGGCTCCAAAGTAGTAGACCGCAACGGGAGAAGTTCAGATTTAGCACAATTGACTCACAGACCAGAAATGTCTCCGAAGGAACGAACAAGAGCAAGGGCACGCCCCAGATCAGAGCGAGGTTGGTCAAAATAAAGGAAAATATCATCAGCAAAGAGGTTAATACGGCTCTCTTGGTCCCCAAGGCGAATACCCCGAAATCTGAATCTCCACGAATCTTAGCGGCAAAAGGTTCGCTAGCTAACACGAAGAGCAGCAGAGACAGGGGGCAGCCCTGCCGCTTCCCCCTGCCCAAGGCAAACGGAGCAGTGAACTGACAATTTAATAAAAGCCATGCTTGCGGTCGGATATATAAGCTATAGATCCATTGATGAATAGGGCCCTCAATACCAAACCGACGCAAAACCCAGAAGAGATACTGCCAGGAGATGCTATCAAAAGCCTTCTCCATGTCCAGGCCCACTATAGCTGAGGTCCCCTCCAGTCCACGTCGGGAATGCAGGGCCATCAAAGCGCGAGCTAAATTCATTGATGCATATCGGCCTGGCACGAACCCGGCCAGGTCCTCATGAATCAAGAGTGGCAAAAATGTATTCAAACGGTTCGCCAAGATTGCGGCAAAGAGCTTGGCGTCCAGATTAAGAAGAGAAATGGGCCGATAGGACCCCACCTGGGCCGGGTCCTTACCCGGTTTAGGCAATAGCACAACGTGAGCCAGATTAGGGTTCCCCAAACCCTGCTCCGCGGACAGCGCATTGAATGCCTCCGCCTACACAGGAGAGACCTGATCCGACAAAATCTTGTAGTACTCAGAACCAAATCCATCAGGACCAGGGGTCTTAGTTAACTTAAGCTTCTTGATACCGAGTTGCACCTCCCCAGGACTAATAGGGACATTCAATTGTTCCACCTGAGCAGCTGTCAACCTAGGAAGCGTGAGCCCCTGAAAGAAAGCATCTCTATCAGAGTCCGAGAACGGGCGGTTCGCATACAGGGATTCATAAAAGTGAAAAACTGTTGTTGGATCTGCTGTTCCTGGGTGAAACGAGCTCCCGTCGGATCCTGAATGGACAGAATAACCTGGCGCTGTCTTGGAGGACAAACCAGGTTAGCCAACAGTCTCCCGGTCTTACCTCCCCATGAATAGAAACATAGAAACATAGAAATAGATAAGGGCCACGGCCCACTCCAGTGACCCTCCCTATCTATCTTTGCGGATAGATCCCACATGACTATCCCATCTGGCCTTAAAATCCGGCACACTGCTGGCCTCAATAACCTGAAGTGGAAGACTATTCCAGCGATCAACCACCCTTTCAGTGAAGAAGAACTTCCTAGTGTCACTGTGCAGTTTCCCGCCCCTGATTTTCCACGAATGCCCCCTTGTAGCCGCGGGACCCTTGAAGAAGAAGATGTCTTCTTCCACCTCGATGCGGCCCGTGAGATATTTGAATGTCTCGATCATATCTCCCCTCTCTCGACGTTCCTCGAGTGAGTAGAGCTGCAATTTCCCTAACTGCTCCTCGTATGGGAGCTCCTTGAGTCCCGAGACCATCCTGGTGGTCATTCTCTGGACCGATTCCAGTCTCAGCACATCCTTGCAGTAATGCGGCCTCCAGAATTGCACACAGTACTCCAGGTGCGGTCTCACCATGGATCTATACAGTGGCATAATGACTTCAGGTTTACGGCTGACGAAACTCCTGCGTATGCAACCTATGATTTGCCTTGCTTTGGATGAAGCTTGCTCCACTTGGATTGCAGACTTCATGTCTTCCCTGACAATTACCCCTAAGTCTCTTTCTGCTTCAGTTCTTGTCAGGATCTCGCCATTTAGGGTGTAAATCTTGCATGGATTTTGGCTTCCCAGGTGGATGACTTTGCATTTTTTGGCATTGAAACTGAGTTGCCAGGACCTAGACCAGTGCTCCAGAAGAAGTAAGTCATGCACCATATCGTCTGCCATTGCTTTTTTGTCTGTTGTGCTTTTGCTCACTACATTGCTCAGTTTGGCATCATCGGCGAATAATGTTATTCTACCTCGGAGCCCTTCTGTCAAGTCTCTTATATAGATGTTGAACAAGATCGGGCCCAGGACGGAGCCTTGTGGCACTCCACTTATCACCTCTGACATTTCAGAGGGGGTGCCATTCACCATCACCCTCTGAAGCCTACCTCCAAGCCAGTTCCCAACCCATTTGGTTAATGTGTCGCCCAAACCTAAAGAACTCATCTTGTTCAGCAACCTGCGGTGTGGCACGCTATCAAATGCTTTGCTGAAATCCAGGTAGACGATGTCCAGGGACTCACCAACATCCATCTTCCTCGTCACCCAGTCAAAGAAGCTGATCAGGTTGGATTGGCAGGATCTCCCCTTAGTAAATCCATGTTGGCGGGGATCCTGTAGATTCTCCTCGTCCATGATCCTATCCAATTGGCGTTTGATTAGGGTTTCCATTAGTTTGCTCACTATTGAAGTGAGACTCACTGGTCTGTAGTTTGCCATCTCCATCCTGGAGCCTTTCTTGTGTAGTGGAATGACGTTAGCCGTCTTCCAGTCCATCGGGACGTTACCTGTACTAAGGGAGAGATTGAAGAGCGCGGATAGCGGTTCCGCCAAGACATCACCCAACTCCCTGAGTACCCTAGGGTGTAGGTTGTCAGGCCCCATTGCCTTGTTGACCTTGATTTTTGACAGCTCGCAGTAGACGCTGCTGGGTGTAAATTTGAAATTACTAAACGGGTCTACTGATTTAATCCTTGTCTGTGGCTGAGGGCCAATTCCCGGCGCCTCGCGGGTGAAGACTGAACAGAAGTATTCATTTAACAGTTGGGCTTTTTCCGAGTCCGTCTCTACATAGTCTCCGTCTGGTTTTCTGAGTCGTACTATCCCGCCCGAGTTCTTTTTTCTGTCACTGATATACCTGAAGAAGGATTTATCACCCTTCTGGATGTTCTTTGCTAGAGATTCCTCCATGCGGAATTTGGCCTCCCTAACTGCCGCTTTTGACAGCTCTTGACTTGGTCAGATAATCTACTCTGGAGTCCTGTGTCCCTGATTGTTTGTAAGAGATTAATGCTTTTTTCTTCTCTTTGATGAGGTCCGAGATCTCCGTAGAGAACCACTGTGGCTTGTTGTTCCTACTCCGTTTGCTTACTGATTTAACATAGCGGTTTGTTGCTTCCTGTATGGTGGTTTTCAAAGTTGACCACATTTCTTCCACGCTGTCGGTGTCTGCTTGGATTTGTAGCGCCTGGTGAACGAAGTTTCCCATGTCTTGGAAGTTTGTGTCCTTGAACTTGAGAACCTTGGTCAGTGTGGTAGATTTCATGAAACCTTTCCTGAGATTGAACCATATCATATTGTGGTCACTGGAGGCCAAACTTGTGGCAGTAAATATTGGGTGCATATACATTACAGAACATCAGTTTACTCCCCCACAATTTCCCCAGTACAATAATAAAGCGGCCCTCCTTGTCTTGAATCTGTTTATGGAAGTGAAATGGCAATCTCTTATGAATCAATATTACCACTCCCCTTTTTCTCCCCCCAAATGTAGAAGAGTAAACTTCCCCTACCCATTGTCTTTTTAATTTTCCGTGCTCAACTTGAGAAAAATGTGTTTCCTGGACAAATGTAATGTCAGCCTTTTTTAGACTACTCAAAATTTTTGTGCGTTTAACCGGAGATCTAAGGCCGTCGACATTAAGGGATATCACGTTCAAATCAGCCATTCTCAAAAAGGAAATGGTGGTATGTTGTATTATGGTAGATACCCCAAGCACTTAGGTCAGATCCCACACCCCACCACTGCACTCAAAGAAAAAAGCCCCTTCCTCAACCCTTCCCACATCTATTCATACACAGACCCTCCTACTCTCCCTGTACCCCAATCCGAACACTCGCACACTCTTCGCCCCTGTTGATGCTGTGTGCAATGCAGCCTCCCTGTACCCCATCCCTGCAAAGCTCCAAATCCCCCCACTTCAAAAGAACAACCCCCACATAACAATTAACAATCCAACTGTAGAAAATATGAAAACTATCCAAGCCAAGAAATAACATGAATCTCACATCCCCGGATCTGCAATTAAACAACATTAGTCCTGTATATTGCAAACCATTACAGTGGATCGCCAGGCCATCACCTAGATCCGGGCATTCCTCAAAGGAGGCAATCTGTCTCGTGCAGGGATCTCTAAAAGTAGCGGCCTGAGGGATAAAACTCCCAGCACAATTCAGGCTATCAAATAGGCTCTGGTGTTTGCAATCTCTGACACTGTCTCTCGCAGTAGCAGAATAGGTTCTAGCCAGCTACCGGATAACAGATGAATCGGGACTCAAACTGGTATGCAGGGACATAGTATTAGTAAGTCCATTTTGGAGTCCAGTCAGTTCGCCATGTTTAGCTTGTTCAGAAAAGCCCAGGCCTCCTCCACAGACTGCAGAAACAAGGTCTTACCCTCATGCCACACATGCAACTTAGTGGGGAAAATTAAAGCAAAGGGCACCTTTTTCTCATGTAAAACGGAGCAAAGGGGGCCATAACTTTCCACTGGGCTGCCACACAAGCAGAATAATCATTGAAAATCAAAATCCTGGCCCCTTCATAGTCCAAGGGGCCCGCTTTTTGATATGCCTTCAGGATCTCTTCCTTTTCCCGCCAAGTGCAGTATCGGGCTATGGCCAATCTTGGGCGGTTTTCCCCAGACTGCTTGGGACCCATGCGATGTGCCCTCTTGCAGCCATATTTAGCCGCATCCTTCTGAAGGCCCAATTTCTGCAGCAGCCACTGGCTAAAGATACGGTAAGGATCTGTATCAATGATAGTTTCCGGTAGCCCTATGAGTTGTAAATTATTGTCGGTTCCTGTTTTCCTACTCTTCCACCTTGTTCTGGAGATCCTGCAGCTCCCTCTGCATCATAGTGATGGCACCATTCATATCCTCACTCCAATCCTCTTGCAAGGAGATTCGTTGTTCAACCTCCGTTACTGTCCTGCCCTGTGAGTCAAATTTTTCATTTAGGCCAACCATATCCCAGCCGATAGATCCTGGACCGCCTTTGAGCTCGTTTCTGACTCCCAAGTCTCTAAACTCTGCCTCAAGTTAAAATCTTGCAACTGCACCTTAGATCCTTTCCCCTCCTACTTATACGAGAACATTCCAGCTCGGGCCATTTCATCTCTCACTAAACTCTTAAACTCCGCCCTGCTCTCAGGCCTATTTTCGACAGAAATGGGACGCATCTCCTTATCCCCTCTCTTGAAAAAAGCTGATCTGGACCCCTCCACTCCTTCCAGCTATCGCCCAATAGCCAACATTCCTCTCCTGACCAAAATGCTGGAATCTATCATAGCCCCCCAACTCTCATCCTATCTTGAGAGATTCTCCATTCTCCTACCCTACCAACATGGATTCAGACCCAACTACAGCACTGAATCTCTCTTAGCCTCTTTGATCTCAAAGGTCCAACAACTCCACTCCTGCAACAAGTTCGCTGTCCTTCTTCAATTCGACCTCTCTGCAGCTTTTGACATTGTCCACCATGACATACTAATCCTCCAACTCTACGAAATTGGCATAAATTCCACAGTCCTAGATTGGTTCTCAAAATTCTTACGTTCCCGCTCCTACTTCGTTAACATGAATGGTACCTCATCCTCCCCTTGGAAACCGCTCTGCGGAGTCCCCCAGGGTTCACCTCTATCCCCGATTCTTTTCAATGTTTATATGTCCTCCCTGAAACTCCTCCACCTATCTACCTCTGAGACACTTTACACCTACGCCGACGACATCCTTGTCCTTCTCGAAACTGACTCTAACCTCACCAACCTCTCTGACAACATCTCAACTTGCATAACAAATCTCCAATCCTGGGCTCTCACCGTTCAAATGAAACTAAATGAGACCAAAACAAAACTTCTTTGGCTTGGCCCGAAATTAGATCAGCTACCCTCCCTCATCCCACTCCCGCTGAACTTTCGTTGCTCTCCTCTGGACCCTCTCGAGTATTGCCATGTCCTTCTTGAGATATGGCGACCAGTATTGGACGCAGTATTCCAGATGTGGGCGCACCATTGCTCGATACAGTGGCAGGATAACTTCCTTTCTTCTGGTAGTGATACCTTTTTTGATAATGCCCAACATTCTGCTCGCTTTTTTTGAGGCCGCTGCACATTGCGCCGCCGGCTTCATTGTGTTATCCACCAATAACCCCAGATCTTTTTCTTGGCTGCCTTCCCCGAGTACCCTCCCTCCCATCGTATAGCTGTACATGGAATTCCCCTTCCCTATGTGCAAGACCTTACATTTCTCCACATTGAAGCTCATCTGCCATTTTTTTGCCCACTCACTCAGTTTGTTCAGGTCGCTCTGCAGTTCTATGCATTCCTCAACAGTTCTGACCTTGCTGGAGAGTTTTGTGTCATCCGCGAATTTGATAACTTCGCACTTCGTCCCCGTTTCTAGATCATTAATAAATATATTGAACAGCAGTGGTCCCAGCACTGACCCTTGCGGAACACCACTTGTGACCCCTATCCAGTCAGAGTAGTGCCCCTTTACTCCTACCCTCTGCTTCCTGCCCGCCAGCCAATTTTTGATCCATCTGTGCACGTCCCCTTCCACCCCGTGACTCCACAATTTCTTCAGTAGGCGTTCATGGGGCACCTTGTCAAAGGCTTTTTGGAAATCTAGATATACGATGTCTACGGGGTCACCTTGGTCCAATTGTTTACTTATCCCCTCAAAGAAATGCAGTAGATTCGTCTGGCATGATCGGCCTTTACAGAAACCATGCTGGCTTGATCTCATCAGATTATGTTTTCCTATATGCTCATTGATACCTTCCCTGATCAGTGATTCGGCCATCTTCCCCGGAACAGAGGTCAAGCTCACCGGTCTGTAGTTTCCCAGGTCACCTCTTGATCCTTTTTTGAAGATCGGTGTAACATTCGCTATCTTCCAGTCCTCCGGGATTACCCCTGTTCTCAAGGACAGGTTGCAAATATGCCGCAGTAACTCTGCTGTTTCATCTCTGAGCTCTTTCAGTATTCTCGGGTAGATCCTGTCTGGACCCGGAGCTTTGTCAGTTTTTAATCTATCTATCTGCCTGAGAACGTCTTCGAGGGTTACCTCCATGCATGATAATTTCCCCTCTTGATCTCCCCTGAAGATTTCTTCCGGTTCTGGCACACTGGATGTGTCTTCTATTGTAAAGACCGACGAGAAGAACTTGTTTAGCCTACCAGCCACCTCTTTTTCCTCTTTCACCACTCCCTTCCGGTCACCCTCATCCAGGGGTCCCACCTCCTCCCTCGCTGGCTGTTTCCCTTTCACATACTGGAAAAATGGTTTGAAATTTCTTGCTTCCTTGGCCAGTCTCTCTTCATACTCTTTCTTGGCTTTCCTGACTACTCGGTGACATTCTTTTTGATGCTTCCTGTGCTCTCTCCAATTTCCTTCGGTTTTGTCTTTTTTCCACATCTGAAATGATTTTTTCTTGTCTCCTATCACTTTCTTTACTTCACTTGTTATCCATGCAGGGTCCTTAGTCTGATTCTTTTTGGATCCTTTCCTAAATCTTGGTATATATAGGTTTTGCGCCTTGTTTACTGTGTCCTTGAATAGGGACCAAGCTTGCTCCACAGTCCAAGTTTCCTTGGAGCTGTTTCTGAGTTTCTTTCTCACCATTTGTCTCATGGCATCATAGTTCCCTTTCTTGAAGTTAAACGTTGTTGCCTTGGTTCTCTTTCCCTTAGGTAATCCTATTTGCACTTTGAACTGAATCATGTTGTGGTCACTGGTTCCTAGTGGTCCCACGACCTCCACACCCTTTGCGGGTCCTTTCAGCCCATTGAGGATCAGATCCAGAATCGCTGATCCTCTCGTTGGTGCCTCGACAAGTTGTTCCATGAAGCAGTCCTGAACAGCTTCCAGGAACTCCGTTTCCCTTGCACATTTTGAATTTCCAAGACACCAGTCTATCCCAGGATAGTTGAAATCTCCTATAACTATGGTGTTTGGGTTCTTGCATTCCCTTCTCAGCTCGGCTACCATTTCTGTATCCTTAGCTTCAGTTTGCCCAGGTGGACGGTAGAACAGTCCTATCTTTATCTCGGATCCGTTGCTTCCTGGTACTTTGACCCACAATGACTCCAGTTGGGCATTTGTCGCTGCTGTGTCCACAGTGGTTGAGTGAATGGTGTCCCTTATGTATAGTGCTATTCCTCCTCCTTTCTGGTAAGTCCTGTCTTTTTGGTAGAGTTTGTATCCTGGCAGTACTATGTCCCATTTGTTTTCCTCGTTCCACCATGTTTCTGTGATCCCTATGATGTCTAGTCTCTCATTATTGGCCATAACTTCTAGTTCCCCCATTTTGTTCTTTAGGCTCCTTGCATTAGTATACATGCCGTTCAAGTCCTGGCATTTTCCCTTCCTCGCTATTTTCCCTTGCATTTCATTCTTCATTCTGTCCCCTTCCTGATCTGCCAACTCCTGAGTATTGTCTCTTTTGTCTTCTCTTTGTGGTAGATTCCTATTGCCTTCCCCTTGTGGCGTGTTCCTATTGTCCTCCTCTTGTTCCTTCGCATCATCCAGTCCTATTTTGACTTCCCCTTGTAGTATGTTCATCCTGTCCCCCTCTCGCTTCATATGGCTCCCTTGTTTGTTCACAGTCTGTTGCTTGCCACTTGTGTCTTCCCCGCAATCTTCCCTCTCAGTACCCTCTCTGGATACTGTTTCCCGAACCGTAGATACCAGGTCGACTGTCGGCTTTCCCCTTCTACTTAGTTTAAAGCTTGCTCTATCGCTCTTCTGACGTTATTTGCTAGTTGTCTAGTTCCCTCCTTGCTAGGAATTATTTAAAAAAGGGATGGTTAACAAGACTAAGAATGTTATAATGCCCATGTATCGTTCCATGGTGTGACCTCACCTGGAGTACTGTGTTCAATTCTGGTCTCCTTATCTCAAGAAAGATATAGTGGCACTAGAAAAGGTTCAAAGAAAAGCAACCAAGATGATAATAGGGATGGAACTCCTCTCCTATGAGGAAAGATTAAAAAGGTTAGGGCTCTTCAGCTTGGAAAAGAGACGGCTGAGGGAAGATATGATTGAAGTCTATAAAATTCTGAGTGGAGTAGAATGGGCACAAGTGGATCGATTTTTCACTCTGTCAATAACAGACTATGGACTTTTCCTCCAGGAACTTGTCCAAACTTTTCTTAAAACTAGCTACGCTATCCACTCTTACCACATCCTCTGGCAATGCATTCCAGAGCTTAACTATTCTCTGAGTGAAAAACAATTTCCTCCAATTGGTTTTAAAAGTATTTCCCAGTAACTTCATTGAGTGTCCCCTAGTCCTTGTAATTTTTGATGGAGTGAAAAATTGATCTACTTGTACCCTTTCTACTCCACTCACGATTTTGTAGACTTCAATCATATCTCCTCTCAGCCGTTTCTTTTCCAAGCTGAAGAGCCCTTACTGTTTTAGTCTTTCCTCATACAAGAGGAGTTCCATCCCCTTTACCATCTTGATCACTCTTCTTTGAACCTTTTCTAGTGCCACTATATCTTTCTTGAAATAAGGAGACCAGAATTGAACACAATACTCCAGGTGAGGTCACACCATGGAGCAATACAGGGGCATTATAACATTCTTAGTCTTGTTAACCATCCCTTTTTTAATAATTCCCAGCATCCTGTTTGATTTTTTTACCATCGCCGCACATTGAGCAGAAGGTTTCACCGTATTGTCTACTCATATCACAAGGCAATTCAGTGGGGCTTACAAGTTTGCTCCTCCTGAAGCTTCAGAGCATCCTCCAGCATGCGCCCCCCCCCCCCCTAAAATAAGAACAACCAGGATAACAACCTTCCTCTCCCCTTACCCACTCATAACTGAGCAAGCCTTGGTCTTAGTACCTGGGTGTTAAGCTGCAGATGATCTGTGTCTGCAAGGGGCAGCATAGAGGGTCTCCCATGTGCACACTGGAATGGTAATTGGCATCTTGACAGAGCTTCAATAAGACTGCAGCTCTCCTCAGCACTCAGACTGTTATTAAACTTAATGGCTCCTGAGGAAAAGAGGATAATGATCAGAGATAAAGATACTGACCATGCACCAAAATGGTTGCAAATGCCCCATAAGCTCCAAGATACAGTTATTTGTCAGAATACTCAGGGCCATCTCCTTTCTCTGTGTGTGATTAACTTTAAGTGTCCATGAGAACTCACAGGGAGAGCAAGTACAACGGAGTATGCAGCAGCAAAGTACCTCTTGTCCTCCATGGCAGGCAGAAGCCTCCATTTATCTGTAGAATGCAGTAAAAAGAGTTCTGAGTGGATCTCCAGCATAGCTGGCTTACCATGGCATGCCTGAGATGCCAGAACCTTCAGGACAGTTGGGGGAAAGCTTCCACGTGCTCCGCCTGCAGTCTGCAGCAGCTAAAAGCAGCAAAGGAACAGAAGGTGATGAGTCTGAGAATATCAAGACAAAGGTTCCCTTCAACCCCATTTTGCAAGATTGAGCTCACCTCAACTTGTTCCCGGATGAACTCCTAGGAGGGGAAAGAGGAACATTTGTTAAATAAAAATTCTGATGTCTCCTAGAGATAAGATTTGACAGGCAAATGCATAAAACATAGTATTAAAAATGTGAACATAAGAATTGCCGCTGCTGGGTCAGACCAATGGTCCATCGTGCCCAGTAGTCTGCTCCTGCAGCGGGCCTTAGGTCAAAGACCAGTGCCCTAACTGAGACTAGCCTTACATACGAACATTCTGGTTCAGCAGGAACTTGTCTAACTTTGTCTTGAATTCCTGGAAGGTGTTTTCCCCTATAACAGCCTCCGGAAGAGGGCAAAAAGTCACCACTCAGCCAGTCTGGTTTTCAAGAAATTCATGAGTATGCATGAGATAAATTAGATTGCCCTGCCTCCATTGCATGTATATCTCTCTCATGCATATTCATTGTAGGTATCCTGAAAAACCCTGCTCTAGGGTATTCTGCTACACACCTCTACAATGCTTTGAGTCACTGCTGGCCTTCTCCGGCGAGCTTCATTGGCCTCTCTCTCAACAAAACACAGGGGCACCGAATGCACAAGAATGGAGGGGATGCTGGCTTCTGGGAATGAAACTCCTAGGCCCAGCTCTTCCAGGCTCCTTTGATAGGACCTACAGAAAACAAACTAAGGATATTAGGACTAACATTTCCCAGAATACAGAGCCTTATTTGATAATTTATTTAATTCATTTTCTATTCCGTTTTCCCCAAAGAGCTCAGAACGGGTTATAGGTTAACATACATAATATGCAATTAATAGGTTACAATTTACCATAGTTACATAACAAGTTTTTATCCTAACTCGATACATACTAGAGATCTATTACCAATATACATAATATACAGTATATGTTAGGACATAACATGATGAACTGGTTGACTGAAGGATGGCAGACGGTTAGTAGAAGGTGGAATCTACACAGAGGATAGAAATATAAGTAATGAAATGGAGGAGGAGTAGCCTGATGGCTAGTGCAGTATACTTTGATCCTGGTGAATTGGGTTCAATTCTTGCTGCAGCTCCTTGTCACCTAACCCTCCATTGCCCCAGATACAAATATCATAGATTGTGAACCCACTAGGGATAGATAAAGTACCTGCATATAATGTGTATAGTGCTGCGTATATCTAGTAATGCTGTAGTGATCGGTACTGGGACTGATTCTATTCAACACTCGTATTTGTGAGCGATATTGCTGAAAGATAGAAGGAAAAGTATGTCTTTTTTGTAAATCTTAGCCTCATCCACAAAGAATGGACAACATGGAAAAGAATCTATAAAAATTATAATGGTCAAATGTTTATATAAGAATAGCCGTATTGAGTCAGATCAGTGGTCCATCTAACCCAGTATCCTGTGGCATTGTGAGACTCAAAGATGAAGGGGAGGAATATGTAGAAGTTGATCAAGGCCACATTGCTTAACAAATATTTCTGTTCTATGTTCACAGCTGAAACTCCGGGAGCGGTACCGCAGAAGACAAACGTTAATAGGGATGAAGGAGTAATAGACCCTGATCGATTTTCAGAGGGTTGTGTTCTTGAGGAGCTAGCTAAACTAAATGTAGACAAAGTGACGGGACCAGATGGTGTACATCCTAAGGTGCTGAAGGAACTTAGGGACGTTCTGGTAGCTCCACTGACTGACCTTTTCAACAAGTCTCTAGAGTCAGGAGTGGTACCTGAGGACTGGCGAAGGGCGGATGTGGTCCCTCTCCACAAAAGTGGAAGTAAGGAAGAAGCAGAGAATTACAGGCAAATGTGCTTTAACGTAGATAAATGCAAGGTCATGCACATAGGGAAAAAGAACCCATTGTTCGAGTATAAAATGGGGGGGGGGGATTGCTGGGAGACACCGGACTTGAGAGAAACTTGGGTGTGCTAGTGGATCCATCCATGAAACCATCCGCACATTGTGCAGCAGCCTCGAAGAAAGCCAACAGGATGCTGGGCATCATCAAGAGGGGCATAACAACCAGGACGCGGGAAGTCATCATGCCGCTGTATCGAGCGATGGTGCACCCACATCTGGAATACTGCGTTCAATATTGGTCGCCGCACCTCAAGAAGGACATGGCGGTACTTGAGAGAGTCCAAAGGAGAGCAACGAAACTGGTAAGAGGGCTGGAAAACTGCCCATACGCCGAGAGGCTGGATAAGCTGGGGCTCTTCTCTCTGGAAAAGAGGAGGCTCAGGGGGGATATGATAGAGACCTTCAAAATACTTAGGGGCATAGAGAGGGTGGACAGGGACAGGTTCTTCAGACTAAAAGGGACGACAGGTACGAGGGGGCACTCAGAGAAACTGAAGGGGGATAGGTTCAAATCAAATGCAAGGAAGTTTTTCTTCACCCAAAGGGTCGTGGACACATGGAATGCGCTCCCGGAGGAAGTGATCCGGCAGAGTACAGTACAGGGATTCAAACAGGGATTGGACGGATTCCTGAGGGACAAGGGGATCGTGGGGTACTGAGGGAGGTGCTGGGGTGTTGCATAAGTATAGACAGCTCACCAGGTCGTGCAGGTGCAAGGCCGGAGGGTTAGGACTTTGATGGGAAGATAGGACTTCGATGAGAAACCTAGGGGGCAAGGGGGCCCCTTCTGGTGATTCAGATAGGTCATGACCTGTTGGGCCGCCGCGGTGGCGGAATGCTATGGGGGAAATGGACCTGTGGTCTGACCCGGCGGAGGCACTGCTTATGTTCTTAAGTCTGACTTTTGTGGTAAGCAAATTAATAGAAACACTTTTAAAATAGAGAATGGTGAAGTTTCTGGAATCCTGTAGATTATAGGACCAGAGGCAACATGAATTCACTAGAGGTCAATCTTGTCAGACAAATCTGATCAATTTCTTTGACTGGGTGACCAGAGAATTGGATAGAGGATGTGCGCTAGATGTGGTGTATTTAGATTTTACAAAGTCTTTGACAGTGTTCCACAAAGACATCTAATAAATAAATTGCCCTCGGGATGGGTCCCAAAGTGATGGGCTGGGTCAAGAACTGGTTGAATGGAAGGCAACAGAGGGTAGTGATCAATGGAGATCGCTCAGAGGAAAGGGATGTTATCAGTGGTGTGCCTCATCAAGGTTCTGTTCTTGGGCCTGTTCTTTTTAACAATTTTATAAACAATATTACTGAAGGGTTGTCAGATAAGATTTGCCTCTTTGTGGATAATACCAAAATCTGCAATAGAGTAATAATAATAATAATAATAATAATTTTATTCTTATAGACCGCCATATCAAAAAGGTTCTAGGCAGTTCACAACAAATAAAATTGATACATACAATGCAGATGAAATACAACAAGTTGAATGAAAAAGAACTCATTAAAAGTTAAAACAGATTGCATTAAGATACCAACCTATCAAATAGTTGTGTCTTTAGCGGTTTTCTAAAATCAGCATAAGAAGGAACGGCTTCCGGTGATGTCACCGACCAAGATGGAGGGTTAGGGAATTTGCTCTGACTCTCCGCTGCATTAAGCAAACCTTTCCCCGCTGCGGGCAGCCCAGTGTTGAGTGCGAGTAAGAAGCCGGGAGTGCGCGCTGCCTCTTACTGCTGTGGGATGCCGTCGCGGAAAAAAACTGAAGCCGGTAGGGCGCTGGACCGCGGGGGTGAGAAGGGCGGCCTCCGCCATGTGTGTGGGACCTCCAGCGTGTCCACGCGCGAGTCGGGAGACAGCGCGTCGGAGGAGGAATCAGAACGCGGTGCTTCCCCGAGGCTGAGGCGTGCTGGTGCAGCGGCGGCTGTTACTAAAGCCGATTTACAACTGTGGGCGACTGAAATAAAAGATGAGGTGGCGGCTGTGAAGGGAAAAATCAAGGAGGCGGTGAAGGAGATCCGGCAGGATTTTGCGGATCTGCTGGGCCGGTTGGAGGACACAGAGAAGCGCCTTGGGGAGCAGGAAGAAACTGTGCAAAGCATTACTACCCAGATGAAGACGGTGCAAAAAGATCTTTTGGACTGTTGTGCACAAGTGGAAGACCTGGAGAATAGGTCGCGGCGAAACAATGTGCGAATCCGGGGTGTTCCGGATACGGCGGAATATGGGGACGCCACGGCTGTGGTGCAGGAGCTCTGCCGGTTTCTGCTGGATGATGTGGGGGACTCTGCTGCTACTACTGGGGGCCTGAAAGTAGATAGGACCCACTGCACGCTGGGTCCCAAGAATGGGGACTACCTGAGAGATATTATTGCTTGCATCCATCACTTTCCGGATAAAGACCGTCTGGTGAAGAAAGCCAGAGACTTGGGTGTTATTTCCTGGAAGAATCTGAAGGTGGAGATATTTCAGGATCTATCGTCCATCACTTTGCAGAAGCGGAGAGAGTTCCGGCCGCTGTTGGAGGTGTTGAAGAAGAACAACTTGCGCTACCGCTGGCTCTTTCCATTCGGTTTGTTGGCGACTTTTAATTGGGTACACAAGAGAGTGACGACGGTGGCGGAGCTGCAGGCAGTGCTTGGTAACCCCTGGAGATTCTGTCTTGAGCAAGTTATCGGCGCAGAAGTTGGAGCGTTATCAGTGGAAAGCGGTGCCACAAAGGCGGAGAGGGAGGCAGAGTTCACGCCCTGAGGGGGAGACGACCGAACAGAGAGCGGCAGCTTCTCCAGACACTTGAAAGGCTGGCTGAGCGTGTTGGTGTCTATACACGGAAGGGTTATGGACCTTGGCGCTGACTCAATGATGACTTTGGGTGCGTGCGGGGGAGTGTATGGTTGTGGGTCTGGGGAATGGATGGTGGGGGGATTTTGAATGGGGGAAGATTGGCTGAAGGGGGGAGGTACATTGTTGGTGACATTAGGGGGTGGTGGGGTCACTTGAAGTCTTGGAGGGAGTGGGGAGAGAGGGAGTGTGGGACTGGAGGGGAGGGGGGTGGGGAAGACAGGGGGGTGGGGTGGGAGTTGGGGGGGGTGGAGGGGTTGGGAGGGGGGGTGAATGGGTGGCAGAGGGGGATAGAGGGGGGAGGGGAGTTGGTGTTGAGTGTGTTCTATATGGTTTGGAATGGGGGGGGGCTAATGTCTTACGAGTGGGCAGTCTGAATGTTAAGGGGCTTAATATGCCACGTAAGAGGCAATTGTTAGTGAAGGAAGTTAAATGCCTATGTTTTGATATTTGTTTTGTTCAAGAAACTCATTTTGTGAAAGCGGGGGAAAAACTTGTGCAGTTCCGGGATTATCCCGTGAGGGCTTGGGCTTCTAATAGGTTGGAGCGGAAAAAGGCTGGGGTGGGGATTCTGTTTTCTCACAAGTTGAAGGTGGTACCGGATCGGGAATGGAGGGATGAGGGGGGGAGGTGGCTTATCTGGACTGGGACTGTTGATGGAATTCAGGTAACATTGGTTAATCTGTATGCACCTAACTCTCAACAGGGCCAATTCTTTGACATTCTCCTGTCCAAAATTTTATCGGTTAAGGTAGGGCACTTGGTGGTGGGTGGGGATTTTAATTTGGTCCTTAACCCTGAATGGGATTCTACGGGCAAGGGGGGCAATAGACTTAAAAGTGATAGGAAATGTATGAAGAGGTTTCTGGAAGTCCTTAATGTGGAGGATGGGTGGCGGGTGCAACATTGGATGGGTAGGGACTACACTTTCTATTCTCCCGTACATGAGGTATACACTCGCATTGATTTGATCTGTGTTGATAAAGGGTTGGGGGGGAAAATTGCTAGACACCAAAATTGATACCATTGGATGGTCTGACCATGCTCCGATATGGATGGATCTGAGTTGGGGAGGACCTCGGGGGGGGGATACATATTGGAAGCTAAATGATACCCTGTTGGGGGATCCGAAGATAGTGCAAAAGTTGGAGAAGGGGATTTATGATTTCCTAGAGTTTAATAGCGTGGATCAGTTCTCCCCCATGACGATATGGGAAAGTCTAAAGGTGGTGTTAAGGGGTGAGTTGATCTCTATAGCAGCTAATAAGAAAAAGACCCGACAGCAGGAAGAATTGCAGCTACGGGAAACGCTTCGCACGTTGGTGGATCAACATAAGAGGGGACAAGGGGGCCCGCAGCTGAGGCTTCGGCTTCAGGAAACCCGAATGGCTCTTGGGCAGTTGGAAGATGCGGCGATTAAATTTAATCTTGAGAAGTTGAGGCTTAATTTTTTTGAATCGGGGAATCGGGCCAGTAAATTCTTGGCTCACAGGGTCAAATTGCAACAATCTAGGGGTAATATCTTGGCTATTAAGGATCGCGATGGCACGGTAATTACTGACGATGTAGGGATACAACGGCGGTTTAGGGAGTTTTATCAGGAGCTCTATACTCCGGAGCTTGAGGGCTCTGTGGTTGAGAGCCAAACTTATTTACGTGATTTAGGGTTGCCTACTTTGTCTAGCTCTGATGCTCTGGGGCTGGAGGGGGATATTACCGTGGAGGAGGTATTGCGCGTTATTCGACATTTGAAGCCGGGAAAATCCCCTGGGTTAGATGGGTTTACGGGGCTGTTTTACAAGAAGCTTTCTCCCTTGGTAGCACCTTTATTAGCTAGATTATTCAATTCTCTGAAAGAGGGGGAGCGCTTGCCTTTTTATATGCGATTGGCAGGGATTACGATACTCCCTAAACCGGGGAAAGATGCGACTCTGTGTGGGAGTTATCGCCCTATCTCTTTGTTAGGTATTGATACCAAAATCTTGGCCCGTATTTTGGCAGATAGGATGGCGACCCATATGCCGGAACTGATTCACCCGGATCAACTGGGGTTCATTGGGGGGCGTCAGGCGGCTGATGGTATTAGGCGGGTGCTAAATTTGGTGTGGGAGGCTCGAAGATCGGGGTCCTCTTGGGTGGCGGTAGCGGTGGATAACGAAAAGGCGTTCGATCGGGTGGATTGGACGTTTATGGAGGCTGTCCTGCGCCAGATGGGATTCGGGTCGCGATTTATTTCCTGGATTCTTACTCTTTACCATACCCCGATGGCTTGTGTCAAGGTTAATGGGGTTTATTCCAAGCCCTTTGAGCTTCATAGAGGGACGAGACAGGGGTGCCCGCTCTCTCCCCTGTTGTTTGCTTTAGTGATCGAGTCTTTGGCACAACGCATCCGTCTTTCTCGGCATGTGAAGGGGGTACAGGTGCAGGGGGTTGAGCATAAATTGTCCCTTTTTGCAGATGATTTTCCCCATGATTCTAATCCACGTTGGAACCAACGACACCGCCAGGAGCACCCCGGACAGCATATCTGAGGACTTCAAAGCCCTGGGGGAGAAGCTGAGGAGGATGGATGCGCAGGTAGTCTTCTCCTCGATTCTCCCAGTGAGGGGCAAGGGCAGAGCCAGAGAGGATCGAATACAGAAGGCGAACGACTGGCTGCGAGGATGGTGCAAGGAGATGAACTTCGGGTTTCTACACCATGGAGAAGCTTTGCAAGGACTACAGGGACACGACGGGCTACACCTGACCGGAAGAGGAAAGAATGTCCTTGGACACCGTCTAGCCCGCCTACTTCACAGGGCTTTAAACTAGGTAAGTCGGGGGAGGGTACAGGCACATACAACATACCTGGCGAACTAAACTGCCAATACTTTTTTGGGGCTGAAGAAAGTAGTGACCATAATTCTGGGTCAGGGACGAGTACGAAAACTTTCGAATCGGGGGTATGTTCATATGACAATTATGGGTCACATTGTAATTTTGGGTCTAGAGGGAGCACACATTGTAATTCTGGGTCCAAGAGGAGTACACATTGTAGTTATGAGTCTAGGGAGAATAAAAACAATGCTAAAGGTGTTCAAGTAGCTCAAGCAGGAACACCCCCACTGAGTCGTAATAAAAATACAACGTGGAGGGCTATGTACGTCAACGCACACAGTTTGGGAAACAAGATCCTGGAATTAGAAACGGAAATAAGGAATGCCGACCTGGATGTGGTGGCAATATCTGAGACCTGGCTCACAGACTCCCACAGGTGGGACATGGTCTTACCAGGTTACAACTTGCTTCGCCGGGACAGGGAGGGCAGAATAGGGGGAGGTGTAGCATTATATACTAAAGATGACATTATGGTCACAAGAATCGCAGATGTCCAGTACACTGGGGAATCCCTTTGGGTTAATTTGGCCAGAGGGAAGGACAAATGCTTGTATCTTGGCGTAATTTACAGACCCCCAAGACAACATGATGACCTGGATATGGAAATAATCAGTGATATAGAAAATATCACCTTGCGTGGGGACACAGTAGTGTTAGGTGACTTCAACATGCCTGATGTGGATTGGGATAAACTTACCTCTGCTTCCGGCAGCAGCAGGAGGCTATTAAATGCTCTGAAGGGAGCTGGTCTCAAGCAACTGGTGTTGGACCCAACAAGGGATCAGGCAATACTGGACCTATTACTTACCAATGGAGAAAGTGTCACAGAGGTCTCGGTGGGCGACACATTGGCCTCCAGTGACCACAACATGGTATGGTTCAATCTTAGGAAAGGTTTCACTAAATCTACCACACTGACCAAGATCCTCAAATTCAAGGACACAAACTTCAAAGAAATGGGAGACTTCGTTCACCAGGCGCTACAAGAACAAGCAGAAACAGATAGCGTGGAAGAAATGTGGTCAACTTTGAAAACCACCATACAGGAAGCGACAAACCGCTATGTTAAATTAGTAAGTAAACAACGAAGGAACAATAAGCCGAAGTGGTTCACTACAGAGATTTCGGCCCTTATCAAGGAGAAGAAAAAAGCATTCATCTCTTACAAACAATCAGGGAAACAGGTCTCTAGAGCAGACTACTTGACCAAATCAAAAGCCGTCAAAACGGCAGTCAGGGAGGCTAAGTTTCTCATGGAGGAGTCTCTGGCAAAAAACATCAAGAAGGGAGATAAATCCTTCTTTAGGTATATCAGTGACCGAAGCAAAAACTCAAGCGGGATTGTACGTCTTAGGAAACCAGACGGAGACTATGTGGAAAAGGATTCGGAAAAAGCCCAACTATTAAATGAATACTTCAGCTCAGTCTTCACCCGAGAAGCGCCGGGGCTTGGCCCTCAGCTACAGACAAGGGTTGACTCAGTTGATCCGTTCAGTAGCTTCGAGTTTACGCCAAGCAGTGTCTACAGTGAGCTATCAAGGCTCAAGGTTAACAAGGCAATGGGGCCTGACAACCTACACCCCAGGGTGCTAAGGGAGCTGTGTGATGTCCTGGCGGAGCCACTGTCCAAGCTCTTCAACTTCTCCCTTAGCAAAGGCAGCGTTCCGTCGGACTGGAGGACGGCTAACGTCATTCCACTCCACAAGAAAGGCTCCAAGATGGAGACAGCAAACTACAGACCAGTAAGTCTAACATCGATAGTATGCAAACTAATGGAAACTCTGATAAAACACCAATTGGATAAGATCCTAGATGAGGAGAATCTACGGGATCCCCGTCAACATGGATTTACAAAAGGGAGATCGTGCCAATCCAACTTGATCAGCTTCTTTGACTGGGTGACGGGGAAGCTAGATATTGGGGAGTCCCTGGACATCGTGTACCTGGACTTTAGCAAAGCATTTGATAGCGTACCACACCGCAGGTTGCTGAACAAGATGAGTTCTATAGGATTAGGTGACACATTGACGAAATGGGTTGGGAACTGGCTTGGAGGTAGGCTTCAAAGGGTGGTGGTGAACGGCACACCCTCTAAAATGACGGAGGTGATCAGTGGAGTGCCACAGGGCTCGGTCTTGGGCCCAATCCTATTCAACATCTTTATAAGGGACTTGGCAGAAGGGCTTAGGGGTAAAATAACATTATTCGCCGATGACGCCAAACTAAGTAATGTAGTGGGCAAATGCACAATAGATGATGTTTCAATGCCCGACAACATGATGCACGACCTACTCCTACTGGAGCGCTGGTCTAGGTCCTGGCAACTCAGCTTCAATGCCAAAAAATGCAAAGTTATGCACCTAGGCAGTCAAAATCCATGCAAGACTTACACCCTAAATGGCGAGATCCTTACAAGAACTGAAGCAGAACGTGACCTAGGGGTGATCGTCAGTGAGGACATGAAGGCTGCCAATCAAGTGGAGCAAGCTTCATCCAAAGCAAGACAAGTCATGGGTTGCATACGCAGAGGCTTCGTCAGCCGAAAGCCGGAAGTCATTATGCCATTGTATAGATCCATGGTGAGGCCCCACCTGGAATACTGTGTGCAATTCTGGAGACCGCATTATCGTAAGGATGTGCTGAGACTGGAGTCGGTTCAGAGAATGGCCACTCGGATGGTCTCAGGACTCAAGGATCTCCCATACGAGGAACGGTTAAACAAATTGCAGCTATACTCACTCGAGGAGCGCAGAGAGAGGGGGGACATGATCGAGACGTTCAAGTATCTCTCGGGCCGCATAGAGACGGAGGAAGATATCTTCCTCTTCAAGGGTCCCACGACAACAAGAGGGCATCCGTGGAAAATTAGGGGAGGGAAACTACGAGCTGACACCAGGAAATTCTTTTTCACAGAAAGGGTGGTTGATCGCTGGAATAGTCTTCCACTACATGTGATCGAGGCCAGCAGCGTGCCTGATTTTAAGGCCAGATGGGATCGTCACGTGGGATCTATTCACAGGGCAAAAGAAGAGGAGGGATCTATTCACAGGGCAATGGTAGGGGAGGGACATTAGGGTGGGCAGACTGGATGGGCCTTGGCCCTTATCTGCCGTCTATTTCTATGTTTCTATGTTTCTATGATATTTTGGCCATAGTGGAGGGCTCAGAGCGGTCGCTTCTGGCTTTGCGAGATCTGATGCGGGATTATGGGCGGATCTCAGGCTTTAAGGCTAATTTGTCTAAAACAGAGATATTGAACATTTCGGTACCAGATGAAGTGGCTCTGGAACTGCAATGCCGGGTCCCCTTTCGTTGGGTGACGGGTCCTGTTAGATATCTGGGGATTCAGCTCGGGGTGAAGTGGACTACCCTGTTCCGACTTAATTATCTTCCTCTGGTTGCGGCTTTGCGGCAGGACCTTGCTAGATGGGATCCCTTGTACCTTTCCTGGATGGGCAGAATGGAGGTGGTGCGTATGATGGTCCTTCCCAGATTTCTTTATCTTTTTCAAGTTCTTCCTGTTGAAGTTCCCAGAGTGTATTTTATTCACTGGCATAGAAATCTTTTGCGCTTTATATGGGGGGGTAGGCGTCCCAGGGTTGCGAGATTTGCCATGTTCAAATTCAAGGAGGAGGGGGGCTTGGGGATACCCAATTTGGAAATATACTATCGGGCTGCGCAGCTTCGGGCGGTTGTGGATTGGCATGCGACTCCGGCCAAATTGTGGGTTCAGGCGGAACAGGGTCTTCTGGGGGGTCCCAGGGGCATAACTGCTTTGTCTTATTTACCGTGGGTGGGCTTACGGGAGAAGGAGCTCGCTACCATTTCTAATCCCTTTATAAGATGGACGCTACGGGTGTGGTTGGGGGCTATTCGGAAATTGGTGGGTAAGGTGAGGGGTCTACATTTTCTGCCTATCCGGTATGCGGAGGATTTCCTTCCGGGTAGGGAGGGGGGTGTCTTTCACAGGTGGGAGCGAGGCGGGCTGAGGTGTTTTGGCCAGTTGTTGGAGGGGGAGCACATCAAAGGGTTTCCTGAGGTCCGAGCTTCTTTTCACCTGGAGCAGCGTGATTTATTCCCCTTCTTACAGGTGAAGGACTACGTTATGCGTGCTAAAGCGGGGGACCTTACCGCTTTTAGGCGCTCGAGGTTTGAGTTGATGTTGGGGGACCCGGTGCGTCGGGGCTGCATCTCGCTGTTATATCGGTTATTGCACGCCGACCCTGATCAGAAGACTTCTTATATGCGGGCATGGGAGACGGATTTGGGGCTCACCTATACGATGGAGGAATGGGAACAAATTGCATTGCGAATACACCATGTGGCGGTGGCTCCGCAGTTGGTGGAAAATGCTCTTAAGCTACTTGTGCGTTGGTATGTTACTCCTGTGGTGCTTAACAAGATGTATACCTCATGTGCGGGGGAGTCCTGGAGAGGGTGTGGTCTGCGGGGTACGTTCTTTCATATGTGATGGGAGTGCCCTCACATTTTGGGCTATTGGACTCAGGTGTTCAACTATGTGGGGCAACTTCTGCAATGTCACTTGACATATAGAGCGGAAACTGCTTTGTTGGGGGTACTCCCGGGGGAAGTGGAGGACACGCAAGATAAGTTGGCGCGTCTGGCTTTTACAGCTGCAAGGCTAGTGCTGGCTTCTCATTGGAAGAGCCCCACGATACCCACGGTAGAGATGATGCGTGTGAAATTGGGCTGGGTTTTGTGAGAAATTTCGGCTCTCCGCTTTACTCACCCACCAGAGGCGACAGTTTGAGGATCTCTGGGGTAGGTTCCTGGAGATGGAGGGTAGTTCTGAGTATCCTGTATTGGATTCACCGAAGGATTAATATCACATTGGGGATTCCTTTCTACTTTTGGCTCGTGTCCCTTTCCTTCTCCTTTTCTTGTGCTTCCTTTGATAGGGGGGGGATTATGCTGCTATTTGGGGATGGGCAATTTAGCTGGTTCTTTGGGGGGGATGGAGGGCTGGGCTAGGGTGGGGGAGGGAGTTGGGGGTTCTTTCTTGGGGGGAGGGGTGTTGCATTTCTTGTACACTGTATTACTGCTTTTCTGGTTATGCCATGATGTTGTAAGCTTGGCCACAGTGTTTAAATAAAGAATTTCAAAAAAAAAAAAGAAGGAACCTCTAACATAATGTTTCCAAGCCGTACATTCAATTTAGTGGCCTGAAACGAGAGGGTTCTCTTAAGGAACTTCTTGTAACGACAGGATTTTATGGAAGGATATGTGAACAAATGCACTCTGTGTGTACTCTTATTAGAGTGGCTCAAAGAGAAGTGAGGAACAAGATAGCCTAGTGACATACCAAAGACTGATTTATAACAAATGCATGAAAATTTGAACAGAATTCTAGACTCTATCGGCAGCCAATGGAGTTTCTGATAAAAAGGAGTAATATGCTCCCATTTTTTTTAAACCAAAAATGAGGCGGACAGCTGTATTCTAGACCACTCTCAATTTTTTGAGAATTTTCTTATAAGCACCTAAGTATATAATATTACAGTAATCAAGAACGCTTAAGATGGAGGACTGTACCAACAAACGAAAAGAGGCTTCATCAAAATATGTCTTAATGGTGAGAAGCTTCCAAAGCACCGAGATACGCCAGATGGTGTGAATGACATGAAAAAAGACCTGGCAAAGCTTGAACAATGGTCTGAAATTTGGCAGCTAAAATTTAATGCTAAGAAATGCAAGGTCATGCATTTGTGCTGAAAAAACTTGAGGGAACGGTACAGTTTAGGGGGTGAAGAACTTATATGCATGACAGAAAAGTGGGACTTGGGTGTGATTGTATGTGATGACCTTGAAAAGGTTGAAAAGGTGATGGCGAAAGCTAGAAGGATGCTAGGTTGCATAGGAAGAGGTATGGCCAGTAGGAAAAAGGAGGTATTGATGCCCTTGTATAAGACTTTGGTGAGACCACATTTAGAATATTGTGCACAATTCTGGAGGCTGCACCTTCAAAAAGATATAAAAAGGATGGAGTCGGTCCAGAGGAAGACTACTAAAATGGTGCTTGGTCTTCATAATGAGGTGTATGAGGACAGATTTAAAAGATCTCAATCTATATACTTTGGAGGAAAGACGGGAGAGGGGAGATATGATAGAGATGTTTAAATACCTACATAATGTAAATGCGCACAAATTGAGTCTCTTTCATTTGAAAGGAAACTCTGCAATGAGAGGGCATAGGATGAAGTTAAGAGGTGATAGGTTCCAGAGTAATCTAAGGAAATACTTTTTTACAGAAAGGGTGGTAGATGCGTGGAACAGTCTCCCGGAAGAGGTGGTGGAGACAGAGACTGTGTCTGAATTCAAGAGGGCCTGGGATAGGCACGTGGGATCTCTCAGAGAGAGAGAAAGAGATAATGGTTACTGCAGATGGGCAGACTAGATGGACCATTTGGTCTTTATCTGCCGTCATGTTTCTTTGAGATCCAGAGAGCATAACCAATCATTGTGATCGAGAAGGGGATACAAGGATGCTAGAGACAGCATCCAAAATTTTTTCTCTGACAAGAAATTTGTTGAGAGCTCTGAGATCCAGGATAGGCTTCCTGTCTTCTTCGGGACAAGGAAGTAATGGGAGTAAAACCCCGTGCTCTGCTGTTTCAAAGGAACCTCTTCGATGGCACGGAGATGAAGCAGAGCTTGAGCTTCCTGAAGAAGGGTGGTCTGGGACTGATTGGAAGGATACTCTCTTGGGGAAAATCTGGTAGAACCTGGATGAAGTGAAGAGAGTAACCTTCACTGATGATTGTGAGGACCCAGAGGTCGGATGTAATGAGTTCCTATCTTTGACAGAAATATAGTAACATAGTAACATAGTAGATGACGGCAGATAAAGACCCGAATGGTCCATCCAGTCTGCTCAACCTGATTCAATTTAAATTTTTTTATTTTATTTTATTTTGTTTAATTTTTCTTCTTAGCTATTTCTGGGCAAGAATCCAAAGCTTTACCCGGTACTGTGCTTGGGTTCCAACTGCCAAAATCTCTGTTAAGACTTACTCCAGCCCATCTACACCCTCCCAGCCATTGAAGCCCTCCCCTGCCCATCCTCCACCAAACGGCCATACACAGACACAGACCATGCAAGTCTGCCCAGTAACTGGCCTAGTTTAATATTTAACATTATTTTCTGATTCTAAATCTTCTGTGTTCATCCCACGCTTCTTTGAACTCAGTCACAGTTTTACTCTCCACCACCTCTCTCGGGAGCGCATTCCAGGCATCCACTACCCTCTCTGTAAAGTAGAATTTCCTAACATTGCCCCTGAATCTACCACCCCTCAACCTCAAATTATGTCCTCTGGTTTTACCATTTTCCTTTCTCTGGAAAATATTTTGTTCTACGTTAATACCCTTCAAGTATTTGAATGTCTGAATCATATCTCCCCTGTCTCTCCTTTCCTCTAGGGTATACATATTCAGGGCTTCCAGTCTCTCCTCAAATGATGGAGACGACCCCCTATGGGAAAAAGAGATGACAGAAGCAGAATGATTGAGGTTATGCTGTGTTAGATGGTCAAAAAGACTGAGAGGCCTTGGGTGAGCAGGAGTCTGAGGTATACACTGCCGTTGTTGCTGCTGTGGTTTCTTAGGAGGCGGCCTTGAATAAGGTGCTGCCTTCTGAGGATAATGCCTCTGGTACGATGGAGGAGGCCTATAACCCTTAAGGCTTTGGTCTGATGATGGAGGCAAATGACTTCTCATGCTCAGATAAGTGCTTTGTAGCTGCCTCAATAGAGTCAACAAACAACTCATTGCCCTGGCATGGTATGTTGGACAGGCGATCTTGTAGAATCAGGTTCATATCCATGATACGGAGCCAGGCTAGACGGCGCATCACCACCGAGAAACAAGTGACCTTGGAGGACATCTCAAAAGCGTCATATGCAGCCTGGACCATGTGCATGCGAAGTTGACCAAGAGTGGAATGCATATGCTGGAACTCTGACAGGAGATATTCTGGGATGTACTTGAAGAAATTGGGCATATTGACCCAATATTTGAGATATAATGTAAAGACAAAGTTGTAGTTTAACATTCTATAGAATTTTGATACAGCCGACAGCCAAACTTGTCCATGGTCCTTCCCTCTCGGCCAGGTGGGACTATGGCATAAACCTTGGCCGGATTGGTTCTTTTCAAAGAAGACTCAATGAGAAGGAATTTTGAAGGGATAGTTGAGACTTTTCAAATCCCTTATAGTGGATCATTTTATATCGAGATTCCAATTTTGCTGGGACAGCAGGAACGGAAAGCACAGTTACTTACCGTAACAGTTGTTATCCAGGGACAGCAGGCAGCTATTCTCACATATGGGTGACGTCATCGGCAGAGCCCGGATGCGGAAGCCTCGCAAGCAGACTTGCTTGTAGAAACTCAGAAGTTTCAAGACAGCCGCACTGTGCATGTGCAAGTGCCTTCCTGCCCAGCGCAGAGCGAGTCTCCTCAGTTCAGATAGCTAGCAGAGAAGCCAACCGGGGGAGGTGGGTGGGTTGTGAGAATAGCTGCCCGATGTCCCTGGATAACAACTGTTACGGTAAGAAACTGTGCTTTATCCCAGGACAAGCAGGCAGCCTATTCTCACATATGGGTGACCTCCAAGCTAACCAGAATGGTTTGGTGGGAGCGTTGGCAACTTAGGAGAATAAATTTGTAATACTCTCTGGCCAAAATAGCCATCCCGTCTGAAGAAAACATCCAGACAATAGTGAGAAGTGAAAGTATGAACCGAGGACCAAGTAGCAGCTTTGCAAATTTCCTCAATAGGTGTAGATCTGAGGAAAGTTACTGAAGCTGCTATGCCCAGGCTGGATTACAACTCTGTAGTTGTAATCCAGCCTGGGCATAGCAGAAAGAGATACAAGCAGCCATCCAGTTGGAGATGGTACGCTTAGAGATTGGATGTCCCAACTTGTTTAGATCGAAGGAGACAAAAAGTTGAGAAGCAGTTCTGTGTGGTTTGGTGCATTCCAAATAGAAGGCCAAAGCACGTTTACAGTCCAGAGTATGAGGAGCTGATTCTCCAGGGTGAGAATGAGGCTTTGGAAAGAACACTGGAAGAACAATGGATTGGTTGAGATGAAATTCTGAAACCACTTTAGGTAGGAATTTAGGATGAGTACGAAGGACCACCTTGTCATGATGGAACACAGTGAAAGGTGGATTAGCAACTAAAGCTTGCAGCTCACTAACTTTTCGAGCAGATGTGAGGGCAATGAGAAACACCACTTTCCAAGCAAGATACTTCAGATGAGCCATAGACATTGGTTCAAATGGAGGCTTCATCAATTGAGCAAGAACAACATTGAGATCCCAAACTACTGGAGGCAGTTTGAGAGGAGGTTTGACATTGAAAAGTCCTTTCATGAATCTGGAAACCACTGGATAAGCAGAGAGGGATTTCTCTTCAATAGGCTGATGGAAAGCAGCAATTGCACTGAGATGGACTAGAATCGATGTAAACTTGAGGCCAGAGGTGGATAAGTTCAAAAGATAATCTAGCACAGAAGATAAGGAGGAATGTTAAGGCTTCTTATCGCGAGAGATGCACCACGTAGAAAACCTAGTCCATTTTGGTGGTAGCACTGTCTAGTGGTAGGCTTTCTAGAAGCCTCTAAAATGTCTCTTACAGGTTGAGAAAACTAAAGAGGAGTTATGTTGAGAGGTACCAAGCTGTCAGGTGTAGAGACTGCAGGTTGGGATGAAGTAGAGATCCTTGACTCTGTGTAAGCAGAGACGGAAAACCCGGCAGAAGATATAGCTCCCTGCTGCTGAGTTGAAGTAGAAGGGAGTACCAAGGTTGTCTCGGCCATCGAGGAGCAATCAGAATCATGGTGGCATGAGCGTTCTTCAACTCAACAAGAGGCTTGAGAATGAGAGGGAACGGAGGGAATGCATACAGGAAGAGATTTGTCCATTCCAATAGGAAAGCATCTGCCTCGAGGCCATGAGGAGAATCCTGGAGCAGAACTGAGGCAGTTTGTGGTTTTGGGGAGCTGCAAAGAGATCTATCTGAGGCATTCTCCACTGTCAAAAAATGTTATGTAGAGTGTCTATTCGTGAGGTTGCAGAAGATGACTCAAGTTATCCGCTAAGCAATTTTTCGCCCCTTGGATGTAGACTACTTTGAGGAAGGTGTTTTGATGGATTGCCCAGTCTCAAACCTTTAGAACTTCTTGACAAAGGGAGGAAGATCCCGTCCCTCCCTGTTTGTTGACATAGTACATGCCAACTTGGTTGTCTGTCCGAATGAGGACTACCTGGTCGTGAAGAAGATGTTGAAAAGTTTTGACAGTGTTGAAGATCGCTCTGAATTCCAACAGATTGATGCGACACCGATGATCCGTACTGGTCCAGAGGTCTTGCATACCGAGACCATCGAGATGAGCGCCCCAAGTGTAGGTCGAGGAATCTGTTGTGAGGACATTCTGATGGGGGGGAGGGGCGGTTGAAACAGTAAGCCCCAGGAGAGATCGGAAGAGAGCATCCACCAGCGGAGAGACTGCTTCAAAGAAGGAGTGACTGCTATGTGTTGAGAAAGTGGGTCGCAAGCCTGCGTCCACTGAGATGCCAGGGTCCACTGAGGAATTCTGAGGTGAAGTCTGGCAAAAGGAGTCACGTGTACTGTGGAGGCCATGTGACCTAGTACCATCATGTGTCTCGCTGAGATTGAAGAGCAGGAAGACACTGCATGACAGAGTTGAAGGAGAGCTTCCAGACATTGTTGCGGAAGGAATGCTCCGAGTTGGATAGTGTCTGAACAGCTCCAATGAATTGTAGATTCTGAGAGGGCTGAAGTTGAGATTTGGGAAAATTGATTTCGAATCCCAAACTTTGAAGCAACCACCTAGTCCGCTGGGTTGCTACAATAACCCCCTGAGATGTGGAATCCTTGATGAGCCAGTCGTCTAGGTAGGAAACACCTGAAGACCATGGTTTCTTAGAGCTGCTGCTACTACTACCAGGCACTTGGTGAGCACTCTGGGAGATGAAGCCAGGCCAAAGGGTAGCACTCTGTATAGATAATGCAGTTTCCACACCCGAAATCTGAGATATTGACGCGACGTTGGATGAATGGGAATGAGTATAAGCCTCCTTGAGATCCAGAAAGCATATCCAGTCGTTCTGATTTAGAAGGGGATAAGGGGTCGCTAGGGACAACATGCAAAATTTTTCTTTGACTGAAAATTTGTTGAGAGCCCTGAGATCCAGAATAGGTCGTAGATCGCCCGTCTTCTTTGGAACAAGGAAGTAACGGGAGTAAAACCCCCTGTTCTGCTGTCTGAAGGAACTGGTTCGATGGCATGGAGATGACGCAGAGCTTGAGCTTCCTGAAGAAGGGCTGTCTGGAATGGATGGAAGGATACTCTCTTGGAGGAAGCTCTGGTGAAACCTGAGTGAAATGAAGAGAGTATCCTTCTCTGATGATTGACAGCACCCAGAGGTCGGTTGTAATTATCTCCCATCGATGATAAAAATGATGGAGATGACCTCCAATGGGGGGGAAGAGAAAACAGAGATAGAACGGTGGACATTATGCTCTGTTTTAAACAGTCAAAAAGGCTGCGTAGCCTTAGGTGCAGCAGAAGGTTGAGATTTCTGTTGCTTCTGATTCTGCTGTTTCTTGAGAGGCGGATGAGTGTAAGGAGTCGCTCTTGGAGCAAAACGCCTCTGGAAAATTGGAGGAGGGCATGCAGGCTTGGCAGGAGCTGGCTTAGGCTTTGGTCTGACAATACATGCAAAATATTTTTCATATTCAGACAATTTCTTGGTGGCAGCCTCGATAGATTAATCGAAGAAGTCATTGCCTGCATAAGGAATATTAAGAACATAAGAATCGCCTCTGCCGAGTCAGACCACAGGTCCATCATGCCCAGCAGTCTGCTCCCGTGGCAGCTCCCTAGGTCAATGACCTTTAAGTAATCTATTACTCTAAAGCATTTGTACTGTGTAGTACCCCTCTAATTATACCCTTCAATCTCCTTTTCCTTCAGGAATTTGTCCAGTCCCATTTTGTAACCTAACATCGTACTCTGCTTTACTACCTCCTCCGGAAGTGCATTCCAGGTGTCCACCACCCTCTGAGTGAAGAAGAACTTCCTAGCATTTGTTCTGAATCTGTCTCCCTTCAATTTTTCCGAAAGCCCTCTAGTTTTTGTTGCCCCTGCCAGTCTGAAGAATCTGTCCCTCTCTACCTTCTCTATACCTTTCATGATCTTGTAAGTTTCTATCATATCTCCTCTAAGCCTCCGCTTCTCCAGGGAAAAGAGCCCCAGCCTGTCCAGTCTCTCAGCATACGAAAGGTTCTCCATGCCCTTTATCATTTTTGTTGCTCTTCTCTGGACCCTCTCCAGTATCGCCATATCCTTCTTAAGGTACGGCGACCAGTATTGAACGTAGTACTCCAGATGAAGGCGCACATCGCTCTATACAGCGGAAGGATAACCTCCTTGCTTCTGGTAGCGATACCTTTCTTGATAATGCCCAACATTCTGTTCGCTTTTTGTTTCCCTTCCCTTCCAGGAGGAACAGTGGCATAAACTCTGGAAGGATGGTATCTCTTCAAGGACTCCACAAGCAGGGACTGTGAATTCTCAAATCCTTTGCAATGTAGAGTTTTATACCTGGAGTCCAATTTGGCTGGAATAGCGGGAATTGCATAAGGAGTCACCAGGTAGCGTGTAAAAATCTGAGACAAAAGCTTATGAAGGGGAAGCTTAAGTGACTCTACAGGAGGTTGAAGAAGATGCATGACTTCGAGGTACTCCTTAGAGTATTTAGAACCAGCATCTAACTGAAGGTCCAGTCAGCAGCCATCTGATGAAGAAAAGAGAAAGATAGCTGATCCGCTAATGCCTTGCCTCGAGAGGGACTCAAGGACCTCGAGGCAGCCTGGGTCAAAGATGAAGCTTCATCAGGAAAATAGTCATCAAAAGAATAAGGGGTCTTGCATGAAGCAATAGAAGCCACTGAGTCCTCGAGGTCTGGAAGTAGAGACTAGAGAGCTGAACGGGGACGATGGGAATCCCGCGGTACCCGCGGGTTCCCCCTTCGGGTCACGGGGATCCCATAGGGACGCCCCCTAGGGTTGCGGGGATCCCGTGGGGATGCCCCCTAGGGTCGTGGGGTTGGATGCACTCGAGCCGCGAGGCTCATCTTCTTTTCCCTACCTGCCCTGCCGCAGCACACAGCCAACCCAGAAGTCTTCCACGATGTTAGTGCTGATGTCAGAGGGAGGGCTTAAGCAAAGTCCTCCCTCCCTCCAACTAGAGAGTTGCGCGGGGACAGAAATCCCACCCATCCCCGCCAAAGTCTCACCTGTCCCCGTGAGGAATCCCTCCGTCCCCGCGAGGAATCCCCTCCGTCCCCGCCCGTCCCCGTGAGGAATCCCCTCCGTCCCCGCCCGTCCCTATAAACTTCAGAAATAGTTATTTCATTTAATTATGCTACTGAATTAAAGGCTCTGGTAGAAACCCATTTACAAATAAGCAAAAAGACTTTATTAATTTGGAAATATTAATTGGGAAGAATACATACTTTGTAAACGGGTTTCTACCAGTGCCTCTTTTGTTTATAAATTTTTATCAACACAACTAATATACTACTTTATCCTGAAGCAAAAAAAAAGAAATAGAATTCTTTTCCTACCTTTGTTGCCTGGTTTCTGCTTTCCTCATGTTCTCATTCAGTTCCTTCCATCCACTGTCTCTTTTCCTTCTGCGTCTTCCATTTGCTCTGTTACTGTGCCTTTCTCCCCCCTTCCAAATTGGTCTGGCACCTATCTTCTTCCCTCCGCTCCCACCATAGTCTGGCATCTCTGTCTTCTTCCCTGCCAGCGTCTTCTCCCCACTCTCTCTTCCCCATTTCCTTTCAGCGTCCTTCTCCCCCCCATCTTCCCCATGTCCTGTCAGCGTCCTTCTCCACCCTCTGTCTTCCCCATGTCCTTTCAGTGTCCTTCTCCCCCCTGTCTTCCCCATGTCCTTTCATTCAGTGTCCTTCTCCCCCCCTCTGTCTTCCCCATGTCCTTTCAGTGTCCTTCTCCCCCTCTGTCTTCCCCATGTCCTTTCAGTGTCCTTCTCCCCCCTCTGTCTTCCCCATGTCCTTTCAGTGTCCTTCTCCCCCCTCTGTCTTCCCCATGTCCTTTCAGCGTCCTTCTCCCTCTCTGTCTTACCCATGGCCTTTCAGCGTCCTTCGCCACCACCCCTTGTCTTCCCCATGGCCTTTCAGCGTCCTTCTCCACCCCTTTGTCTTCCCCATGTGCTTTCAGCGTCCTCCCCCCCGTCTTCCCCATGTCCTGTCAGCGTCCTTCTCCCCCTTGTCTTCCACAAATGCTTTGTGTCCTTCCACCCCTCTTTCCCATGTCCTGTCAGCGTCCTTCTCCCCCTTCTGTCTTCCACAAATGCTTTCAGTGTCCTTCCTCCCCCCCCGTCTTCCCCATGGCCTTTCAGCGTCCTTCTCCACCCCTTTGTCTTCCCCAGTGCTTTCAGCGTCCTTCTCCCCCCTCCTTCTCTCTCGCCCCGGATGCAGCACAGCCGGCCAGGTCCCCTTACTTTTATGGCGCTTCCCCGACCGACCGACAACAGCCCCGGTCTGACAAACCTCCCTGCCCTTAACCGCGAATCTAAATTTCCTTCTTACAGCTGCTGTAAGAAGGTAATTTAGATTCGCGGTTAAGGGCAGGGAGGTTTGTCGGACCAGGGCTGTTGTCGGTCGGTCGGGGAAGCGCCATAAAAGTAAGAGGACCTGGCCGGCTGTGCTACACCCGGGGCGGGGCGGATCGCCCTCCTCCCTTGGTAGCCACTCGAGCCACGAGGCTACTCCTCCTCACCTACCCTGCCTGCATTACAGAGCCGAACAGAAGTCTTCCCGACGTCAGCGCTGACGTCGGGAAGACTTCCGTTCGGCTCTGTGCTGCAAGCAGAGAAGGTAGGGAGAAAAGCCGCGCGACTTAGTACATCCAGCCCCGCAGGAACCCCGCGACCCTTGGAGGCGTCCCCACGGGATCCCCGCGACCCTAGGGGGCGTCCCCATGGGATTCCCGCGACCCTAGGGGACGTCCCCACGGGATCCCCGTGACCCGAAGGGGGAACCCGCAGGATGCCCGCGGGTCCCGTGGGATTCCCTTCGTCCCCGTTCCCGTGCAGCTCTCTACCTCCAACATCAGCGTTGACATCGGGAAGACTTTCGGTCGGCTGTGTGCTGCGGCAGGGCAGGTAGGGAAAATTCAAGGCAGTGGCGTTCCAATGGAGGGGGCGGTCCGCCCCGGGGCAGCCTTAGGGGGGGGTACAGAGCCGGCCAGATCCCCTTACCTTCTTGGCGCCTTCCCCCGACCGTCCGACAAAACTCCCTGCCCTGTAGCTGCAAATCTAAATTACCTTCTTATAGCAGCTGGATTCAGGTTAGGGAGGTTTGTTGGACCGGGCCTGTTCTGTTGTCGGGCGGGCGGGGAAGCGCCACGAAGGTAAGGGGCAGGGAGGGAGAAAGGAAGGAAAGGTGGAGTGGAGAGGAAAAGACGCTTAAGGGAAATAGGTAAAACTGAGGGGGGGAGAAGGACGCTGAAAGGACATGGGGAAGACAGAGGGGGGGAAAAGGACACAGAGGACAAGGGGAAGACAGAGGGGAAGGATACTGAAAGCACATGGGGAACACAGAGTGAGGAGAAGGACGCTGACAGGACATGGGGAAGATGGGGGAGAAGGACGCTTGAAGAAAATGGGGAAGACAGAGAGAGAGAAGGATGCTGAAAGGACATGGGGAAGACAGAGGGGGGAGAAGGATGCTGAAAGGACATGGCGTAGACGGGGGGGGAGAAGGACGCTGAAAGGACATGGGGAAGACGGGGGGGGAGAAGGACGCTGAAAGGACATGGGGAAGACAGAGGGGGGGAGAAGGATACTGAAAGCACATGGGGAAGACAGAGGGAGGAGAAGGACGCTGACAGGACATGGGAAAGATGGGGGAGAAGGACGCTGAAAGGAAATGGGGAAGAGAGAGTGGGGAGAAGAAGCTGAAGGGAAATGGGGAAGAGAGAGTGGGGAGAAGACGCTGAAGGGAAATGGGGAAGAGAGCGTGGGGAGAAGATACTTAAAGGAAATGGGGAAGAGAGAGTGGGGAGAAGATGCTGAAGGGAAATGGGGAAGAGAGAGTGGGGCAAAGACGCTGGTAGGGAAGAAGACAGAGATGCCAGACTATGGGGAGAGCGGAGGGAAGAAGATGGGTGTCAGACCAATTTGGAAGGGGGGAGAAAGGGAGAGGCACAGTAACAGAGCAAATGGAAGACACAGAGAGAAGAGAGATAGTGGATGGAAGGAATTGAATGACAACATGAAGAAAGCAGAAACCAGGCAACAAAGGTAGGAAAAAAATTATATTTCTTTTTTTTGCTTCAGGATAAAGTAGTATATTAGTTGTGTTGATAAAAATTTATAAACATTAGAGGCTCTGGTAGAAACCCGTTTACAAAGTATCTATTCTTCCCAATTAATATTTCCAAATTAATAAAGTCTCTCTGCTTATTTTTAAATGGGTTTCTACCAGAACCTTTAATTCAGTAGCATAATTAAATGAAATAACTATTTCTGAAGTTTATAGGGACGGGTGGGGACGGAGGGGATTCCTCGCAGGGACGGGCGGGGATGGAGGAATTCCTCACGGGGACGGGTGGGATTCCTCACAGGGATGGGTAGGACTTTGACGGGGACGGGTGGGATTTCTGTCCTCGCGCAACTCTCTAGTGGAGACCTCAATCGAGGAGTCGGAGGTCTAGTAGAGCTGGAAGGTGTCGATCGAGGCTTAGTTGAAGAAGGACACGCCTTAAAAGAGCTATGCCTGCAGGTATGCCTCAAGGTAGGTCTCAATCGACGAGAGTGGTGCCTGGAAGCAGGTCTCGAGGATTGAGGAGACTTGGCTTCGGAGATGGAAGCAGACGTTGCCACCAAGGAATGGATGGGGCTAGAAGCTGTTAATCGAAGCTCAGGAGGCTTGGTGGAGGAATCTCGATGCACTCCCAAAGACTCTGCTCCTTGTATGGAGTGTGAGGATTCCTGTTGAGGCGCTTGCAAAGAATCTGTTCCTTGCTTCAAGTGCATAGATGCCAGACCAGACACTCACATAGACTCTGCTCCCTGCACAGAGTGTGTTACTTCAGCCGGAGGCATAGGAAGAGGCTTGACCTTGCAGGAGTCTGCAGAATGCCCAGGCTGGATTAGAGTAACTAGCTTCGGTCCCATATTAGTTAGGAATTGAATGAACTGCTGCTCTAACATGGTCTGGAAAAAAGCCGGCAAAGATGGGTCTGCGTCTGAAACCGTACCACCTGCTTTGGCTGGAGGTTCCAAAGTGGAAGTGGAAATGTGCTTTGACTTGGAAGTCTTAGCAACCTTGATGATCACCGCTGGAACTTTCTGCTGAGCTATCTGACCTGAGGAACCAGGGGAAGATATAGCAGGTGTACTCGAAGTAAGAGCCGCCTCAAACAAGGAAGGCTTGATGATGCTCGAGGTCAGAGTCGTGGAGGCAGGAGTACCCTCGATAGAAGGTGGACCCGAGTCTGCTTTCGAAGACGAGGGTGTGACTGAAGAGTCCATCCTGAAAAGCTTTTCCACTAAAATTTGATGACGTTTACGGGCACTAGGTTGAAGAGTAGCACAGCGCTCGCATGACTTCGATTGATGGCCCGGCCCAAGGCAGTTGAGGCACCGATGGTGTGGGTCTGTGAGGGAAATCGCACACCGCTGCACTGGCTATATTTCTTGAAGCCCGTTGCTGGCCAGGACATAGGAGGGAAAATAGCAGCCGCAAAGTCAAAGCCCCTGGGCTGCGGCCGAGCGGCCTTCCCCTCGAGTCGACCGGAAGAAAATAAATTTTTTTTTAACTAGAAATAAAAGAATACAGCGACTCGTGAAGAAAACTAACACAAACTGCGGTGAGAGAAGGCACGAAGTAAGTAAGTTAAACACAGAGTCAAAGACAGACTTCTCGGCTCCACGGAAAACTGAGAACTGAGGAGACTCACCCTGCGCTGGGCGGGAAGGCACTCGCACATGCACGGTGCGGCTATCTCAAAACTTCTAAGTTTCTACAAGCAAGTCTGCTTGCGAGGCTTCCACATCCAGGCTCTGTCGATGACGTCACCCATATGTGAGAATAGGCTGCTTGTTTGTCCTTGGATAATATGGCGTATCAAGATTTCTTTTGAAAGTTTGAATGAGAATGCCATTCATGGGTAATTTTAATGAATCCCTAGGAGGATTAGGTATACCCAGTTCTTCCAAATACCCCTTAGAGTATTTTGAATCAGACTCCAAAGTGATGTTAAGGTCTTTACTCATTTGGCATAGAAATTTGGTAAAGGACACCGAAGAAGAGGGGTGACCCTGTTGAGGCGAAGGTGAACGAGAGCCCCTCGAAGTACCTCGCATAGCCGAGAAAGAAGGTGAAGCCTCTCTGGAATATTGATATCTGAGGTCTGAATCCATAGGCAAAGAAGCCAAGGAAAGACTGCTTCTGGAGTGAGCCGGAGAAGCGGAACGTTTCCATTTGGATGTAGCAGCTGGTAAAGAAAACCTCGCAGGAGAAGAGCTCAACTAACGAGAATGCTGTGGTTCTGCAGTAGATTTCATTGAGAAGGAAGCTGGTTGCCTCGAGGAGTCTCGATGCCTCAAGAAACAAGGTCTGTCTCGAGAAGAAGACCTGGGCCTCGATGAATGTCTTGAGAGATGGTGTGGAGATGAACTGTGCCTCGGAGAATGAGGTGAACTTGAATCCAGCCTCGAAATCAGCCTTGATGAAGAATGTCGAGGAGTCCTCGCCCTGTGCCTCGAAGAAGGCAATTCCTTAGGCGTAGAGATAGGGGTGGAAGTTGGAGATAGAAGTCAAGACATTGATAAGGATTCAGCTCCTTGTGCAGGTGTATCTTGAGGCACTCGCAAAGACTCAACTCCTTGCATAGCGTGCATAGATTGATCTTGAGACACTCTTAAGAACTCGACTCCTTGTATTACTGCTGAATGCTCAGACTGGACTGCAGGAAGCAGGGTCGAGGCAGGAGTTAATCTGGCAAGCATGTTACCAAACTCCTGATGCAGAATAACTTCCAACATACTCTGCAAAGCCGGCACCGAGACCACTGGATCTGGTACTATTGGTGTGGCTATGGACTCCAAGGAAGACGACCTCGAGGAAAAGTGTTGCCTCAATTTCAAGACACGTTTCCTGGATAACCTCGGACTCCCCGGTTCTAAAGGTGGCATGTCCTTAGGGGTTGGCTTAGCTATCTTACCTGATGGAAACACCGAGGATAATGGTGCCTCAGGGAAGATTTAGCTGATTTCCCCTTAAACAAAGAATTCCCAATCGAGGAAAGTTTCAAGTTTATTAAGGTTTGTTGTATACGCAATGTCAAATACTTCAATGCGTAAAACATTTTAAAAATAAAGGACAAAACAAAAGTTTTATACAATTAAATACATAGTATATACGTACAAATAAATAACTGGTACAAAAGGTAAAGGGGATGAACTACAATCTTTAAAGAAAATGAAGAAACATTTAGGGAAAACACATCTGGTGGGTAACAAAAAAAGATATAAGAGCAAAGATAAGCATAGAAAAGAAGGAAGAGAAGTTTGTGACCTATGTGTAGGTCTAATTAAAATTTAAGTTATCCTATCTATATCTCAAATGCATCCTTATACAAGAAACTTTTTAAAGAACTTCTACATTTTTCTAAAGAAGATTCATTGCGTAAGTAAATTGGAAATTTGTTCCAGAGCTGGGGTGCTATAACCGAAAAAATAGTAGATCTTCTGGTCCCTATTACTTTTAAAGAAGGGATTGTCAATAAATGCTGTTCTGTTGATCTAAGAGCCCTGAATGGTTTGATCGAGGTCGAGGTTGAAGATGTTGGTCCCGTACATGACTTTGCTGGAGTTGAGGTCGGGCCTGGAATCGGGGTAAAGGCCGATCCATTCTCTCAAATATTTTTTCAATCTGAATTCGACGTTTAAGGGCTCGATTTTGAAGTGTAGCACAGCGGGTGCACGACTCCAGATGATGATCAGGTCCTAAACACTGTATACACCACTTGTGTGGGTCAATGATGGAGATCGCGCGTTGACACCAGCTACACTTCTTGAATTCTGTGAACGGCCGGGACATAGAATGGAACACAGCCGTGGCGAAATTGAAGCCCACAAGCCGAAGCCGCGGAGTAGGCCCTGCCGTGACATGAGCAAAAAAAACAAACAAAACTTTAAAAAAATAAAAATAAAAATGAAACGTGCAAATAAACACAGCGATCCGGTAAAGAAAAAACACGAGCCGTGGTGTGAGAAGGCACGAGTAGAACTAACTCTCACGCAGAGCCTTGAAATGAGGGCTTCTCAGCTCTGCAGAAAACTTTGAACTGAAGAGACGCTGAGGAGACACACACCCTACATCGGGCGGGAAGGTACTCCTGAACTTTCTGAAAGTACTTCAAACAAGTCTGCTTGTGAAGCTGTCCGCATCGGGGCTCCATGGTTGACGTTACCCATATGTTGAGAATATGCTGCCTGCTTGTCCTGGGATAAATATGACGGTCTACTAGACACCAGAGCAGCAAAAATAGACCACCATCTCTCAAATCTGCTGACCACGACGCCTAATTACAAAACATTCAGGAAAGAACTGAAAACCATACTATTCAAGAAATTTGTCGAATGATCTAACCCACAGTTCTTCAACCGCCGGTCCGCGGACTGGTGCCGGTCCGCAAAAAAATCTTGCCGATCCGCAGAAGGATTCGGTCCCTGCTGCAACGAAAGGCCGGCGACAGCTGATTTGCAACTTCCTGTTGCAGTCGCTGTGCCGTGACTCCTGCCTTCCACCGCGTTTGCCTCCTGCCTTGTCTCCGCACCTCCAGACCAGCATCATCGAAGTGGGCCGGCCTAGCAAAGGCCCCGAGGCTGCCTCATGAAACCGCGCTAAACTACTGCTTAGGGGCAGCTCTGTGCCGAAGTTAAAAGTATACAGAGCTGCCGCTGTTGGTCTGGACTCTTGGGCCACTGAAGTAAGGCAAAGAGCAGCTTCCTGGAGGTCTCCCTTCCTCTCCCCCTTTTTTTTTCCTTCAAACGGCAACGGGCCCCAGCATCGACATCAATCATGTTCCACTGTTCCTTGCAAGCGGTTCTGCCTCAGCCAAAGCTTCCCCTCTGACATGAGCCACCCTCAGGGGAAAGAAAGTGACCCGCAAAGGTGAGGGGAAGGGGGACAGATGATGGAAGTTGGGGGGTGGGAGAGAGAGAGAGAAGGGGCAGATGATGGAATGGAGGAGATGAGAGAGAGAAGGGGACAGATGATGGAAGTGAGAAGAAGGGAGAGAGAGCAGAAGGCAGATGGATATCAGTTGAGAGGGGAGAGCAGATGCTGAATGGAAGTGGGGAAAGAACACATACTGGATGGAAGGAGGAGATAAATAGAGGGGGAAGAAAATAGTAAGATAATGGAGGGGTGAGGGAAAGGGGGTAACATGCTGTGGGTAGACACAGTGAAAAGAGGGAAACGGGACTAAATAGTAAGAAAGAATTTAAATTAGATGGAGGCAGAAAATAGAGAAGGAAGACCAGAGAAGAAAAGGGAAGAGAGAGCAGAGAATGATATCAGATCTGAGTGAAGGAAATGAGAAGAGAGGAAAGATGGCAGGGAAAGACAGACAGTGAATGGAAGGGGCAGATGCTGGACTGAAGAGACAGAGAAGGTTATCATGCCGCTGTACTGGGCCATGGTACGCCCTCACATGGAGTACTGCATCCAGCACTGGTCACCGTACATGAAGAAGGACACGGTACTACTCGAAAGGGTCCAGAGAAGAGCGACTAAAATGGTTAAGGGGCTGGAGGAGTTGCCGTACAGCGAAAGATTAGAGAAACTGGGCCTCTTCTCCCTTGAGCAGAGGAGATTGAGAGGGGACATGATAGAAACATTCAAGGTACTGAAGGGAATAGACTTAGTAGCTAAGGACAGGTTGTTCACCCTCTACAAGGCAGGGAAAACGAGAGGGCACTCTCTAAAGTTGAAAGGGGATAGATTCCGTACAAACGTAAGGAAGTTCTGTGGTAGAAAGCTGGAACGCTCTTCCAGAGGCTGTTATAGGGGAAAACACCCTCCAAGGATTCAAGACAAAGTTAGACAAGTTCCTGCTGAACAAGAACGTGCGCTGGTAGGGCTAGTCTCAGTTAGGGTGCTGGTCTTAGACCAGAGGGCCGCCGCATTCGCGGACTGCTGGTCATGATGGACCTCTGGTCTGACCCAGCAGTGGCAATTCTTATGTTCTTAGGGCAGACACTGGCTGGAAGAGAGTGAAAAGGCAATGAAAGCAGAAACCAGAGATGACAAAAGGTAGAAAAAAATAATTTTATTTCTATCTTGTGATTCAAATATATCAGATTTGAAATATGTATCTTGCTAGACATAACTGGGGAGTGCAAAGCCCAGGCAGTGCCTTTTTAGCTTCCAGCTGGCTTAGAGCTCTCTCTGACCAGGGGGCAGTTGCCCTAGTTCCACTCCCCTAACACCATTCCTGTCATGTGTGACTGTGGTATTCTGTTACATGATATTTGTGTAGCATTCTGTAATAATTTGGCTTATTCTGTTTTCTTGATAGTAGAGGGGATATATGTGAAGGGGAGGGGAGACAGGGGTTTTGTTGATCTTTGCCCTGTATTATTTGTATTTATAAAAGACAACTGTACAGAATATTGTTTCTTTTTATACTTTAATAAAATATGTTCAATATAAAATCATAACTATTTGAGGCTTGTGCGGATGGGATCAGATGGTTTGTGGGACCGACCTCGCGGGGACGGGGCGGCGATGGATTTTAAAAAAAAATTTCAGTCTTAGTAGTTTGCCGGTCCACGAAATAATTATTTTATTTCCGTCGGTCCATAGGTGTAAAAAGGTTGAAGAACACTGATTTAACCAACCTGTATCGACCATTCCCAGATCCCAACGCATACTATAGCTATCAACCTTGTAATCTCCCTGGGAATGCCCAGGCTAATTTCTTGTTGTAAACCACCTAGAACTGAAAGGTATTGGAGGGATAGAAGATATTAATGTAATGTAATGTAATTACATCCTCAATTTCTGCTCAGATGTCTCTTGTTTCTTGAAAGCATTCAGTAGAAACCATTTTCACCCCAATACCAACCTTAGAAGTCTCCTTTCCTCCTCGGTGACTTCAATCTGAAGTGGTGGGTACATTGTGGAAGAGAAAAACTTTTTCCTGCCAGACATGTCAGGTTGCAACTCATATGACTCTATCAGCAGAGAAAATAAAGAGTATCAGAAGAGCATTCACATATTCTCTAGGTTGTATGTACAAGAGGGGAATGTCATTGAGCCTCATCCCTGTCTACTAAATCAGTAGTACAAGTGTATAAAAACAAAAAAAGCATTTCTCTGTCTGCTAGGTTGTAGTCAGTAGTACTGTACTAGTGAAAGATCAAAAGAGCATTCCCAGTTCTATATGAACTGTGTTTGTAACAGCACCCCAGTAATAAGCAAACTTCTTTACTGTGTCTAGGAAGAAGTACTGGTGCATTTGAGTAAGAGAGCATACCCACCAAGATAGTGCCAGTTCTCTAGATGTTGAGGGAAGATTAGGTTCTTATCTTGATAATAATCTTTCTAGTAGAAAGGCAAACAAAGTCTTGAACCAATGGGTTATTCTCCATTAGTTGCAAGTTGTACAGAAGGCATCATCTACTTTTTTCTCTCTCCATCTCCTGCATCAATGAGCAGTGTTCTAGCTCCTCAGTTTGTACCAAAGCAGTTGACAATCACTATAAGGGAGAAATAAAAAAGGGCAGGATATGAGGAAACTTCTTGACCGAGATGACTGTGTTTCAAGTTTATTTAAAATTTCTTATACCGCCTAATCAAGCCTTCTAGGCGGTGTACAAAAAACGCCAAAACAATGCGCTGATTAAAATATAATATGAACAAAGACAAACCAAGGGAAATGACAATTTATAAAGACATTGATGAACCGGAACAAAAGGGAAGAAGGGTTGGAACTACAATTGATAGAAAGAGAGGGGAACTGAATCCAAGTGCTCTGCTCTCCCATGATTAAATTACAATCAATCAATTCCAAAAGGAACATAACTTAAAACAAGGTGGAAACAAACAAGCCTGAGTGCACCCAGCACTAACACTCTCCAATTACCAACGTGGCCTGCGTTTCATGGGGTTCAGTCTTCACCACTGCGTCAGGGTATTCTCTCACAGCAGCCCAATTTTTGTTTGGCGTTCAACAACCTGATCTGCTGTCCTGGGTTGTTGATCACCAAACTAAAATTGGGCTGCTGTGAGAGAATACCCTGATGCAGTGGAGAAGATTGAACCCCACGAAATGCAGGCCATGTTGGTCAATGGAGAGCGGCCAGAAATACATACTTTTTATTTTGTGATCGAAGGCACTTTATTGAGCACTGAATGCACTTTATCAAAACAACCAAAGATAAGTAGATTGCTTTACATTTTTTGCATATATAGGAGAGTCTGAAATCGTGAACAACTCTAACTGTGAGTAACAGTGTCCAAACTACTGTTCCTGATTTAGTCTTTTAGCAGGGAATGAAAATTATTATTATTTATTGAAGATACGTACGAGTGTAACATCAAGATATTTAAGAAGAAAGGATAAAATAAAGAAGAAAAAATAGAGGAAATAATAGAATAGAAGGATCAGAGAAAAAAGTAACTAAAGGATTTTTCAGCTGATGACTGAATAACGAGTTGGGTGAATATATCACCTTCTATGACCTGTATGGGTTAATGGCTCAAATCTGAGGCACTTTTCCCTTAAATAAATATTGAAATAGTGAAAATAAGAAGAAATAAAGAGAAAGAGAAGTGAATGCCTGTTAAATAGATTGATAATCAAAGTAGATTGTATGATTGTGATTATTACATAGAAACATGATGGCAGATAAAGGCCAAATGGCCCATCTAATCTGCCCATCCGCAGTAACCATTATCTCTTTCTCTCTGTGAGAGATTCCATGTGCCTATCCCAGGCTCTCTTGAATTCAGACACAGTCTCTGTCACTACTATCGACCCCAGCACTTGTAGATAGTGCCAAGCTGTAGGAGCTGACTGTTAGGATCTCTGAAATATGGTGCCTGAGTTTCAGTTTGCATGGCTCTGGAAGAAAAACATAGCCTTCTGCTGTGTTGAAACAAACCCCTAAGAACTCTAGGGATTTTGTCGGTTTCAGACAGCTCTTCTGAAAAATTGATAATCCACTTCAGGTCTTGCAGTAGGTGGATAACTTGCACCATTGCTTTCTTGCCAGCAGTCTTGCACTGAGCTCTGATCAGCCAATTGTCCAAGTAGGGATGCATCTGGATCTTCGCTTTGCATGGGCGTGCTGCTGCTACGACCATTATCTTGGTGAAATTGCGAGGCACGGTTGCCAGACCAAATGGGAACATCAAGAATTAGAAATGTCTCCTGAGAACATGAAATCTCAAGAATTTCCTGTGGTTTGGAAATATGGGAATTTGTAAGTAAGCCTCCATTAATCCAAAGAGACTAGAAACTTCCCCAGAGCCACTGCAGCTAGGGCTGTACGGTTTCAATCTGGAGTTGGGGCACTTTCAATGCTGCATTGACAGACTTCAGATCCAGGCTTGATCTCCAGTCGTCTGAGTCCTTCTTGTGCACGATAAAGTATATGGAGTATCTGCCCAAGCTTTAATCTTCGGTCGGTACGGTTTATAAAGTTCAAATATTCAGTAGCCATTGCATAATTGCTCAGACCTTGAAATCCTTTTCTGTCCATCCGGTCAGGAAATCCACAAAGAGATCCAGCAGAAGACAATAAAACTTGAGCTTAAAGCCCTCTCTACCAGGCAGCTCACTTAAAAGGGAACTACTCCCCATCATAGGGTCCTCTTCAACATATATGTATTTTAGGCGACGCTTAAAAACACCTGTTCAATAATTTCATAGCAAAGCATTAACTCTGTGTTCTCTCCGCGTCTCACTCATCCCCCCCAAATGACTAACTGCTCCTCGTATTTGTACTGTACTGATTATACTGTACTGATTATATCTGCATTACCTTGCATTTCTTAGCATTAAATTTTAGCTGCCAAATTTCAGAACATTTTCAAGTTTCACCAGGTCTTTCTTCAGTTATTAACTCTATTGCAGATTTTGGTATCATCCGCAAAGAGGCAAATCTTACCCAACAACACTTCAGCAATATCATTTATAAAAATGTAAAAAAGAACAGGCCCAAGAACAGAACCTTGAGGCATACCACTGGTAACATCCCTTTCCTCAGAGCAATCTTCATTGATTACTACCCTCTTGTCACCTTTCACTCAACCAGTTCTTGACCCAGCCCATCACTTTGGGACCCATCCTGAGGGCACTCATTTTATTTATTAGACGTCTGTGTGGAACACTGTCAAAGGCGTTGCTAAAATCTAAATACACCATATCTAGCGCACATCCTCTATCCAATTCTCTGGTCACCCAGTCAAAGAAATTGATCAGATTTGTCTGACAAAACATACCTCTAGTGAATCCATGTTGCCTCCGGTCCTGTAATCTACAAGATTCCAGAAACTTGACCATGGTCTATTATGTGGCAAAGAGTTAGCGCGATGAACTGCCATACTAACCCATGAGGTTGTCCATCCCCTTATCAAAGAGCATTTGGTCCTAGAAAGGTAGCCTGGGGGTAAACATCATTCTCTGACAACAGAGCCTGACACAATTTGGCATGGCAGGTGCATGCAACCAAAGTAGCCACAACCACTGCTTTTAGTCCCAAAGCCATGGCCTTGATTGCCTTTTAAGGAGGACTAAATCCACCCTTCGGCTGTCCTCGCTGGGATTCAAGGGTTCTGTTCTCTCCTGGTTTTCTTCCTATCTCTCCCATCGTACTTTCAGTGTATGTAATGGTAGATCCTCCTCCACTGCTATCCCACTGTCTATTAGTGTACCTCAAGGCTCTGTCTTGGACTCTCTCCTCTTCTCCATATATACCCGCTCTCTCGATATGCTGATCTCCTCCCATGATTTTCAATATTCTGATAACTCCCAGATCTACCTGTCCACACCAGATCTCTCTACAGAAATTCAGGTCTGAGTCTCAGCTTGCCTGTTTGACATTGCCACTTGGATGTCTCACAGCCATTTAAAACTGAATATGGCTAAAACCACACTCTTTATTTTTCCACTTAAACCCACCTTCCCCCTCCTGCCATTCTCTATTTATGTGGATAACACTCTCCTCCTCCCTGTTTTGTCAGCTCGCAACCTTGGGGTACTCTTTGATTTCTCTCACTCCTTCTCCACTCAGATCCAACAAACCGCTGTCACTTCCTCCTCTATAATACCAAAATCTGACCTCTCTCTGAGCACACTACCAAAAGCCTCATCCACACTCTCATCATCTCTTGCTAAGACTCCTGCAACATACTTCTTTCAAGTCTTCCACTCAACCATCTCTCTCCCCTTCAATCCGTTCAAAATGCTACTGCCTGACTCATATTCCGCGAGAGCCACCATGGTCACATTACCCCTCTCCCTCAAGTCACTTCATTAGCTCCCCATCCATTTTCAAATATAGTTCAAACTCCTCTTATTGATTTACAAGTGTAGTCCCTCAATATCTCTCCTCGTTTATCTCCCCCTATGCGCCCCCCCCCTCATGAACTTCGCTCATCAGGTAAGTCCCTCTTATCTGTACCCTTCTCCTCCACCGCTATCTCCTCAATCCATCCCTTTTTTCTTGCCACATCACATGCCTGGAACAAACTGCCAGAGTAAATACGTCATACTCCGTCTCTAGCAGTATTCAGATCCAAGCTAAAAGTCCACTTTTTTGAAGCTACTTTCAACACTTAACCCATCATATCATTCCTTCTGCTAAAAACTCCCCAACACTGAGATATCCTGTCTATCTAAATTTGATTACAAGCTATTCTGAGCAGGGACCATCTATTGAATATTAAATGTACAGCGCTGCGTACACCTTTCAGCGCTATACAAATGGTGATAGTAGTAGCAGTAGATCAGACTTGTGAATCCTTTAAAATCATTTTGAGCTGGACAAACAGCTGCCGAAAATCAGGAGCCATCAGATATAACTTCATCATAGTCCTGGTCATCCACAGAGGGCTTTCAAGAGTCTCACAATGCTCCATCAGCATCTTGTAATATTAGGATGCGAAGGGAAAAAATTATGGTCTGAGCCTCAGAGCTTCTTATGACCAAAAGCTGAGTACCAAGGACTGTGAGATTTCAAGCTTCAATTCCTGCAAAGATTCCATAATGATCTCTAGTGAAGCCATCAACTTAAAAATAGGCTCACCATCGGGTCCTTCTCCTGGCCCAGGGCTCCCACAGACTCCTGGCTGGTAGCCCCCATCTGGGATCCTGAATCCTCCAAATCTGGGGGATTCAGACTTAGGGATTAAAGGCATTGACTCCGACTCCCAGTCATTCTCCGACTTGACCTCTGGTTCCTGTAGTGAACATTAAGCAGGGAAACTGCACTCAGAGGAAATTCCCCCTGCGCAACCTCTGGCGCGACCACAGATAGTGCAGGCAGATCATGATAATTCAGATAGTCTGCGAACCTTAAACTCACAAAATCAGGAGTAAAGCCCTGTACATGATGTCCCGAGGACCTCTGCATGGACTAACCTTGTCTCCTTGTGGGCCCAATGGCATCTGCGCTTCGCTGAATCTGCCAAGGGCTCTAGGAGAGATTTTTTTTACCCAAAAACTGAGCTACCTGCAATTCTGTTGCCCTTGAGGGACCAGAGGAGGCTATGTTCAGCGCTCCTGCACCCCCACCCGGACATGTGGAACATGGAAGCTCCTCAGCTGACTATCCAGTGCAAATCTGGCATGAATCTAGTTAAAACAGCCTGAGGAGTCCATCTATATCGATTTTAACCAAAATCTAGGTGTGTTGAGGTAGATAGAGGCTTTTCAAACAAAATCAGGAAATCCAAGATGCAGCAGAATTTTAGCACCATAAAATGTCCTAGGGAAGCTGCATAAAAAAAAACAAAAAAAATTCAGAAAAGTGTTTTTATGGAAGTAGGGGGATCCAAATACTAGCCCCAGAAACCCTCAAAACTGCAATTCTGTTGCAGTTCTTTGGGTATGGTGCCTGTTTCAGCTGAAAACTGCAGCTGGGGAATGGGAAGACTTCTCCCTTAGACAAGCATGTAAAAATAATTCAGATGGTTGTTCTTCGGGCTGCCAGTCAGATCCTAAGAGAGCCTGAGACCCCAGACCCCCTCTGCTTCTCAGGTGTCTCCTTGGTGGGGGGGACGACGACATAGCCACCACCCAAAAGTGTTATCCAGTTTATTAGCCTCCCTAATTTCTGATAACATTTCAGCATCTGTCCTTTTCATCCTATCACTATCCTTTTCCCCTTTACACATGGGATTTCTAACCATAGGGATTCCAACGAAAGATTAGGTTACTTACCTCTGCTAATCTTCTTTCTTGTAAATATCCTCTGGAATCTACGCCATAGGGTTATTTATCTCTTCCAGCCTTAAAATTGTAGGGAACTCCAAACCAATGTCTAGCCACTCCCTCTGTGGTCATCCCCTGTTACTCATCCCTGGATATTCAGTTAGTACACAAGCCAGGTAGATCTATATCAGTAAAACAGGAAACAAAAGAAAAGAGAGAGGGGGTGTGGGGGACTCCTCGCTACACATCAAATCTGCTCATGAATAACAATTTCAAAACAATTAGAGCCCTAAGGCCAAACATTGTATAACCAGCAAATTTAACATTAAACAAATGGAAAACAGCATAAATTTGGATAAAGGAGACACAGCCTGAGGGGTCAGAAGGGGAAACCACCCAGGAACCCTTCAAACCCAAGTATGGCATTCACAATTAGTCATGTCAAAGAAAGAAATCCAGTTTACCAATCACTGGGCATGCGATCTGCGAATCGGACAGAAAACAGGGTGGGTTTGTAAATTCCAGAGGATATTTACAAGAAAGAAGATTAGCAGAGGTAAGTAACCTAATCTTTCATTCTTGTACGATACCTTTGGAATCTACACCATAAGAACATATCAAAGCAGTCACAGCACATTGGGGGGGGGGCACGATGAGCCCGCCGCCAGGACTGAAGCCCCCAAAACTTCATCTTGCTTTGCCACCACATGAAGCCGGTAAAACTCCGTGAAAGAATGCCGAAAGGCCCAAGTGGCCGCCCTACAAATCTCCTCAAGAGAAACAGCTGATGATTCAGCCCAAGAAGAAGCTATTCCTCTGGTAGAATGAGCTTTCACCCCAAGGGCTCGGTACTTGGACCTGTGCTCTTCAACATATTCATAAACGATCTGGAAATGGTTACGACGAGTGAGATGATTAAATTTGCATATGATATGAAGTTATACAGAGTAGTGAAGACGCAGGGGGGATTATGCAGATCTGCAGCATGACATAACCATGCTCGAGAAATGGGCAGCGACATGGCAAATGAGGTTCAACGTGGATAAGTGTAAGGTAATGCATGTTGGAATCAAAAATCCCACACACGAATACAAGATGTCCGGGGCAGTACTAGGAGAGACCCCCCAGGAAAGAGACCTGGTAGTACTGGTCAACAAGTCAATGAAGCCGTCTGCACAATGCGCAGCGGCAGCGAAAAGGGCGAACAGAATGCTAGGAATGATTAAGAAAGGGATCACGAACAGATCGGAGAGGGTTATCATGCTACTGTACCAGGCTATGGTACGCCCTCACCTGGAATATTGCTTCCAGCACTGGTCGCCATACACGAAGAAGGACATGGTACTACTCGAAAGGGTCCAGAGAAGAGCTACTAAAATGGTTAAGGGGTTGGAGGAGTTGCCGTACAGTGAGAGATTAGAGAAGCTGGGCCTGTTCTCCCTTGAAAAGAGGAGACTGAGAGGAGATATGATCGAAACATTCAAGATAATGAAGGGAATAGACTTAGTGGATAAAGACAGGTTGTTCACCCTCTCCAAGGTAGAGAGAATGAGAGGGCACTCTCTGAAGTTAAAAGGGGATAGATTCCGTACGAACATAAGGAAGTTCTTCTTCACCCAGAGTGGTGAACTGGAATGCTCTTCTGGAGTCTGTTATAAGGGAAAACACGCTCCAGGGATTCAAGACAAGGATGGACAAGTTCCTGCTGAACCGAAACGAACGCAGGTAGGGCTGGTCTCGGTTAGGGCACAGGTCTTCGACCTGGGAGCCACCGCGTGAGCAGACTGCTGGGCGCGATGGACCACTGGTCTGACCAGCAGCGGCAATTCTTATGTTCTTCTTTCCTGCTGACACATAGGCAGCGGCAATTGCAGTACGGATCCATTGAGAGATGGTAGCCCTAGAAGCAGGTCAACCCCTTTGGGCAGGACTCACCAGCACAAACAGAAAATCTGAAAGACAGAAGTCCTTCGTGGCCTCCAGGTATCTCAGAAGTAGAAGCTGCACATCCATAGACCGTAAAACATGGTCCTTGGACTCTGAGCCCAATGGAACCAAAATGGGCAGCCTAACTTCCTGATTTAACATGGAACGCTGAAACCACTTTCGGAAGAAAGGAAGGCACAGTCCTCAAGAATACCGCAGAATCCATTATGTGGCGAAAAAGATCTCTGCACGAAAGAGCTTAAAGCTCCGATACTCTATGTGCTAAAGTGACCGCTACAAGGAAAACGGTCTATGGAAACTCCGAACCATTAAGAAATATTTTGATGTAGCATCATTCTGCTTGTTAGTCCAGTCTTCTATATTAAGTACCCTTGACTATTGTAACATAATTTACCTGGGTGCCTATAAGAAAACTTTTAGAAGATTACGAGTGGTACAAAATTCAGCTGTACAGTTGATTTTCAGTTTGAAAAAAATGGGAGAACATCAGTCCCTATTATTAAAAATTACATTGGTTGCCAATGGAGGCAAGAGTCCTGTTCAAATTTGCCTGTATCTGTTTTAAATCAATCTTTGGTATGTCTCCAATTTACCTTGTTTCCCATTTCTTCCTGGATCATTCCAACAAGCCCACATGTAGAGTACATTTATTTGCATATCCTACTGTAAAATCCAGTTGTTTCAAGAGATTTTTTTGATAGAACTCTTGCTTTTCAGGCAGCCAAAATGAATGACTGGCTTGGTAAAATGATTCCATGTGTTTCATCTTACTATTCCTTTTGAAACTTATTAAAAACACAATTATTTAATAGATTTGTAACCTAAGTTTTTCACTATTTGCTTATTATGTATTTTCTTATGATCTGTATAAGTCACTAACTGATCAATTTCTCTTGTTGTAAACAGCCTAGAACTGGCATGGTCTGGTAGTATATAAGAATAAAGTTGTTATTCTTATTCTTATTATTATCTTTCAGAGAGATCTGATCCAGAGTTTCGTGGAGTGAACGAGCCAATGTGTGGAGAACCAAGTTCAAATTCCACGTTGGACAAGGCAACTGCAAAGGAGGCTTCAGTCTCCCCGCCTCTCGCAGGAAGCGGGCAACGTCCAGGTGAGACGCCAGTGAATCCCTGAGAGCAGTGGGACCCAAACAGGAGAGTCTCGCAAATGGAACACGTTGCGATGAAACTGCAAGTCTCTTCCTGAGATCAGCCTACATGAAAACCAGGACCTGTGCCACTGAGGGGACCCAGGGATCCACCTGAATACTCTCCCACCAAGCCTGAAAGCACTTCCAGGCTTTTGCAGAGGCTGACCCAGTGGAATTCCACTTACTCTACAAGAGTGTAGTGATGACAGCAGACGAATAGCCCCTAGCAGTCAATGCCGCGCGCTCAAGAGCCAAGTCGTAAGACCAAAGCGGTCCGGATCTTGGGGCGCTATGGGGCCCTGCATGAGCAGCCGTAGATGGCAAATAAGTCGCAGACCCCTCTCTATGCTCAACCATACCAGGTCTGCATTCCACGGTCTCCTGGGCCAGTCTGGGGTCACCAGGATCACCTGGCCCACATGAGAGGCCACTCGGCGCAGAATGCGTCCTATCATGAGTCACTGAGGCAAGACACAGAGGAGCTCTTCCCTGGGGCCAAGGCTGTACCAAGGTGTCCAACCCTTCAATGCTGAGCTCACTGCGGCGGCTGAAGAATCTGTCCGCCTTCCATTTCCTGGAGGACGCCATCATATGGAAGGATGGGTGGTCCCACTGCCGGACTATGGACTCGAACACTAGCCTGGACAGGGACCATTCTCCCGGGTTCAGAATCTGTCGACTTAGAAAGTCTGCCGAATGTTGTCGACATGAGATGCGGACAAGGCCACCAGATGCTTTTCTGCCCAGGAAAAGAGCATCCGAGCTTCCAGGCTCAGTAGGGGACTCTTTATGCTTCCAGATCGCCCGAAGTGCCAGGCGATTGATCGACCATCTGCTCTCCAATGCAGACCACCGGCCTTGCACCGGGACAGACCTGCAAACTGCCCCCCAGTCGTCAGGAGCACCCAGGCCAAGACTCACAGAAGAAGCCCTCTGTCCAGAGTCACAGGACTCAGCCACCACAGTAGGCTGCTGCATGCCGCCGCCTTCCAAGGCAGTGGCACACTCAGCGGATCCCTCTGGGGATTCCATCGAGTCAACAGGGCCAGCGGAAGAGGCCTGAGCCATGCTCTGGCTCATGGAATCACATCTATGGACGTAATCATGAGACCCATTACCATGCTGGACGAGGCTTAGAACCGGCTAGCACCTTAGGCTTACGGTCCTGAACACTGGCCGTGAGATCATCCTGACCCTGGCCAAACAAGAGCAAACCTTTGAAAGGCAACCTGCTCAGTGTAGCCTTGGAAGAAGAATCACCCGACCATTGGCGAATCCACAGCATACGCTGGGCTGAGACTGAAAAAGCTCCAAACTTAGCAAAAAACCCTACATCATGTCTTAGAGGGCATCTGCCAAAGAATTCACCCCCTGTAATCAGGAAGTCTAGATTCCGAAGGACAACCTCCTTGGGATCCTGGCGTAGCTTGGTGTGACATGCATGGGCAACAAAGGAAGTGGCCGCTGTAGCTCTCACCCCCGCGGAATCGAGAAGGCGCTTGAGGATGAAATCCACTCGCCTGTCCTGCACATCTTTCAGGACAATCCATCCATCAGAGGGCAAAGAAGTGCACTTAATGGCCTGAGCCACAACCAAAACTTATTTCGGTGGAGCCAGACATTTGGTGAATTCCAGGTCCATGGGAAACAATCATGCCATGGTCCTAGCACATTTAAGGGGACCCTCTGGGGATTCCCAGACCTCTGAGAGTAACCCATCCAAATCTGGATTGTCCAGAAAGGAGGTGTACAGCGGACGCTGATCACTCATAATGGAACATTCTGCCTGTTCCCGATGGTCTGAAATCAGATTTAGGGACCTAAGGGACTCAGAAATAACATCAGGCAGGCAGCTAGATTTAAACAGCCAGGTCATCCCCAAGAGCTTGGGACCCGCTGTCAGTAGGATCACGAAGATCCTCTAGATTAGCCACATTGGCGGATGCCACTGAAAAAACCTGCAACAGCAAAGGTCCAGAAACCAAAGCAGAAGCGTTGGCGGGAAACGCCCATCTGCTCTTCTGTGTTCCTGAAATAGAACACAGAGACATGCTGGAATCCAGAGGAGGGGCAGATCCCAGCTGCTGCACTAGATTCTGAGAGAAAGCAGGCATAGTCTTTTTAAACTAGAAAAGCCTGATACCTCATATTTACAAATTCTGGGGGAAAATATTTGCCTGTGGTAAGGGCCGCTCTGCATGCCTAAGATTCAGAGAGCTTAGCAGATTTGTGAGACTTTTACCCATAACTTTTACCCATAACTGCGCTTCGCGGAAGCGCCCTCCGCACCATTCTTAGGCACCCCGGACGTGTCATTTACATCTCCGGTCGAAATGGAGGTAAGCAGGGCCTCTTCGGAGGGCAGCATGGAATTTGCGCACGCTTCGCCCCCTTGCGGCCCGCAGTGCACGATACACGGCTGCGAATCCGGCAGCCAACTGCCGCAAATATGGCAAGAATCTGTGCCATCCTGTCCTGTGATATTGCTGAAGGGTTAGAAGGAAAAGTGTGCTTTTTTGCAGATGATACCAAGATTTGTAACAGAGTAGACACCGAAGAGGGAGTGGAAAATATGAAAAAGGATCTGCAAAAGTTAGAGGAATGGTCTAATGCCTGGCAACTAAAATTCAATGCAAAGAAATGCAGAGTAATGCATTTGGGGATTAATAATAGGAAGGAACCGTATATGCTGGGAGGAGAGAAGCTGATATGCACGGACGGGGAGAGGGACCTTGGGGTGATAGTGTCCGAAGATCTAAAGGCGAAAAAACAGTGTGACAAGGCAGTGGCTGCTGCCAGAAGGATGCTGGGCTGTATAAAGAGAGGCGTAGTCAGTAGAAGGTGTTGATGCCCCTTGTACAGGTCATTGGTGAGGCCCCACTTGGAGTATTGTGTTCAGTTTTGGAGACCGTATCTGGCGAAAGACGTAAGAAGACTTGAGGCGGTCCAGAGGAGGGCGACGAAAATGATAGGAGGCTTGCGCCAGAAGACGTATGAGGAGAGACTGGAAGCCCTGAATATGTATACCCTAGAGGAAAGGAGAGACAGGGGAGATATGATTCAGACGTTCAAATACTTGAAGGGTATTAATGTAGAACAAAATCTTTTCCAGAGAAAGGAAAATGGTAAAACCAGAGGACATAATTTGAGGTTGAGGGGTGGTAGATTCAGGGGCAATGGTAGGAAATTCTACTTTACGGAGAGGGTAGTGGATGCCTGGAATGCGCTCCCGAGAGAGGTGGTGGAGAGTAAAACTGTGACTGAGTTCAAAGAAGCGTGGGATGAACACAGAGGATTTAGAATCAGAAAATAATATTAAAGATTGAACTAGGCCAGTTACTGGGCAGACTTGTACGGTCTGTGTCTGTGCATGGCCGTTTGGAGGAGGATGGGCAGGGGAGGGCTTCAATGGCTGGGAGGGTGTAGATGGGCTGGAGTAAGTCTTAACAGAGATTTTGGCAGTTGGAACCCAAGCACAGTACCGGGTAAAGCTTTGGATTCTTGCCCAGAAATAGCTAAGAAGAAAAATTAAAAAAATAAAATAAAATAAAAATTTTTTAAAATTGAATCAGGTTGGGCAGACTGGATGGACCATTCGGGTCTTAATCTGCCGTCATCTACTATGTTACTATGAGAAGGCCATCTATGAAGTTTGGAGCAAAAACGAAGCTCCTAAGGTCAAAAATATACTTTAAAAAGTTTTAAAGAAAATCCAAGATGGCCACCACAGGTGCCCATTTTGCCCTAAAACAGCCCGGGAAAATCACAGGGAACCCAGCGATTTTACAGGTGGTGGTGGTGTTGGTGGTGGTGGGGGGGGGGGGGTAGGGCATGCAGGGAAACCACCCAAAACCCTCTTTTTAGGACCGTCTAAAATCGCCAATCCAGCGTGCACAGACACAATGGCAGGAGCTGCATAGAACAGAATAGCAGGCAAGCTTGCAAGGAGCATGCAAGGAGATCAGTACCTCAGGAACTGAAAAAAAACTGGATTTCAGGTCTTCCGGCCGCCTCACCTTCCCTGCCACCTCAGTCAGTGACTACCAGGACCTCTCAGGGCAATTAGGGAAGACATGTGGTCCAGTCCCGTTCCTGGTCGTGCCTCCATGGGACCGTGCAGACTGTGCTGTACCCCTTAGCAAACAAACCCAGGGTGAGAAGGCTCCCGATCCCGAAGCCCAATCTGACCTGAGGGCTGCCCAGGGGGCTTACTACAATGATACTAACAGGTAACCCCCCAGAAGTAGACTTTCAGAAAATCTGCGATCTCCCACTAAAGGATTTCCCCACAGGATGAATCCGCAGCACCAGGGCAAAACCCACGCCAAGAACAAATCAATTGACTAGAAATTTTACAAAAACAATAAAGCACGAGCAGAAGAGATAGCCCCTATAGTTAAGGCTGTACGAAATGAAACTGAATATCCAGGGGTGAGTAACAGGACATGACCACAGAGTGGCTCGAAATTGGTTTGGAGTTTCCTACAGTTTTAAGGCTGGAAGAGATATGGTGTAGATTCCAGAGGTATTGTACAAGAAGGTGTGTTTCTGCTCCTGTAGAATTTTCAGTCTATTCAATTCAAGGCCCTTCTTAACATGTAACGCTATGCCTCCATCAATTCGTTCCACCCTATCACTGTAGCCTCCCCACACATTGCATCAACAACACTAGTGCAGAGCATTCACAACACTTTCAGGCTGCATCAGGATCTGAAAAGTGTTACCCATAGATGCCAACTTTTGACAATGGTTGGGGGTAATAAATGCACAACCCTGGGCTTACTGGAGGAATTTGTTCAATACCACAGAGTTGGCAGAACAGCACAGACGCATGATGGTCCTCAAAATTCCCTCCCACTGGCAGCCTCAGCAGTGCTGATACACAGATCAGAAAAACTTTTGTGGCATCGGAAAACATTTTTACCACCTTCCCAAGAGCTCCATCAGCAGTGCTAGTATATGGAGTCAGAAAAGCTGCCCCCAACCTGATTAGCTTCTGTATGAACAGGACAGAGCATACAATCTCCCAGTAACTTTCTTACCTGTGATAAGTTGCTCCAGGCGGATGCGTTCATGTGCTGCATGCTGATCTACCAGTACCAGCAGATTCCCATCTAGGTAGAAACATAAGAAAAATACTATTTCCAGCATCAAGTTCCGTTCTACTTGGAGGTCACCTATTTATACTGTCAGCGGCCTATAAAAAATACAAACTGTCTTGACAATAGCATGGGAACAGAATTTTAGCCAAAGCCTCTCTGCAGAGAAGAAAGAAAACTCTTTGGGGGTAAGCCAAGGTTGGGGAGTTGATATGCTCTACAGGAGGAATGGGTTAAGCCTGGTGAAAATGTCCAAAGCTAAAGAAATTTTAGCGATGTAACAAAAAATTTTCAGAGAAGATGGATAGGTTAATTGACTGGAGATATTATACTATATTAGAGCCCTCTATCCCGCCAAATCCCTTAAGAAATGATTTGCATCTTTGTGAATGATAACAAAATCTGCAACAGACACCCCTGATAAGGTTTTGCATGCAATATCTTTGTATTCATGTGCCCTGTTTATGTGGTGCATTATTAAATGTATTTTGAGCTTAATAAAGCAAAAATAAAAACCCTATTAATCTATAAAGTTATTATTATTAATATTTAGTGAAACGTATTGGAGACATCCAAAGCCCTGTCCACCTAACTCATGTCTATCCATTGCCCAAACCATGCTCAAAAGTAGACCTGCTTTACAATGCCTATAAGACCTAGTTTTACAATTGCTGGAATACCTGGGAGTTCTCTTTGACATGGCATCAGGGGAGGGAGGAAGAGAATGGGAACAGGGTGCAAAGTCTGGCAGGGCAGGAAAGGGAGGGGGGCTGAGTGAAGAGCCCAGAAGGGTAGAGCAGTGAGGAGGGCTGAGTGTAGAACCTTGGTTTATATTCGCATTAACCTTCAGCACAGTTACTTATCGTAACAGGTGTTATCCAAGGACAGCAGGCAGATATTCTCTATATGTGGGTGACGTCATCCACGGAGCCAGTGGCGTACCAAGGGGGGGGGGGGCGGGAGGGGCGGTCCGCCCCGGGTGCCAGCCCTGAAGGGGTGCTCCCGGCCTTGCCGTTCAGTCCCCCCACACCCCCGAAGGACCGCTCGCCCCACTGACCTTCCTGCACCACCTGTGAAGCAGCAAGCAGCAGGATCGCGAGGTCAGCTATCCCTGAGCTGCTTGGGCGCTGCTTCCTGCGCCACGGTCCCGCAGGACGTCAGAGGAGGGGAGGGGCGGGAACGCGGCGCAGGAAGCAGCGCCTAAGCAGCGCAGGGATAGCTGACGTCGCGATCCTGCTGCGGCTGCTTCATAGGTGGTGCAGGAAGGTCAGTGGGGCGAGCGGTCCTTCGGGGGTGGTGGTGGTGGGGACTGAACAGCCCTTTCTGGAAACGTCAATCGCTCCTCCTAAACTTACTTGCTCCACTTCATCACTGACGCTGAAACCGTGGATTGAAGACAAAGTTTTATTTTATTTTTCTTTCCAGCTTATGATTTATCTTTAATCTTATCTATTGTTTTGCCTTTTGTCTTTGTTTTGTTCTATTTCTATCATTTAAATTTCTCCAGAATTCTACTGTTCAACGGCTCCCCCTTCTGCTTCTATTCCTTTCTCTCCTCTCTTCTACCTTCCAAAGTATTTAGATCAATGCTGTCTTGTTAAAATGTTTATTTTATTTTTCCTCTAACTCTACTTTTCACTTCTCTATTACCCTCCAGGTACTTTAGTTAAGATTGTGAGCCTTCGGGACAGTAAGGGAATTTTTCAAGTACCTTTCTTATTTCTAATCTTAATGTATATTTTCTGTAAACCGCTTAGAACCTAACGGATGTAGCGGTATATAAGAAATAAATTACATTACATTACATTACATATATGGTGGGTGTATGAGGAGATTCACATTTCCTGCACAGCTAAGTCCATGTGAAGTTACCTTGTGCTGTATTTGACATCTAGCAAGGTCTTTGTTTGAAAGGAAAGATCTAAACTTAAAAATGAAGTGGCCAGAAGTTATGGTAAAAGCAGATAGTGTAGCTGGTTTTAAGAAAGATTTGGACAAATTCCTGGAGGAAAAGTCCATAATCTGTTATTAAGACATGGGGGAAGTGTCTGCTTGCCCTGGATCGGTAGCATGGAATGTTGCTACTCTTTGGGTTTTGACCAGGTATTAGTGTCCTGGATTGGCTACCATGAGAATGGGCTACTGGGCATGATGGACCATTGGTCTGACCCAGTTAGGCTATTCTTATGTTATGTTCTCATCTGTAGGGGCCTTTGTTTTCACTTCTTATTTTAATGTATTTTTTTTCTGGGAACTTATCAGTGTTTTTTATAATGGGAACAAAAATGGAAGAGAATTAATGTGTGTGGAATGGGGGGTAACTAATTTCTTCAGCTAAATAATTCAATCCACTTCAACCAGACATAGGAGAACTCACGCACCATTCACACACCCTCCAACCAAAAACGTCAAAAGAAAAAAACTGTTCGACAACCTCCTAGCCATTCGAGCTGCAACACTCGACCCCCAACTCTACAACCAATTGATATCAACCACAGACTGCAAAACCTTCAAAAAGAAATAAAAACCCTTCTATTCAAAAAACACATAAAACCGAACTAACACAATCAGAACTGTCCCAAGCATCACCTGCAACTACTCCATATGTACTTCTGATGTCATGACAATTCAGACATAATTTATGTTATGTTATGTTATGTTTGGAATATAAGAAAATTTTCACTGCCTGTTTCTATTCTGACCATTTATTCCGTTTCATGGTCATTACAAAAAATATTTTTTTACATGGGGGGGTGTGTGTCAAAAAATGATGGGCCCCGGGCGCCACATACCCTAGGTACGCCACTGCACGGAGCCCCGCCGCGGACAGCTTTTCAAGCAAACTTGATTGAAGAACTTAAAGTTTGCTAGTACTGCACCGCGCATGCGTGTGTCTTCCCGCTCAGCTAGGGGGCAAATCTCCTCAACGTGGTCCTCAGTTCAGATAGCTAGCAAAGAAGCCAACCCGGGAAGGTGGGAGGGTTGCGAGAATATCTGCCTGCTGTCCCTGGATAACACTTGTTACGGTAAGTAACTGTGCTTTATCCCAGGACAAGCAGGCAGCATATTCTCTACATGTGGGTGACCTCCAAGCTAACCAGAATGGTACGGTGGGAGAGTTGGCAATTTAGGAGAACAGATTACACAAAACCAACTGGCCGAACTGGCCGTTGCATCTGGAAAAAACATCCAGACAGTAGTGAGAGGTGATTGTATGAACCGAGGACCAAGTGGCGGCCTTGCAGATCTCCTCAATAGGCGTGGACCTGAGGAAAGCGACGGAAGCCGCCATCGCTCGGACTTTATGCCCCGTGACCCGACCCTGCAGCGGGAGACCAGCCTGAGCGTAGCAGAAGGAAATACAAGCAGCCAACCAGTTGGACAAGGTGCGCTTGGAAATAGGACGCCCCAACCGATTAGGATCAAAAGATATGAAGAGTTGAGGAGCCATCCGATGAGACTGGGTGCGTTGTAGGTAAAAAGCCAACAACCTCTTACAGTCAAGAGTGTGAAGCGCCACCTCTCCAGGATGAGAATGGGGCTTAGGAAAAAACACCGGAAGAACAATGGACTGGTTGAGGTGGAAATCCGAAACCACCTTAGGCAAGAACTTAGGATGAGTACGAAGGACCACCTTGTAATGATGAAAAACAGTAAAAGGCGGGTCCGCAACTAGAGCCTGCAGCTCACTGACTCTGCAAGCAGACGTGAGGGCGATCAGGAACACCACCTTCCAAGTGAGGTACTTCAGATGAGCCTTATCAATGGGTTCAAATAGAGGTTTCATCAACTGAGCCAGAACCACATTAAGATCCCAAACCACCGGGGGGGAGGAGGAAGTTTGAGTGGAAGATGGATATTGAAGAGGCCCTTCATAAATCGGGAAACCACCGGATGGACCGAGAGCGATTTCCCATCAATCGGCTGATGAAAGGCAGCAATCGCACGGAGGTGGACTCGAATAGATGTCGATTTGAGACCAGGTCGAGACAAGTGGATCAGATAATCCAGCATGGAGGACAAGAAGGCAGACAGTGGCGATGCATAGCACACCACGCAGCAAATCTAGTCCATTTCTGGGAGTAGTATTGTCTAGTGGAACTCTTCCGAGAGGCCTCGAGAACATCCCTCACCAACTGAGAAAAATCGAAAGAGGGAGTCAGGTGGAAAGGAACCAAGCTGTTAAGTGTAGAGATTGCAGATTGGGATGCAGCAGCGAACCCTGACCCTGAGACAGCAGAGAAGGAAATCCAAAATCCAGGCAGAAGCAGAGGCTCCTTGACACTGAGTCAGAGAAGAAGGGAGAACCACGGCTGCCTGGGCCACCGAAGAGCTATCAAAATCATAGTGGCATGAGCCGACTTGAACTTTACGAGAGTCTTCAGAATCAGAGGAAATGGAGGGAATGCGTAGAGGAACCGGCCCGTCCAATCCAGAAGGAAAGCATCCTCCTCGAGACGATCCGGGGAGTAAATCCTGGAGCAGAACATAAGAACATAAGCATTGCCTCTGCCGGGTCAGACCAGGGGCCATCGTGCCTGGCAGTCCGCTCCCACGGCGGCCCCCCAGGTCCATGACCTGTAAGTGTTCCCTACCTAAGCTAAAACGTCCATACCCTGTTCGCTTAATGTCCTGTAAGGTAAACCTCTATCTGTACCCTGTTATCCCCTTCGCTTCTAGGAAGTCATCCAGTCCCTTTTTGAACCCCAGAATTGTACTCTGTCTTATCACCTCTCCGGGAAGCGCGTTCCATGTGTCTACCACCCGTTGAGTGAAGAAGAACTTCCTTGCATTCGTTATGAATCTGTCTCCTCTCAATTTTTCTGATTGACCTCTTGTTTTTGTTGTCCCCACTAGTCTAAAGAATTTGTCCCTCTCCACCTTCTCTATGCCTTTCATGATTTTATAAGTCTCTATCATGTCCCCTCTCAGTATCTGCTTTTCCAGGGTAAAGAGCCCCAGCTTGTCCAACTGTTCGGCATATGAAAGGTTCTCCATGCCCTTTATCATCCTCGTTGCTCTCCTCTGGTCCCTCTCGAGTATTGCCATGTCCTTCTTGAGGTATGGCGACCAGTATTGGACGCAGTATTCCAGATGTGGGTGCACCATTGCTCGATACAGTGGCAGGATAACTTCCTTCGTTCTGGTAGTGATACTTTTTTGATAATGCCCAACATTCTGTTCGCCTTCTTTGAGGCCGCTGCACATTGCACCGCCGGCTTCATTGTGTTATGCACTAATACCCCCAGATCTTTTTCTTGGTTGCCTTCCCCCAGTACCCTCCCACCCATCGTATAGCTGTACATGGAGTTCCCCTTCCCTATGTGCAAGACCTTACATTTCTCCACATTGAAGCTCATCTGCCATCTTTTTGCCCACTCACTTAGTTTGTTCAGGTCGTTCTGCAGTTCTTTGCATTCCTCAACAGTTCTGACCCTGCTGGAGAGTTTTGTGTCATCCGCGAACTTGATAACTTCGCACTTCGTCCCCATTTCCAGGTCATTAATAAATATATTGAACAGCAGCGGTCCCAGTATTGACCCTTGCGGAACACCACTCGTGACCCCTATTCAGTCAGAGTAGCGCCCCTTTACTCCTACCCTCTGCTTCCTGTCCGCCAGCCAATTTTTGATCCATCTGTGCACGTCCCCTTCCACTCCGTGACTCCACAGTTTCTTCAGTAGGAGTTCATGGGGTACCTTGTCGAAGGCTTTTTGGAAATCTAGATATACGATGTCTACGGGGTTACCTTGTGGTTGAGGGGCAAGGCAAACAGATCTATCTGCGGCGTCCCCCATCGAGCAAACACCTGATGCAGAGTGGCGGAAAGGAGCAACTATTCGTGTGGCTGGAGAAGGCGACTCAACCTGTCCGCCAGGCAGTTTTGCTCGCCTTGGATGTTGACCGCTTGAAGGAAGATGTTGTGGCGTATCACCCACTCCCAGAGCCGAAGAGCTTCCCAACAAAGAGACAGGGAACCCGTACCCCCATGCTTGTTCACATAATACATCGCCACCTGGTTGTCCGTTCGCACCAGGACCATGCGATCCTGATGCAAATGCTGAAAGGCTACCAAAGCATTGTAAATGGCCTGAAGCTCCAGCAGGTTAATGTGGCAGCGACGGTCGGCGCTCGACCAAAGACCCTGAGTCCAGAGGCCATCGAGGTGAGCCCCCCAGACAAATGTGGAGGAGTCCATTGTTAGGACCTTCTGCGGCAGGGGCGCGAGAAAGAGAAAACCTCTGGAAAGATTAGAAGAGAGCGTCCACCAGCGGAGTGAACGCTTCAAGGAGGGAGTCACCGCAATGTGTCGAGAGGCGGGATCCCGCTCCTGTCCCAACTGGGACACCAGGGTCCACTGAGGCACTCGGAGGTGAAGTCTGGCAAAAGGAGTCACATGAACGGTGGAGGCCATGTGTCCCAACAGAATCATCATCTGCTTGGCCGAAACCGTGAACTGAAAGGAGACCTGCCAGCACAAGCGAATGAGGGCGGCCTGCCGAGGCTGAGGCAGAAACGAGCGGAGGCGAACCGTGTCCAGCACTGCTCCTATGAACTGCAGAGACTCAGAGAAACACAACTGGGACTTGGGGAAGTTGACCTCGAAGCCCAGATGCTGAAGGAATGTAATAGTCTGTTGGGTCGCTGAAATAACCTCCTGCCGTGACGGTGCTTTGATGAGCCAGTCATCAACTTGAAGACCCTGCGACCGCAGGGCCACCGCCACCACCATGAGGCACTTCGTGAAGACTCACAGGGAGGATGCGAGCCCGAACGGGAGGACTCGATACTGCAGGTGAAGATCTCCCACCTGAAAATGAAGAAACCTGCGAAAGGCCGGATGAATCGGGATGTGAGTGTAGGCCTCTTTTAGATCCAGCGAGCACCTCGTCCCCCTCGTCCAGTCCCTCTCTTCCCTCGTCCAACGTGGGAAGAGAGAGCATGCGGAACTTCTCCTTGACCAGGAACTTGTTCAATACTCTGAGGTCCAGAATAGGGCGAAGGTCCCTGGACTTTTTGGGGACTAGAAAGTACCGGGAGTAGAATCCGGCGCCCCACTGACACTAAAGGACCTCCTCCACCGCCCAGAGGCGAAAGAGGGCATGAGCCTCCTGGAGAAGAAGGGGGAGCTGCATCCTGTTGGAAAGACACTCTCTTGGGGGCAGGTCCGGAGGTGCCATCCGGAAATGAAGGGAATACCCCCTCCCTGATGATGGAGAGGACCCAGTGGTCCGAAGCACTCGGTTCCCATTGACAAAAGGAACTGAGATGGCCCTCGATAGGTAGAAGAGAAGACTCGAGGACGAAGGGGGAGGGGGCCTGCTCAAACTGGGATAGTCAAAAGGACGGCACTGGCTTAGCCGCTGCAGGGTCTGAGGCTTTTAAGGGGCCCTCTGCTGCTGCTGACGCCTGGCTGGCGGCCTGGTAAAAGCCGGCGTGGACTTCTGGGGATAGTGCCGGGTGGGGGGGCAAATTGTACGACTTAGGAGGAGCGGGCTTCGCCTTGGGTCTGACCAAGGAGGCGAAGGAGCGTTCATGTTCGGAAAGGCGTTTGGTGGTCGCCTCGATGGAACTTGCCAGACGGTCCTGCAGATTAGGGTCCATGTCAACAATGCGGAGCCAAGCTAGACGGCGCATGGCTATTGCAAAAACGGAGACCCTCGAGGAAAGTTCAAAGGCATCATAGGTCGCCTGAAACATATAAAGGCGAATCTGCGACACCGTATCCAGTAGGCGAAATTCAGCCCGGCGATGGATAGCCAAATCATCCTGAAAAGAGGGCAGGGATTTGATGCAATGTTTGAGCTAGGATGTAAAATTGAAATTGTAATTCAGAACCCTGTTCGCCATCATCGAATTTTGGTACAGGCGCCTGTCAAACTTGTCCATAGTCCGGCCTTCCCGGCCCGGCAGGACAGCCACATAGAACCTGGAAGGATTAGACTTCTTCAAGGAAGACTCTACAACCAAGAACTGGTAGGAGAGCTGAGCCTTTTCAAATCTCTTACACGGGACCGTCCTGTATTGGGATTCCATCTTGGACGGAATGGCAGGAATCGCGTATGGCATCTCCAAATCCCGGAAGAAAATCTGCTGCAAAACTGGATTCAAGGGGAGGCGAGGGGATTCCTTCGGTGGGTGAGGAAGCTCCATCTCCTCCAAATATTCCCAGGTGTACCTGGACTCGGACTAGAGGTCCAGTTGCAGCGCTTTGCCCATATCCATCACGAATCTTGTGAAGGAGGAAGCCTTGCCCGCGAATGCCCTTCGAGAGGCGAAGCCGAGTGGGACTTCGGGACAGCAGAGAACGAGGGGGAAGCCTGCCTCGAGTACTGCGCCGGTAGGTCAGTGTCTACAAGCATGGACGTCGAGGAAGCCCCGCTGAGAGAACGAGGGGGAGTCAACGACTGCTTGCGTTTAGAACGCCTGGAAGGCGAGGAACTGGGAGTCCGAGGGACGGAGACCCGGGGAGCCCGCCCCAGCAAGCCCAGGAAGAAGAAACCTTCCAACGCGGCGAGGCGAGAGTCTTCGACCTCAAAGCTCCTCAGCTTGGAGACTGAGAAGGCACGTCGAGGATGAGGGTCAGACAGCACGAGGTCCGACAGCTCGATGGACCCCATAGTGCGAGGATCCAGCGACCTACTCCGCCACGGGGTGAGTCTCTGGACCGTTTTGCGGACCGCTGCCTCGAAGAAGAGGTATGCTTAGGCCAGCGCTTCAAGCGAGGCTTGGCGGCGGGAGAAGTCCGCCTTGAGGGAGGAGGCAAGAAGTCACTTGAGGAGAAGTGTCGGAACCGACGCACCTTACCCCGAGAACCCTCGGCACGATGCTCAGGCTGGTCAACAACGAGCGAGGTCGAGGCCGGGGCAAGTTGAGCCAAAACAGAGGAGATCTGCGAGGTTAAGATAGCTTTAAGCATATCCTCGAACATCGGCACCGAGACCAAAGGATTTGGACGGACAGGTGCAGCAGTGATGTAGAGTATTCCCTGAAAATGGAGGCAGGTCTCTCAGAGGCCGGCAGAACTACACTCACTGCCTGGGTGGCCAGAGACTCCGAGGACGGCTTCTTCGGTAGCTGAGCTGAACCTGAAGGAGGAAGAGGACACTTACCTGAGGCTGAGGTCTTCGAAGCCGGAGCTGCCGAGGCCTTCGAAGTCGAGGGAGACTTACTCGGGGCCGAGGTCTTCGAGGCCGACATCGAGGCCGAGACCGGGATCGAGGTCCTATTCCCAGGCTGGTCCATGGCAAAGAGTTCCGCAATCTTGGTCCACCTTCGACGAAGAGCCCGAGGTTGAAGAGTGGCACAATGCGGGCAAGAAGCTGTAGGATGATCAACTAAACTAAACTAAACTAAGCCTTAGGTTTATATACCGCATCTTCTCCACTGAAGTGGAGCTCGACACGGTTTACAGAGTTTAAAAAATATGGGAAGAGAGAAGAGAAAGAGTTTACAAAGCATAAAAAGAGGGGATGTAATCAGAAGAAGAGATTATTATATGCTAGAGAAAAGCCAGGTTTTCAGTTGTTTTCGGAATAGTTGGAGGGAGTCCAGGTTCCGCAGCGGGACAGTGAGGTCATTCCAGAGGCCAGTGATTTTGGAGAGGAGGGATCTACCCAGTTTACCTGCGTGGAGGATGCCGTGTAGAGAGGGGAAGGATAGTTTATGTCTGTGGGCAGATCTGGTGGTAGTTGGTGTCGGGGCGAGGAAGGATAGAGGGAGTAGGGGCGGAAGGATGCCGTGAATGATCTTGAAAGCCAGGCAGGAGCATTTGAAATGAATTCTGGAAAGTACTGGGAGCCAGTGAAGATTGGTAAGTAGAGGGGAGACGTGGTCATATTTGCGTTTAGCAAAAATCAGCTTAGCCGCAGTGTTCTGGATAAGCTGGAGTCTGCGAAGACTTTTTTTCGTTAGGCCTAAGTAGATGGCGTTACAATAATCGAGTTTGGATAGGATGATGGATTGTACAAGGACGGTGAAATGCTTTTGGTGAAAATAGGATCTAACTTTCCTCAGCATGTGGAGGCTGAAAAAACAAGATTTTGCCAGGGAATTCAGGTGATCGTTGAGGGAAAGGGAGGAGTCGATAGTGATGCCAAGGACCTTGCTTGAGAACTCAAGGTGTAGAGCAGGGCCTGTGGGTAGGGTGAAGAGGGCGGGCAGGTGAGCTAATTTTGGGCCGAGCCAGAGTAATTTTGTTTTTGATTCATTTAATTTCATCTGTACTGAGAGGGATCAGGCGTGAAGTCTCATTATGCATGATGTGATGTTCTCTTGGAGGTTTGTAAGGTTTGGATCTGTTTCGAGGAGGATGTCTGCATATGTGTAAAATCAACACCGAGACAAAGTATACACCAACGGTGTGGGTCAGTTATCAAAGCACCCAACCGCACTGCGTGCACTTTTTGAACCCAGTAACAGGCCGGGACATAAGGCAGGAAAAAAAGGCCGCGGCTACGCAAGGCCAGGCAGCCAAGGAAAAAAACCGGGTCCCCCGGTCACAATCAAGGTTTTTTTTTTTTTTTTTAACAAAAACAATAAAGACGCGGGGCACAGTGACTTCCGATCGTAAAAATCAATAAAAGAAGCCGCGGTGCAAGAAAGACACTAAAAATCGACGCAGAGAAGAGAGACAGGGCTCTCTGGCTCCGAAGAAAACTAATAACTGAGGACCACGTTGAGGAGACGCGCCCCCTAGCTGAGCGGGAAGGCACACGCATGCACGGTGCAGCACTAGTAAACTTTAAGATCTTCAATCAAGTTTGCTTGAAAAGCTGTCCGCAACAGGGCTCTGTGGATGACGTCACCCACATGTAGAGAATATGCTGCCTGCTTTTCCTGGATAATCCCTCCCCTTTTTAGGAGAAAAAAAGGTTACATTGGTTTATATTTGAGTATATACAGTAAGTACCCTCAAGTGAACTGTAAGTACCCTCATGTGAACTGTAAGACAGAAGCCATGTCCAGAAGAATCCTGGAGCTCCTGGGGAAAATGTTTATTCACCTACTAATAGATGGTCATAACCCACTAGTCTCTGCATTCATCTGTTTAATGATAAGGAACAGAGCACTAGCGTTATTGTTTTAAAAAAATGTTCAAGACATTTTTTTTGGCTTTTTACTTGGTGAGCTAGCAGTACTATAATGCCTGTTCTCTATTTTTTTAAAGCTTTGTCTTTACTTTTATCCTATGACATCCTGTCCTATTCAAATTTTGAAGTTTATTTCTTTTTCCTTATGTATTGTTTTTCTTTGTAAATCGCCTTGTTTTCTGAGTCACAAAAGGAGGTATATATCAAGTCAATAAACCTAAACGTTAACACAGAGATGACAGCAAGAGGCAGAAATATCACAGTGCGCAAATAGTAAGGAAAAAAGTGGAGTGCCTTGCTATGAATAGTTCTCACCTGGGATTGCAGTTTCCTCATTCTTGGTACTGATTAAACAAGCAATAAATTTATTATCCACTTGCTTAAGAACCTGTAAGATTAAATTGATAAAGGAGATTTATGAAACTTAATCTTGCCCTACTTTCAAAAACAGAAGAGTTTTATTGAGAAATAGCAGGTCTAGTATAAATAACGTGACCATTTATTTTTTTCATCAAAACGGGACATCTATTAATATTCAGACCCGCCCCCAATCCCGCCCTAACCCCGCCCCCAATTTCTTCCATTCATTTTTCATGTGCACACAATATCTTATTAATTCATAATGGTAAACATAAAATTTAAAAAAAAACACAAAGCACACTACGCAGAGAAAATGTTAATTATCATTTACGAGTTTAGGACTTTTTTCAAAGATGTCAAGGCAGATGAATTTAAAATATGCAATGTCACCTCAGTAACTATAGAAAAACAGACAAATATAGTGCAAAATATAGACAGCAGATATAAATTCTCAAAACGGACAAATTTTGATCACTAAATTTAAAATAAAATCATTTTTCCTACCTTTGTTGTCTGTTGATTTCATGAGTCTTTGGTTGCACTTCCTTCTCACTTTGCATCCAACATTTCTTTCACAATCCATCCCCATCCCCTTTGGGTCCAGGTTTCTCTCTCTTTTCCATCTTACCCTCCCCAGATCCAGTGTCAGTTCTCATTTGTACCTTTGTTCCAGGTCTCCCTCTCTCTCCCTCCTCTGTTATGATCTTAAATAAGAACATAAGAAGTTGTCTCCACTGGGTCAGACCAGAGGTCCATCTCGCCCAGCGGTCCGCTCCCGCGGCGGCCCATCAGGTCTGTGGCCTGTGAAGTGGTCTCTGACCACTTCTATAACCTTCCTCAAGTTCTATTTGTACCCCTCTATCCCCTTATCCTCTAGGAACCTATCCAAACCCTCCTTGAACCCCTGTACAGAGTTCTGTCCTATCACATCCTCCGGAAGCGCGTTCCATGTGTCCACCACCCTCTGTGTAAAAAAGAACTTCCTAGTATTTGTTCTAAACCTATCCCCTTTCAATATCTCCGAGTGACCCCTAGTGTTTGTGGCAGCCCTCAGTTTGAAGAATCTGTCCTTATTCACTTTCTCTATGCCCTTTAGGATTTTAAAGGTCTCTATCATGTCCCCTCTAAGTCTCCTCTTCTCCAGGGAGAATAGCCCCAGCATTTTTAACTTGTCAGCATATGAAAAATTTTCCATACCTTTTATCAGTTTAGTCGCCCTCCTCTGCACTCCCTCTAGTACCGCCATGTCCTTTTTGAGGTACGGCAACCAGTACTGAACACAGTACTCCAGGTGCGGGCGCACCATTGCGCGATACAGTGGCATGATGACTTCCTTTGTCCTGGTTGTGATACCTTTTTTGATGATGCCCAGCATTCTGTTTGCTTTCTTTGAGGCTGTCGCACACTGCACCGATGGCTTCAGTGATGTGTCGACCATCACCCCCAGGTCCCTTTCAAGGTTACTCACCCCTAGCAGCGTTCCCCCCATTTTGTAACTGAACATCGGGGTTTTTTTCCTACATGCATGACCTTGCATTTCTGTACATTAAAACTCATTTGCCACTTTTTTGCCCAGTCTTCCAGTCTCGTTAGGTCCCTTTGCAGGTCTTCACAGTCTTCCGTGCTTCTAACCCTGCTGCAGAGTTTGGTGTCATCAGCAAATTTGATAACCTCACATTTTGTCCCCGTCTCCAGATCATTAATTTATTTATTTTTATTTAGATTTTTATCCCGTCCTCCCAGTAGCTCAGGACGGTTTACAATTGAACATACACAATGCGGAGTAACTAGACATATAAGTAGTACAACAGGTTTAGTGGTTGGATTTATAGTTTTTGGAGAGAATTAAATACAGGGGGATTGAGCAGAGAGAGAGAGGGGGGAAATACAGTAGTTTCATGTAAGGAAAGTTATAAGCGTATAGGTGCAATTTTTTAGTGGAAAGAGTAAGAGAGGGTAATACTGGAATTTCGGGAAGGAGATAGGAGAGTGGAGGGTGGGGCTTAAGGGGGGGAGAGACAGAGGGGATCTTTAATTGAAGAGGAGGGTCTTTACCGATTTACGGAATGCTAATAATGAGTTCTGTTGTCTAAGTTGGGGGGGAAGTTGGTTCCAGAGGTGTGGAATGAAGTGGCTGTAATAAATATATTGAACAGCAGAGGCCCCAGCACCGACCCCTGTGGAACTCCGCTCGTGACCCATTGCCAGTCTGAGTATTGGCCCTTTACTCCAACCCTCTGTTTCCTGCCTGCCAGCCAGTGTTTGATCCATCGGTGGATATCCCCTTGCACCCCGTGGTTCCACAGCTTTTTTAGTAACCGTTCGTGAGGTACCTTGTCGAAGGCTTTTTGGAAGTCAAGGTAAATGATGTCTATGGATTCCCCCTTATCCATCTGGCTGTTTATTCCCTCAAAGAAGTACAGCAAGTTCGTGAGGCATGACCTTCCTCGGCAGAAGCCATGCTGGCTTCCCCAGGGTCTCTCCCCCTCTGTCTGAACTTCTCATACTCCTGCATCTGCTTCCTGTCTTTCCCCTGTGGTCCAGGCCTTTCTCTCTCTAGTCTTTCTAATCTGCTTACAACCCCCCCACACACTTTCTCTGCCTCTTTCTCACCTTCCTCCCTCCCTCCCTCCCTCCTTCCCTCCCAGCAGATTTTAGCTTATCTCTCTCCTCCTTTTCTCCTCTCAGATCTGGTATCTGTCTCCTTCCTCTTTTCCTCCTCCCAGGTCTGGTATCTGTCTCCTCCCCTTCCCCCCTGCTCAGGCATCTCTCTCTCTGCTCCCTTCCTCCTGTTCTTCCTTCTCAATTTATTTTCTGCCTATGTCTAAATTCTTTCTTACTATTTAGTCCTCAATTTCCCTCTTTCATTGTGTCTACCTATAGCTTGCCACCTCTTTCCCTCACCCCTTCCAGTATCTAACTCTATCCTCTTCCCTCAATCCAACATGTGCCCTTTTTTCTTTCTCCTCCCCACTTCCTTCCAGCGTCTGCTCCCCCTCTCCCAGTCTGCCCCTTCTTCCCCACACTTCCATTCAGTGTCTGTCCCTCCTCTCCCCACACTTCCATTCTGCACCTGTCCCTCCTCTCCCCCACACTTCCATTCAGCGTCTGTCCCTCCTCTCCCCTACACTTCCATTCAGCATCTGTCCCTTATCTCTTCCACACTTCCATTCAGTGTCTGTCCCCCCCCTCTCTCTACCCCTTCCATCTACTGTTCACCCTCTGTCTCGCCCCTTCCATTCTCTGCCCTCTCTGCCCTTTTCATCCAGTGCCCATCCTCTCTCTCTTCCATATGGTATCTTTCTACATGATTCATTTCAGCTTCCCCCCTCTCCATTTTTCTGTCTCCCTATGCTTTGGAATCTCTCTCTTCTCCTTTCCTTCCTTCCTTCCCACTCCACCCCATGGTCTGATGTCTCTATCTCCTTCCCTCCCCTCCCCCATGCCCTGGCATCTATCTCCCTCCTTTCCCTCTGGTCTGGCATTTGTTTCCTCTCTCTCCCCCATGCTCTGGCATCTCTCCCTCCCCCTCCATGGTCTGGTATCTCATTTCCTTTCCCTCCCTCCCATGGACTTGGCATCTCTGGTTCCTCTCCCTTTTCCTTCTCTCTCCTTTTGTGTCCAGCATCTCCCACCTGCCTTCCTACTCCTCATGTCTGGGTTTTTTCTTTCACCCTACAACCTTCATGTCCAGCATCTTCCTGTGTTCCTTTTTTTCTTCCTTATCTGATTTAGCAGCTTTCTCCCCTTTCCTGAGCCAGCCAACCCACCATCTTCCCACATCCCATTGCAGTACTTCCCCTCTTTACCCACCTGCAGCACAGAGCCGAACGGAAGTCTTCCCGACGTCAGCGCTGACGTCGGAGGGGAGGGAGGGCTTAAACAAAGCCCTCCCTCCCTCCGACGTCAGCGCTGACGTCGGGAAGACTTCCGTTCGGCTCTGTGCTGCAGGCAGGGCAGATAAGGAGGAGAGTAGCCTCGCGGTTCGAGTGGCTACCAAGGGAGAGGGGCGGCCGCCCCGCCCTGGTTGCAGCACAGCCGGCCAGGTTCCCTTACTTTTGTGGCACTTCCCCGACCGACCGATAACAGCCCGGGTCCGACAATCCTCCCTGCCCTGTAGCCGCGAATCTAAATTACCTTCTTACAGCAGCTGTAAGAAGGTAATTTAGATTCGCGGTTAAGGGCAGGGAGGTTTGTTGGACCCAGGCTGTTATCGGTCGGTCGGGGAAGTACCACAAAAGTAAGGGGACCTGGCCGGCTGTGCTGCACCCGGGGCGGTAGAGAAGGTGTGCGGAAGAAGGGGTAGTCTTATACGGCGAGTATATAACAAAACTCTATATTTTAACTAAAAGTTGGGGGGTCGTCTTATACGCCGGCAAATACGGTAGTCCTTATTTGGAAAGGACATCAGCTGACAGGCCTTGGATACGTGCAGAGACTCAGGTTTTGTCTATGTGTTAATCAGGCATTGCCTACATGCAGAGTTGAGGGTGACACGATGTAAATGCATGTGACTTTGTATCCACCAATCATTAGGCATGTAATTGAGGGAGTTACTATGATGTCATTAGCATAGAAGCATAATAAAAGGAGCTCGGAGCTAGCCACTGGCAACACCTCCTTCCCGATTCGTATCCTGTGTGTTTGCTGTATTCCATCCCTACAAGTGGAGCCCAGAACAGGGACCCTTCGCCCTGCTTGCTCCGTCTGACAATAAGACTAGGTGCACCTCATCCTCCGGGATTCTCTCAAGTAAGTATGGGAAATTCCCTGTCAGATTTATAGCGTGTTCATGTGAAAGAATTGAAGTATATTCTGAGACATACAAATAAAGATGTCTCTGATTCACAGTTAAAAGGTTTAGTACAGGAAATAGGAGAGCACTGCCCCTGGTATCTAGAAGAGGGATCTCTAAAATTAGAAGATTGGATTAGAGTCGGGAAAGTTTTGTATGCTGAGCCTAGGGCGTTGGCAGCCATCTTAATTGTATGGCATAAGTGCAAATGTGCCTTGGAGAAGGTAGGGACAGAGGCGTCCTCCAAGGTGTCAACAGTCTCATTAACCGTCCATTCAGAACATATATCCAAAGATCATACTTCCAGCACCGTTCCCTCCAGCTCCTTTAAGTGCAAAAAAGGAAGAAACATTAGCACACCCTTAAGTGCGTTTTAAGCAATGATAAAAAAAGGCCAGAGGAAGGGCAATTAGAAACAGAAGACATGAAAGATTTAATTCAAGCCTACCCAGTCACATATGCCCCAGATCCTAATGGTCCAGGACAGATAGCTACTTATCAACCATTATCCTTTGCAATATTGTGAGAAATTTGTAAATCTATTTCAGAGACAGGTTTACGAAGTAATTTCACAGCCGGGTTTATTTGAAACCCTGGCTGGGGCGCATACCTTAATACCACAAGATTGGAAAGACATTATGCGCATGGTATTGACTACGGGTCAATATGTTATGTGGGATAGTGAGTATCAAAGGGAGGCTCAATGAAGAGCTTTACAGTCTGGAGAGCTTTATACCACAGATCAGTTATACGAAACAGGAAATTTCTCCACTATTCCCCAACAATGTGTACTTCCAGCAGAAATGTTGACGATAGGGAGTCAGTGTGCATTCAGAGCATATCATAAAGTACCAGCCTCAGGAACACCAGTTAAAAGTTATGCGAGCATCAAACAGGGAGCCATCGAGCCTTATAAAGATTTTATAAACAGGTTACAGGAAGCAATACAAAGAAAAATAGATAATAATGAGGCTCAAAGTGATTTAATGATGAAATTAGCCAAAGACAATGCCAATTTAGATTGCCGTAAAGCATTGCAAGGCTTAGGCAACAGAGCAGATGTTACCTTAGCCGATATGCTGCGTGCCTGTGCTGTTATTGGCACTCAAACATACCAAATGGGCCTTCTAGCAGCTGCAGTACAAAAAAGTTCCACTCCAAAAGGCACTTGTTATGGCTGCGGGAAACCAGGACACTTCAAACGAAACTGCAAGGCAAATATTAATAAACCGCCCATACTGAACAGAGGGTGACCCCCTAGTATTTGTCCAAAATGTAAGAACGGATATCATTGGGCTAACCAATGTCGCTCAGAAACAGCGAGACACAACCCTTCGGGAAACTTCTCATCGGGCAGATCTCTGGCCCCAGTACAAACAGGGACTATAATAGCATGCCCCTTGAAATTTCAAGCACAAAGCCAACTGTGTTAAATTCAAAATCTGAAACAGCTCAAAGTGCGAACATCTATAATAATAAAACACTAAGCGCGCATGCGCACTCTCGCCGCATGTTCCCTGAGATCTGATCTGTTGGGATGTGGCTGGCAAGAGTGCGCATGCGCACTTACTACGTCACCAGGACTAAAGGACACGCGGAGTGGCGGCTGCCGGGAGGAGGGCTGTTGGCGGAGGGCAGATGCCGAAAATGGCTAAGAAGCCGGCGGGAGCGGTGAAAGCACGCAAGGCATCGAGCCCCCCTACTTCCGGTTGTATCAGAGACGACCTTTACGGCAGCCATATGCAACTACAACACTCCGGCTGCTGTAAGAAGGCAGTTTAGACATCGCTGGCCACAGGGCAGGGAGGTTTGTCGGACCGGGCCTGTTTGGGGGGGGGGGAGGGTGAAAGCGCCACAAAGGTAAGAGGCAGGGAGGGAGAAAAGGAGCTGATTCAACTCAGCGGCAACAGTAAGGAGGGCGGCAGTAAGGAGGGAGCGAGCGCGATAGGGACCAGGCCGGCTGTGCATCCCCCTAAGGCTGCACCCGGGCGGACCGCCCCGCCCCCCGTTTCCCCCCCTTGGTACGCCACTGCATCCCATTAATCCAGACTCTAGCAACTGTGTCACTATAAAGAGCTCTGATGGCATTGTAAAAAACGGGTCCCATCCCATACGCGCGAAGGACCGCAAACAAAAATCTCCACTGCGCACGATCGAAGGCCTTGGCTGCATTGAAACTGATAAGCAAAGAAGAAGTCATAAGAACATAAGAATTGCTGCTGCTGAGTCAGACCAGAGGTCCATCGTGTCCAGCAGTCATTCCTGTGGCGGCCCTTAGGTCAAAGACCAGTGGCCTAACTGAATCTAGCCTTACCTATGTACGTTCCGGTTCAGCAGGAACTTGCCTAACTTTGTCTTGAATCCCTGAAGGGTGTTTTCCCCTATAACAGCCTCTGGAAGAGTGTTCCAGTTTTCCACCAGTCTCTGAGTGAAGAAGAACTTCCTTACAGAATCTATCCCCTTTTAACTTTAGAGAGTGCCCTATCGTTTTCCCTTCCTTGAAGAGGGTGACTGCCTTGGTCCATTAGCTAATTTCAGTCAAAATGTTGGTATCAGTACATATTTTTATGTTGAAAAACATTTTGATAGTTTGATAACCTGCGACTTAAACTTCCTGCATCAAATACTAAATAACATCATCTTGGGATCAAGCTTTGCCTTCTCTAATGCCAAGAGTATCCGGCGAATATTCTTGGACCCCAGTAGGGCCCTCTCAAAGCCCACCTGCTGCTCCGACACCAGGGATGGAAGAACTCTCGCCAGTCTATTGACCAAAACCTTCACCAGGAGTTTAGCCTCAAAATTCAATAATGATATAGGTCGGTAGGACTCAGGCAGTGTGGCATCCCTGCCCGGCTTCTGTAACACTATGATCTGCGCCGTATTAAGATACCGCGGCAAAAAGCCCTTGGTCACCCCCATATTGAAAATTTCAGCTAATAAAGGAGCAATCTTGACAAACAACACTTTATAAAACTCCACAAGCAGACCATCGGAACCAGATTCCCAGCGAGTTACACCGAATAGCCCACTCAACCTCCTCCGAAGTAATGGGTAAATCTAAAGAGTCATGGTCATTATCGGACAAACAAGGTAATTCCAAACTATTTAAGGAAAAATTATGTTCTTACCTGTTAATTTTCTTTCCTTTAGACGCAGCAGATAAATCCAGAGACCAATGGGATAGCTCCCATCTACCAGCAGGCGGAGATAGAGAAACTGATTAACAGGTGGTCTTATTGGCTAGCACGCCACCCTGCATCTCCAGTATTGCTCCTTGCCCAAGCAGTCGCAACCACCAATATGCCTAGCATGCAAGAAAAAAACTTCTTTCCCATAACAAATCGCAAAAGGCAATCATACAGAATACAACCAGCAATCATAACAAACTCCGAAAGTTGCAAAAGAAAAAACCGACAGACAATATCCAGAAAGGGTGGGGCTCTGGATTCATCTGCTGCGTCTAAAGGAAAGAAAATTAACAGGTAAGAACATAATTTTTCCTTCCTTAGCAACAGCAGCAGAAGAATCCAGAGACCAATGGGATGTAGCAAAGCAATCCTAAATCTGGGTGGGAAGCAAACGCCGCCTCCGCAACAACCGAAGCACCAAACGCATCCACCGTAAGGCTGAGAGAAAGTACATTCGTAAGACCAAAAAGCCATAGGACAAAACCCCTCCAGGGAAAACCTCTGGACCGAGCCCAAGAAGTAGCCATCGCTCTGGCGGAATGATCATGAAGGTCTCTCGCCACCCGCTTCGCCATCAAGTAAGCGGAAAGAATGTCCTCCCGGACCCATCGAGCGATGGAGGCTTCCGACACCGCCATACGATGGAGGCGCCCCTTGAAGAATACCACAAGATGAGCTAAACAACTAAAGGTCGACAGGAACTCAGCTCGCGGAGACTGCTACATACTTATCAAAAATAAAATAGCAGAGAATAAAGGCACGTCTCCCCATTTATCCTCCCAGGAAGAAGGAAGGAAAAGTGAGGGCGTCAGAACAGAATGATGACACCTCCGCAGAAAGAGAGGCACTATCCGAACCGACCCCCAAAAAAGGAAACCAGAAATAGGGATCCCTGCCAAAGAAGGCTTGCAACTCAGAAAACCGCCGAGCCGAAGCCATGGCCACAAGAAACCCCGTGATCAAAGGCACAGCCCTTTAGAATCCCAAAAGACAAGGCTGAAATGAAGCCCACTGGAAACTTCGAAGAAGTACCCTAAGACTGAACTCCGGAGAGGGCTGCGTAAGAGGTGTACTAAGAAACTGAACTCCCTTTGAGGAACTGAACTACACAAAGCCGAGAAGACAGCGAAGAGCGAGACACCTAGCCCGTGATACAAGCCAAGAGTGCTACATGAAACTGAAGAGAAATGAATGCTAAGCCCCGGGCAATACGCAGGCGCCAAAAACGAAAGAATATAAATCATAGAACTCTGAAAGGGTGTCAACGTAGAGAAGTACCCAAGAAAGGAAAAGCCACCAACGGAAGTATAAGCCACCGGTGAAGAGGGCTGCATCGCTTGGAGAAGAGAAGAAAGACCCTGCATCGCATAGACCTTACACATCAGACATGACTCCTCAAAAGTGAGGTCATAATATCAAAATAGGATGAATATTCAAGTGGAGCAGACCCTAGGTGAGAAACACTGGCAATACCAAGAATCTCAACAAGACGACTGCCGAAGGACACATCATATCCGCATAGCCAGGCATAGCGGCGCATCCAAGCCGGAGGATCTCTAATTACTGCGTCCTGAAAGCGAGCTGGAAAGGACCAACCCATCCGATCATCAGCCAGGGGAAAACACCTAAAAAGAGAATCCAGAGGAGAGAAAGAAGCAACGCAGCTACCCCCTCTGACTGCCACTCCCTGCGTCAGCCGAAGAAGCTAGGATGCTCTGAATGAGGAGACGAGGTCATCAAGTCCAGCTCCAAGAGATCACACCATTAGACAAAGGGCTGGAACGCCCGAGCAAACAGATCCCAAGTGCCGGGATGTAGAAGATGCAACTACTACTAACAAATTTTTCTAAAGCGCCGAAAGGCGTACACAGCGCTATATACGGTCCATGATCAGAGTTGGCGGAGAGAAAGTCTATCGAAACCCTTGTCCCGGCCTGTAACATGAGGCGCGGACAGAAAAGGAAGAAGAGATTCCATCCATCGAAGTAGCACCATTACTCCACTCGCCACCTGAGTACCTCAAGTACGGTCCTGGCCGTAGAGAAAAAAACTTGTTAAAGGACCATCCGGAATTCCCAGGTGGTCACCCATCCAGGCACTAACCTGGCTTCCGAGACCAGACGGGATCGGGCACATTCAGGGTGGAACGGTCGTAGGCCCTTAGTAGGAGTTGGAAAATAAGAGGACATAGTCCAGTGCAGTTTATTGAGTGTGTAGAGAAAAAAACACCTACATAGTACTGGCCAAAAAGACCCTTTTTAACGTCATGCCGTGAAGAACGGCCTGAAACTCCTGAAATGGTCTCTCGACCGAGCCTCAGTCCAGAAGAAGGAACGAGTACTGACCCCTGGCGCTGAGGAGTGAAGGCACGGAGCCCCCCCAACCCGACAGCCTGGGATGTTAGGCAACGTTGAACCAGTCCAGCAAGGAACGAGGAACGCCTATGAAAAGAGCAATCTCACTGAGCCACCTAATAAAAGTGAGCGATGCTGGAGGAACCTATTAGACACTTCAATGGGAGCCTTGAGATACCGGGAACCACAGGAACAAAAGCGACCACTGAAGCGGTCTCAAGGGAAAATGAGACGAAGGTCCCAGGGGAGCCACCCCCATAGACCCTCGAACCCGGACCGGATCCCATACTCTTATACTGGGTGACTGAAGAAAACAAACCTGAAACTGCAATCCGTCGCCCCAGCCACAGGGAAGAAACATATAGAATAGGAGAAAAGAGCTCATTGGAAATTGGAAGAGCCACATCCACCGAATGGAAGAAAAGAAGCCCAGAGAAAGAAACCATCTGCAGAATGACAAAGAGACTGGTCGGAACACAGCCGAATCAAGCAGTTGGCTAAAAAGGAAAAGTGCTTGTATCTCCTGTCAGTGTTAAAAACGCCACTACTGCCCACATTTTCCAAAATGTGTCCAGGCCAAAGGCATCTGGTAAAACTGAAAGCGCCGCTCAAGGAAAGCTAAGCGAAGATAGCGTAAATTCAGTGTCCACAGGGGAATTGTAAATATGCTTACCGGTTTGCTCAGGAAATACTAACTCTGAGAAACTAAGAGACCAGAATGAGATCCAGCCCCTGTCATACCAATGCACCCACTGCAGGCCCCTGAAGAAATGTACTGACATCCCTCAGATCCGGAAGAACTAAATCTACCACCCCGAGTACCAGAAATACTGGCAAAGCGATGTAACCTTTTGAAAGAGCAACACCTCGGGACACAAAGAAAGAATCTGAAACGGAATAGGATGATTCCAAAATGCAAACCTGGAAAAACCCAGTCATGCGACGTAAAAGACACTCTGCAATCCGCCAGAACCTCATGCACTGAAACGGAGGCCAAGACGTACTGGGCGCAATCCAGAAGCACCATGCGCCACTCTATAGAAATTACCTGCACCTAGCTGGAAAACAGACCCTGTTTCCACTCCAACAGGGAGCTTAAGGTAAGATATTAACAGGCATACAGCGCATGCTATCCAAAGAAAACAGAAGAAGAGGCAACCGTCCCTAGGTATCAGTAGCCTCCCAGAACTATACTGTAGGGCCAGCAAGCACGCGCCATGAAGGTGACCGTATGAAAAATCAGCTGATCCTGGAGACACTCTGGCCCACCGGAAGAAGATAAGTACCATCAGGTCCCAAGAGAGTCCTCCAACTCGGAACTCCCTCATACTACCGTGAAGAAAATGCCCAGAGCCCTACCAGACACACGCTGCACAGCACATGGACAAAAAGATTAATGAAATCTCCAACACAGCGGCACGGTATAGGAACCCCGAGTGAGGCAACACATTACCCGAATGAAACATGGGCACACCCGAGTCACCTACCGCACCGTGCCTCAGCCAACCCATTACATAGCTTAACTGAGCGCAGGCGACCAGACCCTGGGCAGAACAGAATTCGTGTAAGGGCCTAGTGACATAACCGGACAGTCCCAAGAACAACCAGCTGCTTCTTGTCAAGAGACGACCGTGGAATATCCACACCCAGCAAACATGAACACCGTAAAACGGGCCAAAGCTGGACTCAAAAGGGCTGACTTGTCCGACCCTGAAAAAGAAAATGTCAGCTGCATAACCGAACTTGCTGAACGCCGCGGCACTGGTGACCCAAGCGCGTGGCAGTTTCGCACCAAAATCGGCTGGCTCCTAGAACAGGGCTGTAAAACAGACCTGGAGCTCATAGCCGAAACATAAGCACACAGCCCGAAAAGGAGAAGTCGAGGAGAAAGTCAGTCGCCTAAAATAACTCCTCGAGCAATGTGGGGCAGGCCACTCAAGCGTGCGACTGTTTCGCGCCAAAACAGGCCGGCTCCGAGAACCGTGCCGCAACAGATTTGGAGCCCATAGCCGGGGCATATATAGAACCCTGCAGCCTCAGCCCACACAAGTCAAAATACACCTCCGGGAGGGAAAGTCTGAAAGGCGCTCGTTTCTCCACAGCAGTGGAGAACAAGCATGCGCCACTCGCGCTCCGGCAAGACCCGGCTCCAGTCCCGGCACTGCAGAACACACCCGGAGCCGTCCTCAACTCCCCTAGGCCACCCCGTGAGCCGCACAAACAGGCACTCCCCCACGGGCCGCAGCAACGCTAAGAAAACAGCTCCCCAGGAACTACCAATGCCGCAGCCCCAGCACCCGGGAAAGAACAGAAGCTTTCTGGACTCATGCGTGGGAAGGCACTGGCTCCTGCAATGGCCCTGCACCGAAGCGACCCCAGAAAACTTCCACTGCACCACTACTATAGCCAAGAGCCCGCAGCTCTCACACAACCACAAAATGCAAATACAAGTAGAATGAACACATACTCACAACCTATTAGAAACATAGAAACATAGAACATAGAAAGATGACGGCAGAAAAGGGCTATAGCCCATCAAGTCTGCCCACTCTACTGACCCACACCATTAAGTCTGAGTACTAATGACCTAGTTCCTTAAATCGACCCTCGTAAGGATCCTACTAGGGCATCCCATTTATTCTTAAAGTCAAGCACGCTGGTGGCCTTGATCACCTGCTCTGGAAGCTTGTTCCAGTGATCTACAACCCTTTCTGTGAAGAAATACTTCCTTACGTCACTATCGAATTTCCCTCCTCTGAGTTTGAGCGGATGCCCCCTTGTAACCGAGGGTCCCTTGAGAAAGAAGATGTCTTCTTCCACCTCGACACGTCCCGTGATGTATTTAAATGTCTCAATCATGTCCCCCCTCTCCCTGCGTTCCTCTAGAGTGTAGAGCTGCAATGTGTTTAGTCTTTCTTCGTACGAGAGACCCTTGAGCCCCGAGATCATCCTAGTGGCCATCCGCTGAACCGACTCAACTCTAAGCACGTCTTTACGGTAATGTGGCCTCCAGAATTGCACACAGTACTCCAGATGAGGTCTCACCATGGTTCTGTACAGTGGCATTATGACTTCAGATTTGCGGCTAACGAAGCTTCTATTGATACATCCCATAAGTTGCCTTGCTTTGGATGAGGCCTTCTCTACTTGTTTGGCGGCCTTCATGTCTGCACTGATGATTACTCCCAAGTCTCTTTCTTCTGAAGTCCTAGCTAGTGTTTCTCCATTTAAGGTGTAAGGTTTGCATGGATTTCTGCTACCGAGATGCATAACCTTACATTTCTTAGCGTTGAGGCCCAGCTGCCATGTCGAGGACCAGTTTTCCAACGTAAGCAGATCCTGCGTCATACTATCCTGCAGATTGCTTTCACTTACTATATTACATAGTTTGGCATCATCAGCGAATAGAGTTACTTTACCCTGAAGCCCTTGGGTCAAGTCCCTTATGAATATGTTAAAAAGGAGTGGACCCAGGACTGAGCCCTGTGGCACTCCGCTGGTCACCTCCGATGTCTCAGAGAGGGTGCCGTTGACCACCACCCTCTGACGTCTTCCACTCAGCCAATCATTGACCCATGCAATTAGTGTCTCACCTAACCCCATCGATTTCATCTTGTTTAATAGTCTACGGTGTGGGACGCTGTCGAAAGCCTTACTGAAATCCAAGTACACTATGTCCAGAGACTCTCCCGAGTCTAGCTTTCCTGTTACCCAATCAAAGAAGCTGATAAGATTGGATTGGCATGACCTACCCCTAGTGAATCCATGTTGACTAGGATCCCTTAGATTCCCCTCATCCAAAATCGTGTCTAATTTACATTTAAGTAGTGTTTCCATGAGTTTACACACTATCGATGTGAGACTCACTGGTCTGTAATTCGCAGCCTCCGCTCTGCAGCCCTTTTTGTGCAGAGGAACGAAGTTAGCTGTTTTCCAGTCCAGGGGGACTCTCCCCGTACTTAGGGAGAGATTGAAGAGCATGGCTAACGGTTCCGCCAGGACATCGCACAGCTCTCTGAGCACTCGTGGGTGCAATTTGTCTGGTCCCATGGCTTTGCTCACCTTGAGTCTTGACAGTTCGTTGCCGGTAGATGCTGGGAAATGCCGGCAGCTCAGCACTAGCAGGGCAAAAATGCAGCTGTGGAGTCCCTTTTTTTTTTACAAGGGAAAGAAGAAAAAAAATAGGGACTAAGTCTGACCCTCTATCATCGGAGGGAGAACATAAGCAGTGCCTCCGCCGGATCAGACCACAGGTCCATCCTGCCCAGCAGTCCGCTCCCGCGGCGGCCCAACAGGTCACGACCTGTCTGAATCACCAGAAGGGGCCCCCTTGCCACCTTGGTTTCTCATTTGAAGTCCTATTGTCCCATCGAAGTCCAAACCCCCCGGTCTTCATGCACGACCTGGTTGGCTTTCTATACTTATTACCTGGTTAGCCTTCTATACTTGTATTACATCCCAGCACCTCTCTCAGTATCCCACGATCCCTTTATCCCTCAGGAATCCGTCCAAACTCTGTTTGAATCCCTGTACCGTACTCTACCTGATCACTTCCTCCGGTAGCGCATTCCAAGTGTCAAAGACCCTTTGGGTGAAGAAAAACTTCCTTGCATTTGTTTTGAACCTATCTCCCTTCAGTTTCTCCGAATGCCCCCTTGTACTTGTTGTCCCCTTCAATCTGAAGAATCTGTCCCTATCCACCCTCTCTATGCCCCTCATGATCTTGAAGGTCTCTATCATATCTCCCCTGAGCCTCCTTTTTTCCAGAGAGAAGAACCCCAGCCTATCCAACCTCTCGGCGTATGGGCAGTGTTCCAGCCCTCTTACCAGTTTCGTTGCTCTCCTTTGGACTCTCTCAAGTACCGCCATGTCCTTCTTGAGGTGCGGCGACCAATACTGAACGCAGTATTCCAGATGTGGACGCACCATCGCTCGATATAATGGCATGATGACTTCCCGTGTCCTGGTTGTTATGCCCCTCTTTATGATGCCCAGCATCCTGTTGGCTTTTTTTGAGGCTGCTGCGCACTGTGCAGATGGCTTCAGTGATGCATCCACCAGTACACCCAAGTCTCTCTCAAGTCTGCTGTCTCCCAACAATGCCCCCCCCAATTTGTAGTTGAACGACGGGTTCTTTTTCCCTATATGCATGACCTTGCATTTTTCCACGTTAAAGCGCATTTGCCATTTGTTTGCCCAGTCTTCCAGCTTGTCCAGGTCCCTTTGCAGGTCCTCACACTCCTCCCTGGACCTAACTCTGCCGCACATTTTGGTATCGTCTGCAAATTTTATAACCTCGCACTTTGCCTCCTTTTCCAGGTCATTGATAAATATGTTGAAGAGTAACGGCCCCAGCACCGATCCCTGTGGCACACCGCTCGTGACTCCCCGCCAGTCAGAATATTGGCCCTTTACTCCGACCCTCTGCAGTCTACCCGACAACCAGTGTTTGATCCATCTGTGCACATCCCCACCCACCCCGTGGTTCCACAGCTTCCTAAGCAGCCTTTCATGTGGTACCTTGTCGAAAGCCTTTTGAAAATCGAGGTAAATGATGTCTATGGGTTCACCATTGTCCACCCGACTGCTTATTCCCTCAAAGAAATACAGAAGGTTCGTTAGGCACGACCTTCCCTTACAGAATCCGTGCTGGCTTGTTCTCAGTAGGCCATTTCTCTCGATGTGCTCGCAAATGCCGTCCTTGATCATAGCTTCCACCATCTTCCCTATAATTGAAGTCAGGCTCACCGGCCTGTAGTTCCCGGGGTCACCCCTCGATCCCTTCTTGAAGATAGGCGTGACATTCGCCAATTTCCAGTCCTCTGGTACTTCTCCAGTTTTCAAGGATAGGTTGCAAACATGCTGGATTGCGCCCGCTATTTCTTGTCTTAGTTCCTTCAGAACCCTTGGGTGGATCCCGTCCGGGCCCGGTGATTTGCCGCATTTTAACCTGTCTATCTGTTTCAGGACATCCTCCTTACTTACCTCTATGTGCTCCAATTTTTCTGCCTGTTCCCCACTCATGAGCTCCTCTGAGTCCGGTATATTAGATGTGTCTTCGCTGGTGAAAACCGACGAGAAGAACGTGTTCAACCTCTCGGCTACCTCTTTATCCTCTTTAATCACTCCTTTCCTATCCCCATCGTCCAACGGCCCCACCTCCTCTCTTGCCGGTCGCTTCCCCTTTACGTAACTGAAGAATGCCTTGAAGTTTTTTGCCTCCCTGGCCAGCCCCTCTTCATATACCCCTTTTGCTTTTCTAACCTCTCGGTGGCATTCCTTTTGGCTTTTCCTGTGCGCCTGGTGATTTTCCTCCGTTGGGTCTTTTTTCCATCTCCGGAAGGATACTTTTTTGTCATTTATTGCCCTCTTTACTTCAGTTGACATCCAAACTGGGTCCTTTGACCGCTTGTTCTTGCAGCCTTTTCTGAAACTGGGGATGTACATTCTTTGTGCTTCCTGCAGGGTGTCCCTGAATAGGGTCCAGGCGCTTCCTACAGTCTCCTTCTTAAAGATGTTTCTGAGCTTCCTCCCCACCATTTCCCTCATAGCAACATAGTTCCCTTTCCTGAAGTTGAGCGCAGTTGTTGCGTCCTCCTTGCTGTGGGTGTCCCCCGTTCTAATGTGAATCTGATCGTGTTGTGATCACTGTTGCCTAGTGGTCCTCCCACTTCTACCCCTCTTGCAGGCCCCCCTAATCCGTTTAGGATGAGGTCAAGAGTTGCACCCCCTCGCGTCGGCTCCATGAAGCAGTCCCTCACAGCCTCTACAAATCCTGTTTCCCTAGTGCAGTTGGAGTGACCCGTACTCCAGTCTATCCCCGGGTAGTTGAAGTCCCCCATCACTGTTACACTTCCAGTCCTGCATTCCTGTCTCAGTTCAGCTTCCAAGTCGTGTCCGACTCCTTCTGGCGTACCAGGTGGGCGATAGTACAGCCCCAGTTTTATGCCTGCACCCTTGTTTCCCGGCAATTTGACCCATAGTGATTCCAGCCCCTCTGCCTTCGTTGCCATATCCATCCCGACCGAGCAGATAGAGTCCTTTATATATAGTGCTATGCCTCCCCCTTCTTGTGGGTCCTGTCCCTCCTGTAGAGCTTGTATCCCGGCAGCGCCACATCCCATTGATTTTCCTCTGTCCACCAGGTTTCTGTAATTCCAATTATATCCAGGTCCTCCTCTTTGGCCACGACTTCTAGTTCACCCATCTTGGCCATGAGGCTTCTTGCATTTGCGTATAAGCACCGCAGGTCCCGCCGTTTTTCCTCCACCTCTGCATTTACCTGGGCCGCCTCCTCTTGATTTTTGGGCAGTTCTCCCGTTCCCTGTGTTTCCGTTTTGCCCTCAGCCTTTACCCTCGTAACTTTCATCTTCCCCATATTCCCGCCACCCCACTTCCCCGCTTTTCCTCTGGGTTTTCTAGCCCTACCGGCCCCCTCCTGGGCTATCATCCATTGAGCCTCTGTTTGATCCCCCTCGCCTTGTGGCGCCTCTACAATGCCCTCAGCTTTCACCCTCGTGCCACCCAGTTCCCCTGTGTCTCCATGCCCCTTAGTCTCCTCCCAGCAAGCTCCCTTTACCTGATGTTTCCCTCGCTGTCTGATCATAAGATCCACCGGTCCCTCTACTTCTTCTCTGCAGTCAGCCTGTTCAGCATCTGTTTTGGATACTATTGTCCGAAGCGTCAACATCAGATCAGCTGTCGGCTTTCCCCCTCTCCTCAGTTTAAAGCCCTCTCGATCTCCTTCCTCACATTGGCTGCCAGTAGTCTAGTTCCCGCTGTGCTCAGGTGCAGGCCGTCCCGCTGGTAGAGCTTGCTCTTTCCCCAGAAGGACGTCCAGTTCCTCACAAAGTGGAAGCCCTTCTCCTGGCACCATCTCCTCAACCATGCATTTACAGCCTGGAGGTCTGCCTGCCTCTTTGTATCTGCTCTCGGTACAGGCAGGATCTCTGAGAACGCAGGGATCTCTGAGAGGCAGGGACAAGGGGGGGCCCAAGTGTAACCTCTAAAGCTGGCACTGCTCAGCCGGACACCCTGTCTCACTGAAGAGAAGATCTCAACAGGAGAAATGGATTAGCCAGCTCACTGAAGAGAAAGCCTCAACAGGAAAAAAGAAAGTCCCAGTCACAGCCAGAATCCAGGAGCTAGTTGAATAGCGATCATCACCTGCTGGGAGATAGAGAATACTGGAGATGCAGGGGGCATGCTAGCCAATAAGACCACCTGTTAATCAGTTTCTCTATCTCCGCCTGCTGGTAGATGTGAGCTATCCCATTGGTCTCTGGATTCATCTGCTGCTGTTGTTAAGGAAATACACTTCACCATCCATTCCTTCTAAGTCGGACGCTGTGTAAAGTGTCCCCATAAACTGTCCCATGATATCACACATTTCTTTAGAACGATGATGCAACACCCCTCAGGTATCCTGCAAAGCGGCGAGGCCCAACCGTTCCATCTGGGGAGTGGCCATCCGAGCCAATAAGCAACCACTTTTATTAGCAAACTTATATAATAATAATAATAATAACTTTATTTTTGTATACCGCCATACCCAAGGAGTTCTAGGCGGTTTACATTTGATTAACAAAAAAAATTACAAGTATTTTAAAAACAATTGAACACTATTAGAAGCAAGCAATAAATTACAAGTGGTTCGAAACAATTGAACAATATCAGGAGCAAGGAGGTAGTTGAAGTTAGAGAGAGAGGGGGTAGTGTAGGTCAGGGGGGGGTTGGAGGTGAGTAGGTTGGGAAAAGAGAGGTGGAAGGGGGCAGGAGGAGATTGTTGTTCATTGGAGAGGGGTGTTAGGTGTCTTGTCCATGGAATAGGTGAGTTTTGAGAGATTTTCTAAACTCAAGGTAGGTGGGGGCCTCAAGGACAATTTGGGCTAGCCATGGGTTCAGTTTGGCAGCCTGGAAGGCGAAAGTTTTATCAAGGAATCTTTTGGAGTGACATAGTTTTAGGGAGGGGAAGGCGAAGAGCTGAATTCTGCGGGAGTGCTTGTTTATGCGATTCAGGTAGAAGTGAGGGATTAAGTAGCTTGGGGATAGGCCAAATACTGTTTTATAACAGAAGCAGGCAAATTTGAATAGGACTCTGGATTCAAAGGGTAGCCAGTGAAGTTTGTGGTAGAAAGGAGTGACATGTTCCCATTTTTTCAGGCCGAATATGAGGCGGACCGCAGTGTTCTGGATCATTTTAAGTCTTCTAGTGGTTTTCTTCGTGGAGCTCAAGTAAATAATATTGCAGTAGTCTAGTATGATAAGGATGGAGGATTGTACTAGCAGGCGGAATGAGGTCTCGTCAAAGTATTTTTTAATGGTGCGGAGTTTCCATAGCACCGAGATGCATTTCCTGACTGTGATATCTGTGTGTGAAACTTATAATAGGCCGAGGTCTTAAGAGCGCCTTGAGGTAAAAGTTCATTTAATTCCTGTTGGGCTACTAACAAAGGCCCCTTAAGGGACAACTCTCCCGAGGCCGGCGCCGGCGCAAAGCAGTCACCTGACGCTCCAAATGTAAAACAGCAGCTCGCCATGCCCGCTTCTGATTGCTACGTAAGCCATGATATCTCCTCTCAATACCGACTTAGCAGCCTCCCAAAAAAGAATAGGATCCTCACGGTGAATCTGATTTTGGGTTTGATAGTCCTTCCACCGACCAAACAGGTACTCCTGAAAGCGAGTATCTTTGTAGAGATAACATGGAAACCGCCAGGATCTCCCACCAGCCCCCAAATCCCCCCAACCCCAACAAAGCTGCACTCAAGCATGATCCGATATTTCAATAGGTCCTATGTCCATCCCCCGAACCTCAGGAAGCAAAGATCTAGAAAGTAGATCAATGCGAGAAAGAGTGCCATGGGCCCAGGATAGGTGAGAATAATCGCTCTCCAAAGGGTGTAAAATACGCCAGACATCGACCAAATTCAAAGCATGAGCTAACAGAGCAGGACTGGTAACAGATTTAGATGTCTCTCTACCCCCTCCTGAGGAGCGGTCAAGTGCACCCACCCACCATCATAGGCACTTCCCCAAATGTCAAAATTTGATTACAGAGGTGCTGAAAACAGGCACCGGGATTGTTGGGCACATACACATTACAAAGCAGCATAGGTTTACCATTAAGAGAGATCAAAGCCAACATATAACGACCATTGGAGTCTCTCACCACCTGGTGGGTCTCCAACTGGACCCCTTTTTGGATTAGAATCATCATTCCCCCCCTTTTGCGAACAGCAAGGGCCTCATAGTGGGACCCCACCCACCAAGTACATAATTTGGCATGTTCCACAGTAGTAAGTCTGGTTTCTTGCAAAAATGCTACATGGGTATGTGTGCGGTTCAGTAGTTTCAGGATCTTAGAACGTTTAATGGGTGAGTGTATCCCTCCCATATGCCAGGAAGTTAATTTTAGATCCAGTGGTTGCTAAGGTGGAATACTTCCACCTGGGCTCAACAGAAAATATCGTACCATACCAAAACTGCCAGAGGGCATCCCAGCCATCACCCTCCTGAGTCTGCTCTGAAGCTTGGGTAGCCTATCCCTGTACGTCTTACCAGAACCCCCTCCTACCTAATGCAAGCTCCAGCCAACCCCCCACCCAAAATCCACCCCTCTGCCCCGCCCCACCCCTCCCCTCCCTCAATGGTCCCAAGCTACACTCCTTCCCAGGTGTCACTTTCAGAAAACAGAGGACCCTCCCCAGGATCCCAACAGTACCCCTCGCCCTCCTGCCATAAATATTTCAACTAGCCAACCAACCACTACTAGCACCCCAGCCTCTGCCTGGCCCAAAAAGGCCACAGTACAGGCAACTTAGGTCTCATGCAGGGAAAAAAAATCCCATGCCAACCAATAAACAAAATGCCCAAGGAGCAACCGGCACTGGTACTACCCTCACATATAGGTCCGGCCCAATATCCCCTTAGACCAAGCACTCCCCTCCCCAACCAATCAAACCCCATTCATTCAGCACCCCAAAAGGACTCCAAACCAACAAACCAAACACAGTAAAACCCAGCAACAGGTAAGAGTTCCCCCTGGAGAGCGGAGGTCCATGGGGGTCAGTCACCAGCCATGTAGATGAAATGACTATCCAAAACATGGAATCCCCTGTTCACACAGGCCCTTCCAGAATATGTTCTGTGATGAAAAGTTGGGCCAATTCAGCAGAATCAAAATGGTAAGCCCGGCCCAAATGAACGACTCTTAAACGAGCTGGATACTGCAGAGTAAAAGCAATCTTCCGTCGAATCAGACTGGTACACAAGGGAAAGAAGCGACGCCAAACCTGCGACACCTCTGCCGAATAGTCTTGGAAGCACAAGACAGTCTTATTATCATGCTGCAACTTTCTCCCTTGACATAAGGCACGGAGCACCTCGACTTTGTGCCTATAGTTGAGGAGGCGACAGATCACCACTCTGGGCCTGTCTGTGCCCTCCCGGCGCTGGCCCAGACGGTGTGCCCTTTCAATCTGCAGGGGACCCAGGTCGTGGGCAAATTCAATGCACTTCCCGCCAAAATTGAGGGAAGGGCAGTTGCTAAACTGTCACCAGAAAATATACACAGCACCGAAGACATAGCCGATCCTGCTGCTATAGCTGCAGCTAAAACAGAATCCCCAGCCTTCCCAGCAGACCACAACGCCGAATCTGACTGACCTCTGGCAGCTGAGGAAAACCTAGCATGCACGAAAGGAAGCCCGGGGCTCACCCCTGCCCCCCCGCCAAGCGATGCGCACACAAAGGAGAACCCGGCATGCAGACACCCAAAACTGGGTCTCCCTCGAGGCGGCCAGAATATTTTGTGCACCCGCCAGCTGCATCCACCGATCGGCGCCCACAAACAGTGCACTTTTTCTGCTTTTTTGAAGTGCTCATAATGAAGGTGCCAAAAACCCATTCACAACAACACTATGTAAAAACGGCGACCTCAGGCCTCTTTTTTTTTCCAATACAAAACTCTTTCTATTTCTTGTGTCTTATTTTGACTTTTTTTTATTTCTTCTCACAGCCAACCAGCTGTATCAAGAGAAAGCAGACCCCAGAGGCACTCTAAGCTGTAGTCAGTGCTGGTATCGGTGGCAAGGCGTTCACCTGGGGAGGTGGGGGAAATGGGGGAAGGGACTCGATCCTTCCGAGTCTGACACCCCCAAGCTCAGTTCGGACAGACAAAGGGACCAGAAACATTCACTAACCAGATCCAACAGGCCTTAACAAACCTCAGCACAGACTGTACAAACAGACCACACCACCTGCTGGAGAGTGAGAAAAGACCGATAGTACTGATGCCAAAAGTTAGTGTCTCAGTCTCCACCTGCTGGCAGAGGAGCATAAATCTATTTCTGTGCCGGTCTGGAGGGATGATAAAGAAGAATTTTTTATTTTTATTTTTTAAAAGGATGTCCATTGTGGGTCTTTATGTTTTTGTTTATTTAAAAAAAATAACAACCAAAAAAAACAACTTATAGCTACATTTACAGGTGGTCTCAGTGGTCTGCACCTTCAAAAATATAAGTTTGGAGAAGAAAAGAGCATATACATGAAAAAACTAACCACATACAAAACAGATGAAATATCACTGAATAAGAGCCCCTGCCGCTCCAGCAACCACGGATCGCCGAACGCAGACCGACTTTTGAGTCGGACTTTTTCTTCAGCCCTTGAGGGCCACCGAAAGCCTCCCCCACCCAGCGACTTCCTAGGCAGAGGAAGGAGGAAGTTTCTGCCATCTTGTCCCTCCTTCCTCCGCCCGACGCCGTGCAAGCAGGAGGACTCTGCTCTCTATTAGAGCCCCTGCCGCTCCAGCAACCGCGGATCGCCGAACGCAGACCGACTTTTGAGTCGGACTTTTTCTTCAGCCCTTGAGGGCCACCGAAAGCCTCCCCCACCCAGCGACTTCCTAGGCAGAGGAAGGAGGAAGTTTCTGCCATCTTGTCCCTCCTTCCTCCGCCCGACGCCGTGCAAGCAGGAGGACTCTGCTCTCTATTAAAGCCCCTGCCTCTCCAGCCACCTCTCCAGCGAACTCTGAACACAACCCATACATCCACTCTCACAACCAACTCAAATAACTACCAAACCGCAATCTTCACAAATATAAAAAAAAAAAAAAAAAAAAAAATGGCACTGCATACACACAACCTCATTCTTGCCCTCATACTAATTGCCACATTTATAGCAAAATGGAAAACCACAGGCTACCAAATACAAACCATCCCTATCCTAACAACAACACACAGACCTGTTCAACATACCAGAAAACTGCATACCACTAGAACACTAACTCCATGCCCACTATCCAGCCAAGCCAGCATCCCCACCATCTGGGGAAAAAGACCCCCACCAAAACCTAACTCAAACACACAAAAATACCAAACCTCACAAAGAACTATCATCAATACAACCACTACACCAACCACAAAATACACTACAATTGCTTGCGCATATATGAACATCAGATCCGTCAGCCCAAAGGCAGAATTAATCAAAGATTGGCTGACCAAAGACAATCTAGGCTGTCTCTTCCTAACCGAAACATGGCTCACCTCTGAGTCAGATCCAAGCATCACAGAATTCTGCCCCAAAGGATATAAACTTGAAGTAGTATGTCGAGAAAACAGAAGAGGAGGAGGTCTAGCTATCATAACAAAAAACAATCTCAACATCGACGTACTAACCAAGCACTCCACCCCTTATCTTGATCTGCTAGCCTGCCAAATATCTGACAAATCACTCAATGGAAACCTGAACTGTCTTATTTGCTACATTACACCAGGTAAATGGAACACTTCAAAACAAGAACTTGAAGAATTCATCTTCCAGAACTCACTCTCCTCCACACATAACCTGATCCTCGGAGACTTAAATCTCCACTTAGAAGATCAATCATCCAAACAAACAACAGATATACTCTCATACCTCAACACTTTATCCTATCAAATTCTCAACCCAGAACCCACACACGAAAAAGGTCATCAACTAGATATAGCAGCTTACTCATCTCCAAATCAAAACACACAAAACATCTACATCTCAAACGGGTCCTGGCACCCTACTCTATGGTCAGACCATTTCAAATATTCATTCACCATCAATTGGGCTCAAAATAACAACAAACCCATCCCAAAGAAAACACTCATCAAATTCAGACCGAAAATCGAACCTCACACATTCTGGAACACAGTCGACCCCGAAATCGACCCCAACAACCCCAAAGAATTCATAAACAGCTGGCGGACCCTCAGTGAATCTACACTAAACGAACTTGCTCCAATAAAAAACAAAAACAAAATAGACAGACCATCTAATAAATGGTTCGACGACGAACTTCTACAACTAAAAAGAAAATGCAGACAATTAGAAAGATCATGGAAAAAACAAAAACACAACCACATCAAAGATGAATGGAAAATCCTAATCAAACAATACAATACCAAACTGAAGGAAAAACGAAAAAACTACTACTCCAAACTCATCAGCACCGAAAAACCAGACACAAGAATACTTTTTGACATCTTAAAAAATCTCACCGACACCAAACCATTTCTCGCCACCCAAGGAAACCAAACTCCCACAGCCACCCAATTAGCGGATCACTTCAAACACAAAATCATCACAACCAGAACCACATTCAACAATTCAAGAATCAACATAGAAGAAATACGAATCAATCCCAAAACAGATGAAGCAATACCAGCAGACAGGATATGGACAAACTTCCCAAAGATACAATGGTCAGACTTGAACAGGCTTTACAAAAAATACAGCAAATCCTCATGTGACTTGAACAACTGTCCCTCATACTTACTAGCAACAGCTTCCACCAAATTTAAAGCTAGCCTCACACTATGGCTTCAAACAACACTTAGTGAAGGTCATTTCCCACCGGAATTAGGAGAAATCATAATTACACCTATCCTAAAAGATCCCAAAGGTCCTATAGATAATCCTGCAAACTATAGACCAATCGCTTCAATCCCTCTATACATTAAAATAACAGAAGGCCTTGTCGCACAACACCTCTCCAACTACCTTGAAGACCATCACATACTACATCCATCACAATCTGGATTCAGATCCAACCATAGCACAGAAACTCTACTGGTATCACTACTAGACATTGCCCGACAACACCTCAGCAAAGGAAACAAGCTGCTTCTCATTCAACTCGATCTTTCTGCGGCATTCGACCTAGTTGACCATCACACACTACTCCAGATATTAGACGCAATAGGAATCTCAGGTAATGTTCACAAATGGTTCCAAAGCTTCCTCAAAACACGAACATACAAAGTCAAATCAAAAGAGCACATATCCGAACCATGGTCAAACCCATGTGGAGTACCACAAGGATCACCATTGTCACCCATATTATTTAACCTCTTCATAGCATCCCTAGGCATAACCCTAGACGCCCTAAACACAGTATCATTCAGCTACGCAGATGATATAACTATCCTCCTCCCCTTTAATATTCAAGACCCCTTATCCACAAACCACCTGAAAATGATAATGGAAACGGTAGAAAAATGGATGTCAAGTCATAAACTAAAACTGAACTCGGAAAAAACTAAATTCCTACTACTGGAAAGGGAAAAAAAACCATCTCTCACAGAACTAGAAGTAAATACAATCAAGTACCCAATGCAAAGCACACTCAAGATCCTGGGAATTCTACTAGACAGAAACTGCACAATGCAGTCTCAAATCCACAAAATCATCCAAAGAGCATTCTTCACAATACGTAACCTAAGAAAAATAAGAAAATTCTTCAACAAAGATCAATACAAGATATTAGTACAATCCCTAGTACTGAGTATTGTAGATTACTGTAACAGCCTATATCTATCATGCCCAAATTACCTGATAAAACAATTACAGACAGTTCAGAACACAGCCCTCAGAATCGTCTACTCACTAGGCAAATATGACCACATCACCAAAGCATACCTAGACTCACACTGGCTACCAATAAAAGCAAGATCCCAGTTCAAATTCTACTGTCTACTATACAAAGTAATACATGGAACAGCACCCAGCTACCTAAACAACAGACTACACCGTAACCTCTCACACAGATCAAGGAGAACTCAGAGCCTATTCACTCACCCCCCTCTCAAAGGAACACGACGAAAGAAACTATATGACAGCCTTTTAGCGACACAGGCAGCAAAGATCGATACTACCATCACCAATCTACTGACCAAATCAATAGACATTAAAGCATTCCGAAAAGAAATCAAAACTCATCTCTTCAAAAAACACTTCCCATCATCATAACCTCACAAAAGTATTAGAAAATGCTCTCACGACTACTCTAACACCACCACCAGCAACACCCGAATCCGGACAGTATTATCTCTATTCGTCTAAACAGCAGAATCCGGACAATATTATCTCTATTCGTCTAAACAACCTATCACTATCTACTATCTACTACCAATCTATCCTGGAAAAGTCAAGAACAACAATTGTAACTTAACGCATTCTTGATTATATGTACTGCAATGCTACTGGAAATGTCCAGTCTTCTAACTTGTAATCCGCTTAGAACCGCAAGGCACAAGCGGAATAGAAATCACTAATGTAATGTAATGTAATGTAATATCTCAATTTAGGTGCTTGAAAACTGTCTCCATGATGACTCTGCAATCTAGTAAACAATCCAAAACTGCATATGAATGTTATAGCACCAAGAGAAAGACTACACATAAATCTTGCTCTTTTACTGTGACTGACCCTGCACATTTCCTCTCTCTTTGTGCAATACCAATAGTTCCAATAGCAATAATCACTTGAGAGTAAGTACTCTCTCTCTCTACAACAGCAGGGCTCTTTGGTTATGTTGACTCTTACCTTCATAGAATGAACCATTTCCTTGGTAAAACGATACGGATATAAAATGTTGTGAATTTTTACTGCCAACCTTTGAGCCAGACAACTACTAACATCCACAGCAACCTGGGGAAACATCAGGAAATACAACAAAAACATCTGACAACATCAAAAATGTTTGCTAAATAACGGATAACATAACATAGTAGATGACGGCAGATAAAGACCCGAATGGTCCATCCAGTCTGCCCAATCTGATTCAATTGAAATTTTTTTCTTCTTCTTAGCTATTTCTGGACAAGAATCCATCTCAGATGAGCCCATTGCCATTTCAAATTCTAGTCTTGGTTTGCTAAATTCAAATTCCTTTTACTGCACGAGACTGCCTACCTCAGATTGGCGAGCAAAGACTGGATTCTCCCACTCCAGGAATGATGATTGGAGAGAACCATTAGCAGCTTCATCATCTGTGACAAAAAAGCAGAGCAAAAAAAGATTCTGAGAGAAGGCTGAAGTATGCCTAAGGGCTTTCCCATCCAATCCTAGACAAATTCTCTGTCTACTGAACCTAGCCTACTTAGGGCTCTTTTTACAAAGCCGCGCTAGCGATTTAACGTGCGTAATAGCGCGCGCTAAACCACCAGCCACGCTAGCCGCTAACGAGCTGTTGTAAAAGGAGCCCTTAGTCTACCTAGAATAATTTTCTTTCTGTTTGTGTTTGATTTATTTCAGCTCCTCACTCCCCAAACTTCCACCCTCTCCAGGCTCAATCTTTGATTTATTGATTTTAAGCAAATTAAGATAGGAAATTTTTCACAATAGGGCTTGAGGATTTTCATCAGCAAGTGAGTAATGTTTACCAATAGATAAAGGCAAAGAGACAGTGTGACAAGGCAGTGGCTGTTGCCAGAAGGATGCTGGGCTGTATAGAAAGAGGCATAGCCAGTACAAGAAAAGGTGTTGATGGCCCTGTATAGGTCGTTGGCGAGGCCCCACTTGGAGTATTGTGTTCAATTTTGGAGACCATCTCTGGCAAAGGATATAAGAAGACTTGAAGAGGTCCCAAGGAAGGCGACGAAAAGGGTAGGAGCTTTGCACCAAAAGACGTATGATGAGAGACTGGAAGACCTGAATATGCATACTCTAGAGCAGGGGTGTCAAATGTAAAACATAGGGTAAATTGCGGGCTGAATTTTTTTATTAAGATACTTAGGGGTCTTTTTATTAAGGTACGCTAACCGATTTAGTGCACGCTAAATGCGCACCTTAATAAAAGGACCCCTTAGTCTTAGTAGAAGTATAGGGTTACAACCCCTCCAATCCCACACCAGCTCTGTGATATAAACAAAATAATTAAAAAAGACTTTTACTCTCTCTTCCCAACAACCCTCCTATCCAATATCTCTATCCCCCCTCTACATCATCCCTTGTGTCCAACTTCTCTCTCTTTTTGCTCCTTCCCTCCCTAAATCCCATTGTCCACCATCTCTCTCCCTCTCCTGTTTTAGCCACACTAACAACTTGATTTCCAAACACAATGCATATGAATAGTGAAAACTTTTGCTATTAGCTTTTAAAAAATTTCATTTTACTAGATGAGTCTAATTTAGGACTGGTTGCTCTATTTTTGCCCATGTAAGAGCCATCTAAGTCTTTGAGAAATCTAATGTAGAAAAAGGCCCATCCCTCATAGGTTGTGAAAAGTCAAGGTCTTACCTTAAGCTAATTTCGGCAGCCTACGGAGAGGATCGCTGGTGCTGAAGTGATCCTTGCAGGCTGCCATCGTCCTGAGCACCACGTTCCCTCTGCCGTGATCCTGCCCCTCCTCTGACATCAGGTGCAGGATCGCGGCCGTCCCTCCTCTGACATCAGGGGCAGGATCACGGCAAAGGGAACGTAGTGCTCAGGACGATGGCAGCCTGCAAAGATCGCTACAGCTATGGCGATCCTCTCTGCAGGCTGCTGAAATTAGCTGAAGTTAAGAGTGAGAGATACTGCAGAACTTCCCGAATCGCACTCTGTCTGCCAGCGTGCCAACTTAAATTAAATTTTTGTAAAATTGTCTGGTGGGCAAGATTTGGCCCATGGCCAGAGTTTGACATGTTTGCCCTAGAGGAAAGGAGGGACAGAGAAGATATGATTCAGACATTCAAATACTTGAAAGGTATTAACGTAGAACAAAACTTAGAAGCCGCATCCGCTGCCCAATGGCGAAGCCACAAGGACCGACGTGACACCACTGCCAGAGCCATCTGTTTAGCTGAAGCGCAAATGACATCATACAAGGCATCTGCCACGTACACCAAACCCACCTCCACATCTGGGAATTCTGGAAGCAGGGCAGCACCAGCCTCCACGTGCTGCACCCACTGCAGACAGGCTCGAGCTGCATACGAACTACACATCGCCCCTGCAAAGTCAGGGCTGCCACAAACGATGACTTAATTGACTCATCTATCTTTCTGTCCTGTGTGTCCTTCAAAGCAACCCCCTCTTTCCACCAGAAGGGTGGTCTTTTTGGTAACCACCACCACCAGCACGTCCACTTTAGGTAACTACAATCTCTCCATCTCATCCAGCATCAGCGGGTACAACTGGCACATCGCCTTTGCCACTCATAATCCCGCCTCTGGAGAAGTCCACTGAGCCTCAATGAGCTCCTTCGTGGCTTCATGAACCAGAAAGGACTTGGAGAGCTTCTTTGTGCCAGCCATGAGAGGCTAAGGTGGCGCAGACAACTGTGGCACGTCCTGAGAAATCTGTAGCCCCAGGAGCACCTTACTAATAAACGTGGGCAGCTCCTCTCTATGAAAAAGACAAAGGGACATGGGGTTGTCTGCCTCATTCGACAGACTCCCCTGTGTCCAAATCATGCAAATCCTCATCCACCACGGAGCTCGTGAGAGGAGACGACCTATCATGGCTCCATACAGGGTCTACCACCACTGCGGTTTCCATCCTGCATCTTTAAGCACTCGTAAGCCCTGACCCCAGCAGTCCCTGATAGCTGGTCTGTTAAAAGGCAATCGACCCGGGAATCCATCCTTGGCGGAACCGCAGCAGATCTGTGCATAAGAAAAGCCTGATGCATCAATAACACAAAATCTGGGGAAAATGGCATCGCCGAACAACCAGAGTGTAGAAGTGCCAGATCCAGTGAGCCCAGCTCAAAGATGCTGCGCTAATATCCATATCTGCTCCTAATTCCTGTGCATGATCCAACAAACCCGAGGCCAGCCGAAGTAGGAACAAACGAAACTGCCTCAGGCGCACGGGAAACCACACTGCCTCTGCCACCATTTTGGATTCCACAAGGGCACTGTCCGGAGCAGCCCACCATACACAGGCCCAATGGCAAATGCTGCTTTCCGCAGAGCAAACACTACTTAACACCCTCTGCAGCAATGAGACGTGTAAATAAAAAGCGCACATGAAAAATGCACACCGTACTCACAGAACCCACACACCTAACACCCGCACACAATATAAAAAGAATATATACTCACAATTTGCAGGGACAGTAGTTGCAGTGTGAAAGAGAAAGATAGTGCAAAACACTACTCCTTCTAAACGGTCTCTCTCTTTTTTTATTTAAACCAACTGGGAAAGAAGAAAAAATACAGAGACCATAGAACCCTCAAACACCGGAGGGAGGAGAGGGGGTAGGGACTGGGGGGGGCAGGTGTAACCCCCAAAGCTGGCACCACTCAGACAGGCACCCATGCAATAACTGAAGCCGTAGCAATAGTGAAATCCACTTTTTCAGTGAATTTGACTGATTTTCAGTCAGTAAAGCCAGGAGCCCAAAGACTGGCATCCATCCTCCTGCTGGAGATAGAGCATACTAAATGTCAAAAAGGGGTTCCATCCAAGAGGAGCACCTACAATTCTGTTCTCTATCTCCACCTGCTGGTAGATATGCGATATTCCACTAGTCTTCTGGATTCATCTGCTGCTGTTGCTAAGGAAAATGTAATTTCAAAACATAACATTAAAAAATGCCATGTTGAGACAGATCAATAGTTCAAGTTACCCAAACCAGACCAGGTTGCTTGAAAGAACTGGGAGGTCCATGAAGTCTTAAATGGCTATATGTGCATATGATTACTTCCAGATATGTTTTTTCAACACATCTTGGCTTCTGTACTTGACAAATCCAAAACTTAGCTTTGTGTTGCTATTTTATAATGTACACTTACACCTAAAACAGTATGAGCCTACCTCTGTACTTCTGTCTTGCCACATCCCTCTCTTCACGAGGTCGAGGAAGAAAGGGTAAAAGCAGATCACTCCTAAAGGGGTGACATCTGTACTGGAACCCTAAACATATAAAAGAGACTTCAAGTCAATTTGGTCTTGTCCTTTCAAGCATCAGAAGTTTTAATCAGAATACGGGTGATGTATATGGCAAGATGAGACACTTTGGAACTTGAATTTTAACTACAATCAAGTTTCTAAATTGGCATTTCAGTTCCTCAGTGCAGCTTTTTCCAACCCTTTGCTTAAAGATCCTGATCTCTCCAGCTGGAATCTTTTATTGTTAAGTCCAGAGACAACTATGCATGTAATGCAGAAATCCTTCCTAAACCTTCAAAGGTTTACAAAAGTTAAGTATTACAGAAACTGGGGCTGAAGCCATGAGGATTACAATTTATGAGTAATGCAGTCATTTTAATATGTGAATTTAAAAATGTATTCGGTACTTAAAACAGGAAGATTATATTAACTCAAAGATTTATATTCTGCCTTTTTCATCCAAGCTGATATAAAGCAGATTTCAAGCTATACAATTATGAACACTATCCTCTAGAACTCATAGAGAGGCATAATCAAAACTTTGAAATGTCCAAAAACCTGCATAAGTCGGCACATGGACGTCCTAATAGTAGGACTGTCAATAATCAAAACAAACTTTCTGGATGTTCAGCAGCACTTCTAAGCTACTGTGCGTCCAGAGCTCAAAGGGGCATATTGGGAGGTGTGTAATGAGTGGGAATCAGGCGGGCTTCTACCTGGACATCTTGAAGCAATAATTGAAGCTTTTTCAGGACATCCTAGGTGGAACTTACGTGCTGGAACTTAGACCAAAGTAAAACATAAGAACATAAGAATTGCCACTGCTGAGTCAGACCAGTGGTCCATCATGCCCAGCAGTACGCTCACGCGGCAGCCCTCTGGTCTAAGACCAGCACCCTAACTGAGACTAGCCCTACCAGCGCACGTTCTTGTTCAACAGAAACTTGTCTAACTTTGTCTTGAATCCTTGGAGGGTGTTTTCCCCTATAACAGCCTCTGGAAGGGCGTTCCAGCTTTCTACCACTCTCTGGGTGAAGAAGAACTTCCTTACGTTTGTACGGAATCTATCCCCTTTCAACTTTAGAGAGTGCCCTCTTGTTCTCCCTACCTTGGAGAGGGTGAACAACCTGTCCTTCTCTACTAAGTCTATCCCCTTCAGTACCTTGAATGTTTCGATCATGTCCCCTCTCAATCTCCTCTATTCGAGAGAGAAGAGGCCCAGTTTCTCTAATCTTTCGCTGTACGGCAGCTCCTCCAGCCCCTTAACCATCTTAGTCGCTCTTCTCTGGACCCTTTCAAGTAGTACCGTGTCCTTCTTCAGGTATGGCGACCAGTGCTGGACGCAGTACTCCAGGTGAGGGCGTACCATGGCCCGGTACAGCAGCATGATAACCTTCTCTGATCTGTTCATGATACCCTTCTTTATCATTCCTAGCATTCTGTTTGCCCTTTTTGCTGCCGCCGCACATTGTGTGGACAGCTTCATCGACTTGTCGATCAGAACTCCCAAGTCCCTTTCCTGGGAGGTCTCTCCAAGTACCGCCCCAAAGGTGACCAAACAGACAAGATGACCACTGGAGGGTTTAAGACATGACCCCCCCTTACTCCCCCAGTGGCTACGAACCCCTCCCACTATCCAAAGATGGGAGGGAAAACAGCCCTCAGCTGATTGTGGCAGAGAAATCCACATCTGCTGAGACAGTTTTGGGGATTCCTGCAGGCTCAGCTAAAGGGGATTCCCCCTGCCAGGATCAGCTGGAGCACTACACCCCTTCCCCTGACTCCCTCCCCCCCCACATTCCTGGATCCCCCCATCACCACTGACACAAGGCAACACCACCCCCACACCTTCATACCTTCCGATGCAAAAATCAGCAGGAAGGAAGCACATTCCCTCCTGCCTACAGGGCCACATGCTAAAAATGAAAGCCCTTCCCCCCTTCTAATGCATCCTGGGATACAGTGAGAGGGGCCTAAGACCTTGAGTGGCTCAAAATGCCCACAACGTCCAACCTTGAAAATGCTCTTCATAGTATACATTTCCAGGAGGAAAAAATTAGTTAAACTAAATTAGCCAGACAATCCACTGTTAACTTGACTACCAATTAATTATGTTGCTTCCAGTCATCACTGCAAACATGCTACTGCCTAAGAATGAACCAATATTCCTCCAAGAACCCTTGTACACCATTCATTCAAGCTAAAAAAAAACTCGAGCCTCCAGACATTAGAATCAGCAACACGAGGAACTGAAGAGTGAAATTTGGACATACTGCTAATTCCCTTTCCTTGAATACAGCCAGACTAGAGGAAACCAGCTCAGTAATCATTAGTGAAGATATGAAAACTGCCAATCAGGTGGAGAAAGCTTCATCCAAGGCTAGACAAATGCTAGGTTGCATCCGGAGAAGTTTTATCAGCCGTAAGCCTGAAGTCATGATGCCATTGTACAGGTCGATGGTGAGACCTCATCTGGAGTACTGTGTTCAGTTTTGGAGGCCATATTATCAAAAGGATGTGAAGAGAATGGAGTCGGTTCAGCGTATAGCTACCAAGATAGTCTCGGGACTTAAGGATCTCCCATATGAAGAACTTCTAAGCAGGCTGCAGTTATATTATCTTGAAGAACGCAGAGAAAGGGGTGACATGATAGAGACATTCAAATATCTTACGGGCCGTATTGAAGTGGAGTAAGATATCTTCTTCCTTACGGGGCCCACGGCAACCAGAGGGCATCCGTTCAAACTCAAGGGTGGGAGATTTCATGGTGACATCAGGAAATACTTCTTCACCGAAAGAGTGGTTGATCGATGGAATGGTCTTCCACGTCAGGTAGTTGAGGCCAGTAACGCACTCGACTTCAAGGGACGATGGGATAAACATGTAGGTTCGCTCCGGGGAAATGCTTAAAAAGAGGGTTCTTGTTGAGGAAGGGTTCTTGGAGTGGGTTCGCTCCGGGAAATTCTTAGAGGGAGGATTCTTGTTGAGGGAGGGTTCTTTGAGTGGGCAGACTTGTTGGGCCGATGGCCCTTTTCTGCCGTCATACTCTATGTTTACAATACAGTGTCTTATATACTACAATTCTCTGAAAGGAATCTATGTGGTTTACAAGAAGACGGAAGTTACATTTTTAGAGTGGGTAGTGACTGTTGGAGAAAGATAAGAGTAGTTATAGGGAGAAGAGGTATGTTTTTAGTTTCTTCCTAAGTCAAGGTATGTGGTAGGTTGTCTTAAATGTAGTAGCAGTTTGTTCCAAATGTGGGGAGCTTGATATTTGAAGGTGGTTTCAAACATCTTTTTCCGTCGTATTTTTTTGAGGTGATGAGAGGGGTAGTTTGAAGCACTGTGTTTTGCATGAATTGAAGGAGGAATGTGGTACTTTGATATCAGATGTTAGTCCTTCTGAGTTTTCTCCATTGATCACTTTATGAACTATGCAGGCTATCTTGAATTGGATTCTTTTGTTTATTGATAGCCAATGCAGTTGTTCCAATAGTGGACTTGCCCTATCATATCGATCCTTTAAGAGGATTAGTCTTGCGGCTATGTTTTGTAGTAGTTGGAGTCTCTTGCGTTCCTTTTCTGTAGTGCCACCATAAAGCGAGTTGCAGTAGTCCAAGTGAGTTATTAGGATAGATTGCGCTACTTTCCTGAAATTGGTCTCTGTTAAGATTAGTTTGATTGCCTCAGTTGTCTCATCTTAAAGATGACTTTTTTCACTAGAAAGGTGATATGTATGTTGTAGGTTAGGTTTAAGTCAAATGTAACTCCCAGTACTTTGGAGGAATTTTCTATGTTCAAGTTCAAGTTTATTATTTGATGAATCGCCTATATAAAACTTTCTAAGCGATGAACAATTTTAAAAACAACATTTTAGAGGACAAATATTATTAAGACACAAGTAAAAAGTTAAAATACTTATAACGCATTGTAAATTTCTTAATACATGTGGCTTAGTGACAAACATGATATAGAAGGGAAAGGGGAAAAAGTTACAATTTTCTCAACAGAAGAACATAAAAGAGGTAAGAACACGAGGAAGGGGGGAAAAAGGGGAAAAAAAGAAGAGAAGCACTTTCATAAAACACTTTGAAGCACCAGTGCACTTTGAAAAATTTAGCACACCTGTTTCTGTCGGTTTTGAGTGTTGAAATGAACTGTGCTCTTCTAATGAAAAAATTCCCAACCATGAAATATTATTGAATTATAAAGGCTTTTTAGATTTTCAATTTAATTAATTTAATTTAATAGGTGAATGAAAATTGATTAAAGATTAGGTAAGGAGAGATATCAATTTAAGGAATTAATAATAAATTATGGTTTTAGTTATGGTAGGGGGAGGATGGGTTCAAGCCGGTGATGTAATTAGGAGTAAGAGAAAATGACTTTCTTTCTCTTGGAAGAAATCCCAGAATGGGAAAATTATTCCACAATCTGAGGCTTGTTCCTGTTTAATTAATTAATTAGAGAAAATCACCTGCAAGGTCATTTTGACTTCTATTAATAAGTAACATAGTAACATAGTAGATGACGGCAGATAAAGACCCAAATGGTCCAGAGGTAAAACATAAGACAGAGCAGCGGTTTTTAATCTTTTTTTTTTTTTTTTTACATTGTTAACATAGTAAATGACAGCAGATAAAGACCTGCCATTTGCTCCCAGCTTCAAGTTCCGGTACGGTAAGGAGGAAGTGCTCCAGTCCCTTCTTGCCCCATCAGAATTGCTGCCGAAACCCACCCACCGATATCCAGATGCAGCTCACTCCACATCAAAGGACCTGCAGCCAAGATGAGAGCTATTTGCTCCTAGCTTCTAGTTCCGGCAGGGTAAGGAGTAAGTGCATAATTGCTCCTGATCCTTCTTGCCGCATATGGGACAGAGACCGTAGAAGTTTGTCCAACATTGGCTACACTGCCTCAATGCTGGAGTCACTGTCAAAGCTAATTCCAGCCCCTCCTGATCTGTCTTGCCAAATACAGGACAGAGACCATAAGATTCTGTCTGGAATCGTCTTCACTTCCCTGCTGCTGGGGCTTCAATTTAAGCATCACAAATGAAGTTATAGTTTTTTTATCTATTGAGTTTTTGTTCTCACACTTTTAGTTGATCAATTAAGCCATCAAATCCTCTTTCTAAACTACCTGTCTGCTAGTGACTGTTACCCACCAAACATGTCATTAAAATTACAGTACCAATAACGGTCCTTAATAACTGCCTTCTAAAAAGTTTCAATAAATTGCCACAAATTTCAAAACCTCTCTGCTCCGCCCCTTCTCACACATCAGCACCAAGCTTTTTTTAAGCTTGGTGTCAGCTTGCTCTTTTCAAAGCATTACAATCTCTAGCTCTGCCTACTCTCAAACTCATATCAGCTCTTTTCCTCTCTTACAATTAATTCTGGGCTGGGAGCTTGCTCTGCCCCTTCTCACACATCAGCACCAAGCTTATTAAAAAAAGCTTACGCTATCTAAGGTGCAATCAAAGGCACATTTGCGCTATCCTTGCAACTTCAAAGTTTTTATTGAGACTTGGCTGATCTCAACTACCGTTTTTTCAGAATGGTAATTTTCTTTTCTTTTTTTATCTTCCTCTTTTATCAACATGTACCTTTTAAAAGTTATGTTAACTTGCTCAATCTTTTTTTGAAATTCTTTATTTAAACACTGCGCCCAAGCAAACAACAACATGGCAAAACCATAAAAGCAGTAAAACAGTGTACACATTATACAAGAAAACAAAACCCCTCCCTCCCTCCAAGAAAGAACCTCCCAAATCCCATCCCCTACCCAGGCCCAACCCCCCCAGAGAACCAGCAGAATTGCCCCCATCCCCAAATGACAGCACAAACCCCCTCCCCTCCCCCCCCCTGTTAGAAAAAGCACAAGAAAAGAGTAGGAAAAGGGACAATAGTCAAAAGCATACTGGAATCCCCAATGAAATATCAATCCTTCAGGGAGGCCAAGGCAGGTAAGGCAGACTTACCCTCCACCTCCAAAAACCTACCCCAGAGATCCTCAAACTGTCGCCTCTGGCGGGTGAGTAAAGCGGAAAGCCTAAATTTCTCACAAACCCATCCCGATTTCACTCGCATCATCTCCACCGTGGGTATCGTGGGGCTCTTCCAGTGTGCAGCCAGCACCAACCTAGCAGCTGTAAAAGCCAGACGCGCCAACTTGTCTTGCGTAGCCTCCCCTTCCCCCGGGAGTATCCCCAACAGAGCAGTTTCCGCTCTATATGTCAGTTGGCATTGAAGAAGTTGCCCCACATAGCTAAACACCGGAGTCCAATAGCCCACAAGATGAGGGCACTCCCACCACATATGAAAGAACGTTCCCCGGAGACCACACCCTCTCCAGCACTCCCCTGCACACGAGGTATACATCTTGTTAAGTACCATCGCACTAATAGCTTAAGAGCATTCTCCACCAGCTGCAGAGCCACTGCCACATGGTGTATTCGCAATGCAATTTGTTCCCATTCCTCTGCCGTATAGGTGAGCCCCAAATCCTTCTCCCAGGCCCGCATATAAGAAGTCTTCTGATCAGGTTCAGCATGTAATAAACGATACAGCGTCGAGATGCAGCCCCGTCGCACCGGATCCCCCAACAGCAGCTCAAAGCGCGAGCGCCGATAAGCGTTACCGTCCCCCGCTCTAATACGCATAACATAGTCCTTCACCTGTAAGAAGGGGAATAAATCTCGCTGCTCAAGGTGAAAAGAAGCTTGGACCTCAGGAAACCCTTTGATGTGCTCCCCCTCCAATAACTGGCCAAAGCACCGCAGCCCGCCACGTTCCCACCTACGAAAGACCCCCCCCTCCCTACCCGGAAGGAAATCCTCCGCATACCGAATAGGAAGGAAATGTAATCCCCTCAACTTACCCAGCAACTTCCGCGTGGCCCCCACCCATACCCGCAACGTCCATCGTATAAATGGATTAGAAATGGTAACAATCTCCCTCTCTCGTAGACCCACCCATGGTAAATAAGACAAAACATCTATGCCCCTGGGACCCCCCAGGAGACCCTGTTCCACCTGAACCCACAATTTAACCGGATCCGCATGCCAATCCACAACCGCCCGAATTTGTGCAGCCCGATAATACAGGTCCAAATTGGGTATCCCCAAGCCCCCCTCCTCCTTGAATTTGAACATGGCAAATCTCGCAACCCTGGGACGCCTACCCCCCCATATAAAGCGCAAAAGATTCCTGTGCCAACGTAAAAAATACACTCTGGGAATTTCGACAGGAAGGACTTGAAAGAGATAAAGAAATCTGGGAAGGATCATCATGCGCACCACCTCCATTCTGCCCATCCAAGAAAGGTACAAGGGATCCCATCTAGCAAGATCCTGCCGCAAAGCCGAAACCAGAGGTAGATAGTTAAGTCGGAACAAATTGGACCACTCCACCCCCAACTGGATCCCCAAATATCAAATAGGGTCCGACACCCACCGAAAAGGGACCTGACTTTGCAATTCCCAAGCCGCCTCATCCGGCACCAAAATGTTCAAAATCTCCGTTTTAGCCAAATTAGCCTTAAAGCCAGAAATCCGCTCATAATCCCGCATCAAATCTTGTAGAGCCAGAAGTGACTGCTCCGAACCTTCCACTATGGCCAAAATGTCATCTGCAAAAAGGGACAGTTTATGCTCAACCCCCTGCACCTGAACACCCCGTACAAGCCTAGACTGGCGAATTCGTTGTGCCAAAGGTTCAATCACCAAAGCAAACAACAAGGGAGAGAGCGGGCACCCCTGTCTCGTACCCCTATGAAGCTCAAAGGGCTTCGTGTATACCCCATTAACTTTGACACAAGCCATTGGAGTATGGTAGAGAGTAAGAATCCAGGAAATAAAGCGCGAACCAAACCCCATCTGGCGCAAGACAGCTTCCATAAACGTCCAATCCACCCTATCAAATGCCTTTTTGGCATCCACCGCTACAGCCACCCAGGGTGACCCCGATCTCCATGCTTCCCACACCAAATTCAACACGCGCCGAATACCATCTGCCGCCTGGCGTCCCCCAATGAACCCCACTTGGTCAGGATGAATAAGTACTGGCATATGAGCAGTCATCCTATCTGCCAAAATACGGGCCAAGATTTTGGTGTCAATACCCAGCAAAGAAATAGGGCGATAACTCCCACAGACGGACGCATCTTTCCCCGGTTTAGGGAGTATCGTAATCCCTGCCAATCTCATATAGAAAGGCAAACGCTTTCCCTCTTTCAGCGAGTTGAATAACCTAGTCAGTAAGGGCGCAACCAAGGGGGAAAGTTTCTTGTAAAATAGCCCCGTAAACCCGTCCAACCCAGGGGATTTTCCCGGTTTCAAATGCCGGATAACGTGTAATACCTCCTCCACAGTAATATCCTCCTCCAGCCCCTGAGCGTCAGGGCCAGACAGCCCCAAATCCTGCAAATAATCATGGCTGTCAGCAACCGAGCCCGCAACCTCCGGTGTATAGAGCTCCTGGTAAAATTCCCGAAACCTCTGTTGTATCCCGGCTTCATCAGTCACCACCCTGCCATCACGAGCCTTAATAGACATGATATTACCTAGAGTTTGCTGCAATTTGACCCTGTGAGCCAATAATTTACTTGCCCGATTCCCAGATTCAAAAAATTTGAGCTTCAACTTATCTAGATTAAATTTAATCACCTCATCTTCTAATTTTCCCAGAGCCATACGGGTTTCCTGAAGCCGAAGCTGAAGCTGCGGTCCCCCTTGCCCCCTCTTATGTTGATCTACCAGAGTACGAAGTGTTTCCCGCAACTGCAATTCCTCCCGTTGTCGGTTCTTTTTCTTATAGGCTGCCATAGAAATCAACTCCCCCCTTAACACCACCTTTAAACTTTCCCAAATCGTCACGGGAGAAAACTGATCTATGCTATTATGATCTAGGAAATCATAAATCCCCTTTTCCAACCGTTGCACGATCTGTGGATCCCCCAATAGGGTATCATTCAATTTCCAATAGGTATCCCCAACCCTAGGGCCTCCCCATCGCAGGTCCATCCATAACGGGGCATGGTCGGACCACCCAATAGTATCAATTTTTGTGTCTAATAATTTCCCCCCCCCACCCTTTATCGACACAGAGCAAATCAATGCGAGTGTATACCTCATGTACAGGAGAATAGAAGGCATAATCCCTGCCCATCCAGTGTTGCACCCGCCACCCGTCAACAACATTAAGGACATCCAGAAACCTCTTCAAGCATTTCCTGTCGCATTTAAGTCTATCCCCTCCCTTGCCCGTAGAGTCCCAGGCCGGATTAAGCACCAGATTGAAATCCCCACCAACCACCAAATGCCCAACCTTTACCGATAGAATTTTGGACAAAAGAGTGTCAAAAAATTTGCCTTGTTGAGAATTAGGTGCATACAGATTTACCAACGTCACCTGAATCCCATTAACAGTGCCCGTCCAAATAAGCCACCTCCCCCCCTCATCCCTCCATTCCTGAGCAGGAACCACCCTCAACCTATGAGAAAACAAAATTCCCACCCCAGCCTTCTTCCGCTCCACCCGATTAGAAGCCCAAGTCCTCACAGGATAATCCCTGAACTGTACAAGTTTTTCCCCTGCTTTCACAAAATGAGTTTCTTAAACAAAACAAATATCAAAACTGAGGCGCTTAACTTCTTTCAACAACAATTGCCGTTTACGCGGCATGTTAAGCCCCTTAACATTCAAACTGCCCACTCTGAGTACATTAGCCCCCCCCATCCTCAACTAGAGACAGCACACCCATCACCCACTCCCCTCCCCCCACCATCTCTCTCCGTAACCCTTTCATCCCCCCACCCAAGCCCCCCACCCCCCCATCCTCAACCCTCCTCCCCAATCTTCCCCACCCCCCTCCCCACCTGACCCACACTCCCTCTCTCTCCACTCCCTCCAGGACTTCAAGTGACTTCACCACCCCCCATGTCACCTTCAATATACCTCCCGTCCCCACATCCAAACCTCCCTCACACCATATCCCCCCACCAAGCACTCCCCAGACCCTCAACCATAGACTCTCAGACACACTCCCAAAGTCAACACTGGATCAGCACCAAGGTCCAGAACCCTGCAGCGGATGGACACTACCACCCTCAGCCAGCCACTCAGGTGTCAGGGGCTGCAGCTGCGCTCAGCTCGGTCGCCTCCCCCTCAGGTCGAGAGCTCTGCCGTCCTCTCCGCCTCTGGGGCACCGCTTTCCACTGATAACGCTCCAACTTCTGCACCGATAACTTGCTCAAGACAGAATCTCCCATCTTCACCAGGCCCTCCTTCAGAAGTAACGCCTGCAGCTCCGCCACGGTTGTCACACGCTTATGCACCCCATTAAAAGTTACCAACAGGCCGAATGGAAAAAGCCAGCGATAGCGTAAGTTGTTCTGCTTCAGCACCTCCAGCAACGGTCGAAACTCCCTCCTTTTCTGCAAAGTGATGGTCGAGAGATCCTGAAATATCTCCACTTTCAAATTCTTCCAAGATATAACACCCAAGTCTCTAGCTTTCTTCACCAGACGATCCTTATCTGGGAAGTGGTGGATGCAAGCTATAATATCTCTCGGGTAATCCCCATTCTTCGGACCCAGTGTGCGGTGCGCCCTATCCACTCTCAGGCCCCCGGGAGTAGTTTCAGATGCTCCATCATCAGCCAGCAGAAACCGGCTAAGCTCCTGCACCACAGCCGCAGCATCCCCATACTCAGCTGTATCCGGAACTCCCCGGATCCGGACATTGTTCCGTCTGGACCTATTCTCCAGATCTTCCACTTGAGCACAACAGTCCAGAAGATCTTTTTGGACCGCCTTCATCTGGGTAGTGATTCCTTGCACAGTTTCCTCTTGCTCCCCCAGTCTCTTTTCTGTATCTTCCACTCTGCCCAGCAAGTCTGCAAAGTCCTGCCGAATCTCCTTAACTGCCTCTTTAATTTTTCCTTTCACAGCCGCCACCTCATCTTTGATCTCTGCAGCCCACAATTGCAAATCGGCTTTTGTAATGGCCGCCGCCGATCCTGCACGCCGCAGCCGCGGGGAAGCACCGCGCTCCGATTCTTCTTCCGACGCGCTGTCTCCCGACTCGCGTGCGGACATGCTGGAGGTCTCTCTCACATGGTGGAGGCCTCCCTGCTCTCCTCCACGCTCCGACGGTCTGCCGGCATCGATTTTTTTCTTCGACGGCATCCCGCAGTTGTGCTGGACTTCGAGCACTCCCGGCTACCCACGCGCTCACAAAAACTCAGCGTCCCGCAACGGGAAAGGTATGCAATTGATAGTGGAGAGTCAGAGCAAAGTCTCTAACCCTCCATCTTGGTCTGTGACGTCACCGGAAGTCCAACTTGCTCAATCTTAAATCACATTAGAGTTTGTTGCCACTAGAATTATTACCAACTTATGGTATCCCCCAAAGATCTTCTAATCTAAATTATACTTCACATATAAACACTGATTACACAGAAGTAAATACTTTTCAGAATATCAGGATACACACGAATACTCCCAAGCAATCAAGATATTATCAAAAAAGAAATAGGGTCTATCAATTTTTGAAATTGCCTCCCTGACCAGAGCTTGTACCATTCAATGTGCTTATTTTAATACTCGATCCATTAGAAATAAAACAACTTTAATAAGAGATTGGATTTTGGCCAAACAGTTATCCTACCTTTTTATAAACAGAAACATGGCTCATATCTAATGATGATCCTATTATAGGGGATTTGTTCCCTGTGGGTTATAAAATTATTCCTCTATGTCGGGAAGAAAAGAGGGGGGGAGGACTATCTATAATTTTGAAAGAAGACTTTGAATTTACTGTCATAAGAACATAAGAATTGCCACTACTGAGTCAGACCAGTAGTCCATCGTGCCCAGCAGTCCGCTCATGCGGCGGCCCCAAGGTCAAAGACCAGTGCTCTAAATGAGTCCAACCTCACCTGCGTACTTATCTAACTTTGTATTGAATCCCTGGAGGGTGTGTACACCTATAACAGACTCTGGAAGAGCGTTCCAGTTTTCCACCACTCTCTGGGTGAAGAAGCACTTCCTTACATTTGTACGGAATCTATCCACTTTCAACTTTCGAGAGTGCCCTCTCGTTCTCCCTACCTTGGAGAGGGTGAACAATCTGTCTTTATCTGCTAAGTCTATTCCCTTCAGTATTTTAAATATTTCAATCATGTCCGCTCTCAGTCTCCCCTTTTCAAGGGAGAAGAGGTCCAGTTTCTCCAATCTCTCACTGTACGGCAACTCCTCCAATCCCTTAACCATTTTAGTCGCTCTTCTCTGGACCTTTTCGAGTAGTACCGTGTCCTTCTTCATGTACGGCGACCAGTGCTGGATGCAGTACTCCAGGTGAGGGTGCACTATGCCCCGGTACAGCGGCATGATAACCTTCTCCGATCTGTTTGTGATCCCCTTATCATTCTTAGCATTCTGTTCGCTCTTTTTGCCGCCGCCACACATTGCGTGGACAGGTTCAACGACTTGTCGATCAGAACTCCCAAGTTTCTTTCCTGGGAGGTCTTTCCAAGTACCGCCCCAGACAGCCTGTATTCGTGCATGAGATTTTTGTTACCGATATGCATCACATTACACTTATCCACGTTGAACCTCATTTGCCATGTCAATGCTCATATTTCGAGCTTGATTATGTCACGTTGCAGATCTTCGCAATCCCGGTGTCTTCACTACTCTTAATAACTTCGTATCATTCGCAAATTTAATCATCTCACTCATCGTACCAATGTCCAGATCATTTATAAAGATGTTGAAGAGCACGGGTCCAAGCACCGAGCCCTGCGGAACCCCACTGGTGACGCTCTTCCAGTCTGAGCATTGTCCATTTACCCCACTCTCTGTTTCCTATGCTCCAGCCAGTTTTTAATCCACATGAGTATTTCACCCTCGATTCCATGGCTCGCAATTTTCCAAAAGTAGTCGTTCATGTGGAACCTTGTCGAACGCCTTCTGAAAATACAGATATACAATGTCGACTGGGTCGCCCTTGTCTATCTGCCTGTTTACTCCCTCAAAGAAGTGCAGCAAGTTCGTCAAACAAGATCTGCCTTTGTTGAAACCGTGCTGGCTGGTCCTCATCAACCCATGTCCATCAAGGTGATCAATGATGCGGTCCTTTATCAACGCCTCTACCATTTTCCCAGTACTGAGGTCAGACTCTAAAATTTACAGAAGACTTAAAAATATTATCATATAAATTAAGTAGAGATGATTTGAGAGAATCTCTTTCTTGTATTCTATTCTATATCCCGCCTGTGAGTTGGGCCAAGGCTAAAAATGAATTTTATGAGTTTATTTTATATAACTCTATATCTTCTCCATTTAGTCTCCTTTTGGGAGGACATTAATCTACATCTTGAGGTAGAAGATAATACAGAGGTGAAAGAGTTAAAAACTTTCCTCTCCTCCCTGGATTATGACATTCAGGTATTTTCCCAAACCCATGAAAAAGGTCATCAATTGAACCACATTTCACTGTCTTCAAAAAATGAACTCTCCCCCTGCCATTTCTCTGAGCAATGAGATCTGGTGTCCAACTATTTGGTCAAATCACTACACCTTTTGCTTCAATCTATCTTGACTATTATCCCATGCTACTAAACACATTACACTAAAACAAGAGGTTAGTATCAGAACCTTCCCTGATCCTAGTGACTTCTGGAAACGTTTTGAAACATCTCCCTTGATAGATGATATCATGAAATTCTCAGATTATTGGAACAACACTTCTAACCAAATACTTGATGAGATAGCTCCATAACATCTTCTTAAAAAACAAGCTGGAAAATCTGACTGATTCGACAATGAGCTTTACAAAGCAAAACATGGATAAAACCCAAAACAAATTTGGATCGTGAGAAATGGCGCAAAGAAGTATGCCAATAAAAACTTAAACTTATTTAAAAAAAGGAAAGCGTACTATTCTGCAAAAGTGGGAACTTCATTAACCAATACAAGGAAATTATTCCAGTTGGTTTCAGACATCTTTGACGTGTCTTGATTTACACAATCTTCTCACACTATAGTCCCTTGTTCAAACGAGCTGGCTAATTATTTCAGTTCAAAAGTCAAAATTCTACGATCATCTTGTATCCCTCAAGAACATGTACCAATTCTAGATGCCTACCGGGATAATGAAGGTTCTTATGCTGGTCTTACTTGGACAGCCTTTCATAAACCAGACCGGAATCAATTTGAATAACTGTACAATAAATATGCAAATTCTTATTGCACCTTAGATCAGTGTTCACCAAATATCATGAAAACAGCACCTTTAAGCTTTAAAATGGAATTATTCAACTGGTTAACTTATCTCTTGGATTTTGATCTATTTCCATTATATGGAAGTTCTATTATCATTACCTCAATTGTTAAGAATTTCAAAGAACCCCTGACTTCAGACTCTAATTACAGACCAGTAGCATCAATACCATTTTTCACAAAAATTTTGGAAGGGCTAGTACAATTACAGTTATCAAATTTTTTGGATAATCATTCTCTCTTACATGACTCAGTCAGGATTTCACTCTCAGTATAGCACTGAGACAGTACTAGCAGCAGTCTTTAATTTTCTACATCACTTTTTTAGTAAGGGCAGCAATGCCCTCATCCTTCAATATGATCTGAGTTGTGTTTTTGATTTGGTGGACCATTCCAAATTGTTAATCCTGGATGCATTTGGGATCCAAGACAAAGTATACGATTGGTTCCAAGGGTTTCTGATCTCCCGCTCTTATAGTGTTCACACAGATAACATCTACTCTTTCAACTGAAATAATCCTTGTGGTGTCCCACAGGGTTCTCCACTCTCCCCTATCTTATTTAATGTCTATCTCTCTTCATTAGGAAACAGATTTTTTTAAAATTGGGAGTGAATATCTTCAGTTATGCTGATGATATTATAATTCCATGCCCTTCCTTACTCTCCAAAATTACTCATATAATTACTGAAGTGATTGAGGTTACTGAAGCCTGGATGCTAAAATTAAGGTTAAAACTGAATTCAGAAAATATAAAATTCTTTTTTTGCCTCACCTCATCAAAATTCATATGAGGATAATATTATAATTAAGACTATGTATTATTACATTACATTACAGATTTCTATTCCGCCATTACCTTTCGGTTCAAAGTGGATTACAAAAAGAGTTATGGAAGAAGGGTTACAACGTTAGATCAGAGAAGGTTTCCAAGAGAGGGAAAAGTAGGATCTGGGGTTAGGGAGGGGATGGTAAGAGGGGGGTTAAGCTTTATTAACCCTTTCAGGACCATAAGGATCGTAGGCCAATTTTTGTGGTTTTGACGACATTTTTATGGTAAAAAGGGCTTGCAGATGCCAAAAAATTGATTTTTTTTGTGAAATATCATTATTTTTTTTTTTTTAAATCAAACTTCTGGCTTATGGACAGTGTGGCAAGTGAATCTTCTCGTCAATCTGGCAACGACGCTAATGAATGAATGTCGGAACCAGTTTGTTTACATAAAGGCAGTATCATATGGAATCCGTACATATCAAATTTAGAACTGTAGAGTATCCCAATCAAAATTTATAGGATTTTAAAGTTATGGGACAAATATGTCCCTTGGTCCTGAAAGGGTTAAGGGATTTCTTGAGGGATTTCTTGAAGAGTATAGTTTTTATTTCCTTTCTGAACATCTTGTAGTCTGGGGTTGTTGTCAATAGGTTGGAGATTTGGTTGTCTATCTTCGCTGCCTGAGTGGCCACTAGTCCGTTGTATAGTTTTTTCCATTTTACTTCTTTGATTGGGGGTAAGTGAATGGGGGGGGGGGGTGTTTTTCTATGCCTGGTAGAGGTGGTTTGGATGAATCGGTCATTTAGGTAGGTTGGGCTGTCTCCATTTATAGTTTTAAATAGTATACAGTAGAATTTAAATTATATTCTTTCCTGGATTGGAAGCCAATGAGAATTGATGAATGCCTCAGTAATGTGATCATGTTTTTTCAATGAATAGATGAGTCTCAGAGCTGTATTCTGAATTGTCTGTAGTTGTTTAATCATTATTGCAGGGCAGGGGAGGTAGAGGATATTGCAATGGTCTAGGATACTTAGGATTAGAGATTGTACTAGGAGCTGAAATTGTGTTTTTTTCGAAGAATTTTTGGACTTGTCTAAGGTTTCTCATAACTGCAAAAGATTTCTGTATTGTTTTGTTAATTTGTGGTTGCATGGTGCAGCCTCTGTCAATAGTCATATCTAGAAGTATAAGGGTGGTTTGCAAAGGGCAGTTGATAGAGTTGATTTCTAAGTTGGTTATGGTTGGGATTTTGTTATTTTCTAGGAGGATGAATTTAGTTTTGTCTGGGTTGAGTTTCAGTTTGTGGTCTTCCATCCAAGTCTTAACTATAGCTAGAGTTCTGTGTAGTGTGTCTGACATTAAGAGCATTGGTTGGTCGAAAGGAATGAGGATGGTGATGTCATCAGCATAGCTATAAGAGGATAGGCCTTGTTTGTTCAGGAAAACGCCAAGAGAGGCCGTATATAGGTTGAAGAGAGTAGGGGACAGTGGGGACCCTTGTGGAACGCCGCAGGGGTTGGACCAAGGTTTGGATTTTTCTTTGTCTGATTTTACTTTGTATGTTCTGGATTTTAAGAAACCTTCAAACCATGAGTATACTTTATCTGAGATGCCTATTGAGTCCAAGATTTGCAGTAGAATGTTATGGTCTACCAGGTCAAATGCCGGCGTCAGGTCCAACTGTATGAGCAGCATTTTTTTTCCAATGCTGAGGTGTCGTCTTGCTGTGTCGATAAGGGAGCCTAGTAGTGTCTCTGTGCTGAAGTTAGTTCTGAAGCCGGATTGCATGGGATGGAGTAAGTTATGGTCCTCGAGATAGTTGGTGAGGAATTTGGCTACTAATCCTTCTGTTAGTTTGATATATAGAGGTATTGAGGCTATTGGTCTGTAGTTGGATGAGAGGTCTGTTGGTCCTTTTGGGTCTTTTAAGATTGGGGTGATGATGATTTTGCTGAGGTCATTCGGGAAAATGCCATCTGTGAGCATGGTTTGTATCCAGTGTAGGAGTAAGGTACGGAACTTAGTGCTTGCTGATGACAGGAGATATGGCGGGCAGTGGTTGAGTTCACATGATGCGTGGCTGTACTTATTGTAGAGTTTGTTGAATTCGGTCCAGTGTATCTTAGGGAATTGGGACCAAGATCTGTCTGCAGCACAAGATTCATTTTCTGGGCCTGATTGGCCCAGGCGGATGAAACCCCGCCCACAGGTGGGGCTTGAGGCGCCTGGGCCAACCAGAATCGGCCCAGTTGTCTTAGGCCCCTCCTGTTGGCAAGGCCTTAGGCACATGGACCCAGGCCTCGCCCACAGGCCCTAAGGCCCTAAGGCCAGCCATTCCGTCCGACCAACAATTTTTAAGGTACGGGGACGGGGGTCATGGGGTCGGCATGGGGGTCGCGGGTCAGCATGAGGGCGATTGGGGGCTCAGTCGTGGTGGTTGCGTCGAGGACAGGAGGGCCTGGGATCCCTCCTGCCCATATTTTAGTGGTGGGTGGGGGTTAGGGGGTGTCGCCGGGCCAGGAGGGCTTGGGCTCCCTCCTGGCCGGATCGTGGGGGGGGGAAGGGGATTGGAGATCGCCAGGCCAGGAGAGCTTGGGCTCCCTCCTGGCCCTCGGCAAGGGGGGGGTTGGGGATCACAGGGCAAGAGGGCTTGTGCTCCCTCTTGCCCTGATGCTGTCGGGGAGTTGGCAGGGCAAGAGGGCTTGGGCTTCCTCTTGCCCTGAACGTAGTCGGGGGTTCAGGGTGCCGCCGGAGCAAGAGGGCTTGGGCCCCCTTCTGACCGATCACTATCCCCATTGCTTTTTAATGTCTACATGTCCTCCCTGGGCGTGCAATTAACCCAACTGGGGATAAAACTATTCAGCTACACAGATGATTTTATGATCATCATCCCATTTGCTAATTCCATCTTGGAAACCATTCCAAAGGCATCAGAAGCCATAAATGTGATGGAACAATGGATGACAGACTTTAAGCTCAAACTCAATCCAGAAAAAACAAAATTCTTCATTGCCTCTCCCCACCTGCTTGATACCAAAGCCCCACTATGTATCAATGAACTTAGTTACCCTATTCAGTCCACCATGAAGATATTGGGTGTAACTCTGGATCAATGCCTAACCATGAAAGACCAGGTGGACTCCGTAATCAGAAAGGGTTTTTTCACTCTCTGGAAACTTAGATTTGTTAAATCATACTTCGATATGTCAGCATTCAGAATCCTAGTACAATCCCTCGTACTAAGTCAACTTGATTATTGCAACATCACCTATTTAGCAATCTCCCAAAAAAACATGCGACGTCTTCGAATAGTGCAAAATGCAGCTGTCAGACTTATCTTCGGGCTAACGAAATTCGATCACGTGACACCTTATTACCGGCAGTTGCACTGGCTGCCGATGGAAGCACAAGTAAAGTTTAAATTTGCCTGCATCTGCTTCAAAGTACTTTATGGACTAGCTCCCAAATACATAATGGACCTTTTCTCCTTTTCCACTAACAGACACAAGAGAAGCACACATTCAATCTTCTTTTCCCCTCCAGTTAGAGGTTGCAAACTGAAAAAACACAATGAACACCTTCTCTCACACCAAGCAGACGTATGGGGTAAAGACCTAGACCAATTGCTTTCGCCCACTACTTACAAGGAATTCAGGAAGCGCCTAAAAACATACATGTTCTTGAAATACCTAGACCCGTTCATCTCTCTCTCCTCAATAACGGTCTTCCTGACTTTTACTCACTTCTTTCCCCACTTAAGTCCAACTATTCTGTAACTTTTTAATCTTTTGTAAACCGCATAGAACTTCACGGTATATAAACTGTTATTGTTATTATTATTAATAGCCGGGGGAGGGCTGATCGCTGCAGGAGAGATGGCTCATCTCTCCTGCCAGCGATGGTGATCGCCCACCCCCCTCCGAACTGCAGCACTTCGGGGTGAGGATTGCCGGCAGGGGAGAAGGCCCTGCCACGATGCTCATCCCGAAGTGCCGCGGTTCGAAGGGTGGGGTGCAATCGCCATCTCTCCTGCAGCGATAGGCAGGTTGCTGGGGCCGCTGAGCTGCAGCAATCATCTCAGCGGCCCCTTTTTCAGCACTTATACCCGTTTTGACTTGGTCTAAGTCAAAACGTATAAGTGCTGACTAAGCAACCTGCCTAAAGTTTTGGTTATACCTGCTGTACGCCTAGGTCTAGGTTGGCCCACCTCCCGCCCGCCCTTTCCCCTCCTCTAAAATGCCTATTTTTGCTCTATGCGTTTAGAGGCAGGGGAAAGGCCTAAGCTGGTTTTAGATACGTCTAAAATCAGCTTTGATTATGGGTACTTGGACGATCAGGCTTTTCGAACGTCCAAGTACCCATTTAGGCCGCTTTTTAGACGTTTGGGTTTTTTTGATTATGAGCCCCATAGTTTATTGATTTATATCTTGATTATACAAATCGGATCCCAAAATGTACATACACATACAATTAACAAACAAATACATTTCAGCATCCAGCGCCTACAGATATATTAAAGCTTCAATTTCCATGTCATCTTTACAAAACAAATACTTTTTCAGTAATTTCTTAAAATTGCATAAATTTCCCTGCTCCCAGATGTATAAAAGGATCTCATTCTAAAGCTTTGCCATTTTCATTTAGACATACCACCAAAAGGGTGAACCTAGTTTGTATCAAATCTTGGGAATCTTCCAAAAATTCAATTAGGTCAAATTCTGTTGTAACTAACTGGTCCATCCCCTGTTCAGATGGAAACTTCTTCTTTTTTTTAATATAAATTTGAAATTGACAAAGTTTCTGCAGTTTAGTAAACCTAAAATTTATTTAAGGTATTCCCTTAACAGAATTTCAGGTAACAGCAAATGCGTCATAGGAAAATTAACAAAACACACTTTTTTTAACCTAGTCAGATTTTCCATCTTTTCAGGTTGCTGAAGAAGAAACAACTTGTAAGGTAGATACCTGAGTTAAAGATAAACGTTTATCCAATACTTTTAAATTAGAATCCACATTATCCAATTTCTCAACTACCTCCTGAGAAAATATTGAATTCTGATTGACTGTTTTTAACAATCCCTCTACTCTACTACTGTATTTATTTATTTAAAAACATTTTTAATCCACCTTTCTCCAAGGCGGCTCACAAATTTCCATACATAATAAAATACACATTTTAAAAGAAGACATACATACATCAAGTAGAGGAAAGTACAGAGTCACAATATTATATCATCACATCTTCAACAGGACTATATCTAAGCAATTGTCAAGTAACATCATTCTTCAATATGGTACACAGCTTTCCAACCAACCTGAAATCTTTTAAAGAAATATTCTAAGCACTTTTTGAAGAAAGTATATGTACGGTATATTCAGGCACTTGTACAGATAATTATACTCTTTATATGAAATAATACCTTGCTTATTGGCTTTAGTCAATAAGGCATATACTTGTTCTTGAAAACTACTTGTCGGGTCACCAGCCAATAACTCATTTGTGGTGACATCATTTAACTGACGGTAGCCTTCAGGTAAATAATCAGTTCTAACACAACCATCCCTCCTCCTTTATCAGGTGAAGACAGCTCCGCCAATATGAAATTGAACCCTGCCGCAGCCTCAGCACGTTCCCTCTGCCCAAGTCCCGCCCAACCTCTGATGAACGGGACCCAAGGCAGAGGGAATGTGCTGCAGCAGGGCTCCGATTTTGATGCGGCTCCTTTTCACATTGGCGGATCTGCGCTGTACCTGAAGGGAGGGAAGGAACGGCGGGCCAAATCTCAGCAATGGCAGGAATTGTTTGGCTGGCCAAATTTGGCCTGTGGGCCACAGTTTGACTTTGACCTATGGGGAAAGGAGGAAGAGATAGTAGATGCTACAGATGGGCAGACTGGATGAGTCATTTAGCCTTTACCTACTATCATGTTTCTATGTAAATGTTGTATAGAAGTTTTTTTAAGGACAATAATTGGTGTTTCTAAGTGTGTTTATTCTTATGTTCTTTATTAAAATTTGATATAAACAACATTATAAGCTTGTCCTTTGCTTGTACATTTCTCCTAAGAGGGCTTACCTCTCTGGGTTCTGGGAGTCAGCTGCCTGCCTACAATGTCAGACCCCCGAGGCAGGCTTGGGGCACATTTTGGACTTGCTCCGCTATTATTTCTTTCTCTTTGGGGAGCGCATTTGGACTATTACTATCCGCCGCTTACCCTTAGTTTTATTTGGAGTTGTCCCCCACTATTTCCCCTGTATCGGGGGGGGGGGGGGAAGGCTGCTGCCTTTCTCAAGTGGACAGTTCTTCTTGCATTGAAATGTATCCTACTTAAATGGCTTGGCCATCTCTGGCGATGCCGGATGATTACTCTTCTGATGTGGGAATGCTGAAATGTGTTCGATTTTTCCTCCATCCCGGGGCGCTCTTTTCAGCGCATTTGGGAACCTTTTTGGAATACCCTGACACCTGTGGCATGTAGCTGCTCGCTTAATTGTTAAGGCTCTTTTAATAATAATAATAATAATAATTTATTTTTTTATATACCGCCAAAGCCATAATAGTTTGAGGCGGTTTACAATAAGAGGTGCTGGACAATCAGCAAATTGGTTACATTACAAAGTCATTGAATATAAGATACAGAATGGGAGTAGTGAAACACTATAAGATTCTTAGATTACAATTGATTAAACAAATTCATTTTAATTGATTTTCTAAAATTGAAGTAGGATGAGGATTGAATGATAATGTTATCCAGCCAGTCGTTCCATTTACCATTTTATACTACTGTCTTCCATTTATGTATGCCTTTGCCCCTTTTATATTGTATTACAGTTTATCCTAGGGCATGTATTTGGAAGGAGGACGAGGGGTGGGGTAGTTGGATGTTGTAAGATATTTCATATACCTTGAGCTTGTTTTGCTGCCTTGTGTGCCTATTTCTGGGTTTTCTATTGCGCTCAATAAAATATATTTGAACTTAAAATTTGATATACTGCCCTAAAGAAAAATTTCAGAGCAGATTACAAAGAATAAAAATATGAAACATAAAATACAAAAGGAGGAGAGAAGCAGAACTACATTTCACATGGGCCTCATCTGGGGCAGCCTCCTTGGAGCAGCTGGGGCACGGGCAGTGTGTCTGGGAGAGAATGCATGGATGGGAGAACATCGCAGGGGAGGAGACATTTCTAATCTTAATGTATATTTTCTGTAAACCGCTTAGAACCTAACGGATGTAGCGGTATATAAGAAATAAATTACATTACATTACATTACATAGTGCAGCTGAGAATAAAGCAATTGTAGTAGACATTCCACATTCAGCAATCAAAAAATACTCTGGCGGCAAAAGAGGTGGTAAGGTGGTTTTAAGAGCCAAAAGCACCCCGATATAAGTTTTGAGACCAGTTCAAACATTTTGAAGAGATTTCTCGAGGCAGAGATGTGAAGAGAACACATTCCATAAGGCTAGGCCAATAACACATAGATTTTGATAAACAGAACCTATGGCAATGAGGTTGCTGGTTCAAATTTCTTGAATTGATCCACTTGTACCTGTTCTACTCCAAATGAGGATTTTGTAGACTTCAATCATATCTCCCCTCAGCTGTCTCTTTTCCAAGCTGAAGAGCCCTAACCTTTTTAGTCTTTCCTCATACGAGAGGAGTTCCATCCCCTTTATTATCTTGATCACTCTTTGAACCTTTTCTAGTGCCGCTATATCTTTCTTGAGATAAGGAGACCAGAATTGAACACAATACCCCAGGTAAGAATGCACCATGCAGCGATACATAGGCATTAAAACATCTTTAGTCTTTTTAACCATCCCTTTTTAAATAATTTCTAGCATCTTGTTTGCCCTTTTGGCCGCTGCTGAACATTGTGTAGAAGGTTTCATCGTATTGTCTACAATGAAAGCCAGATCCTTTTCCTAGGCGCTAACCTAAACTCTTATACACACTCACTCTCTCCACATACGCTTTTCTTACACACTCTCATCCAGGCAGATAGTCTTCTCCTGACACTCTCTATTCTCTCTCCAACTCCCTATTCTCATTACTTTTCTATTTTACACCTAATCTCTCTACCTTTGGATATGGCAGGGAGGACGCGTAGTACCAAGACTACCATCCAGTTCATCACGCCAATGTCCGGCGGGATCCAGGGGATGGTGCAGAAGGAGGAGGGTGGCACTGGACGGAGGGCGGAGGTTGCTGTGCAGACCGAGACCGCCCCCCCAAACCACGCTACAGTTTCTACTCAGACAGAGGAGATGGAGCAGCTGAACAAGGACATCCTACAGGAACTATGGAGCCTCAGGGAGGAGGTGCAGCGCTTAAGGAGCATCAGGGAGGACGAGGCCTTCATCGACGGAGCCATCAAGGAGGTTTCCCATTTGGCAGAGCTGACCCATGACAGATCCATCCTCGAGACACCCAAGTCTCCAGTTATAAATTCCACGATCGGGGTGCAAGAAATGATAGGGGATGCCGGTCCCTGGCAGCTGGTAACCTCCTCCACGGGAAAACGGAGAAAACCCCCCCCCTCCCTTTTTTTCTTTTTGTCCCAAACAGGGTAGCTCACCACAACTCAGCCTGAAAAACAGATACCACGTCTTGCAAGACATTACTACCAAGGAGGTAGCGGAAGAGGCTCGGGAAGACACCCAGCGCACAACTTGGACTCCAAAGCACGCTGATCAGCCCCCCCGGAAGGAGCGCAGAGTGGTAGTCATTGGGGACTCCATGCTGCGAGGAACCGAGGGTCCAATTTGCAGACCAGATTTGCAGTCAAGGGAGGTCTGCTGTCTCCCTGGAGCCAGGATTCGTGACATCACCACCTGTCTCGATAAACTACTAAAACCTAATGACCATTTCCCTATGCTTCTTATCCATGTAGGTACAAACGACACTGCAAGGAACACCTCAGAGAACATACCCGATGACTTCAGAGCCCTGGGTAGGAAGCTGAAGCAAACAGGTGCACAGGTGGTCTTCTCATCCATCCTCCCAGTTAGAGATAGAGGAAGAGCCAGGGAAGAACGCATTCAACGTACCAATGAGTGGCTTCGCAACTGGTGCATAGAGATGAACTTTGGATTCCTGGACCATGGAAAGGCACTCCAGGGACTGCAGGGACCGGACGGACTTCACCTGACCAGAAGAGGTAAAAACGTACTTGGACACCGTCTAGCCCGCCTACTTCGCAGGGCTTTAAACTAGGTAAGTTGGGGGAGGGTATCCACTCACATTCCAGAGCAGTAAGGAATCATCCTGTGGAGACGAGACACAACCGCCCTTCTGAGCCCAAGGTAAGCACCCATAATACGCATGACAGCCCTAGCAAACACAAGGGATGGAGGGCCATGTATGTCAATGCACACAGTTTAGGCAATAAAATTCTGCAATTGGAGACCGAGATAGTGAATGCCGACCTAGATGTGGTAGCGATATCCGAGACCTGGTTCACGAACTCTCATGGGTGGGATATGGCTATACCGGGTTACAGTTTACTTCGTCGAGACAGAGAGGACAGGTTAGGCGGAGGGGTAGCGCTATACATTAAAGAAGGCATCAAAACCACCAGAATCACGGACGTTAAGTACACCGGGGAATCCCTCTGGGTGAACCTGGCCAGAGGGAGAGAAAAATGCCTGTATCTTGGTGTGGTATATAGACCTCCAAGACAACCGGAAGACAAGGACACGGAACTAATCGAAGACATAGAAAATATCGCTCTACGGGGGGACGTTGTACTAATGGGAGACTTCAATATGCCGGATGTAGACTGGAGCACACCTTCAGCAACAACCAGCGGCAGCAAGAGGCTATTAGCCTCCATAAGAGGAGCACGCCTCAATCAAATGGTAATGGAGCCCACTAGGGCCCAAACGATCCTTGACCTAGTACTCACCAATGGGGAAAGCGTCTCAGAAGTCTTCGTGGGAGATAAGCTAGCTTCCAGCGATCATAACATGATATGGTTCCACCTGAGGAAAGGTTTCCAAAGATCAAACACTAAAACAAAGGTACTCAACTTCCGAGGAACAGACTTTGCACGCATGGGAGTTTTCGTCCATCAGGCGCTCCAGGACCAAACTGAGACAGGGAATGTGGAGGATATGTGGTCATCCCTGAAATCTGTCATACACGAGGCAACCGGCCGTTACATAAAATCATCACATAAACGGCGAAGAAAAGACAAACCCCATTGGTTCACCGCAGAGATCTCACGTCTCATTAAGGAGAAGAAAAACGCATTTGCTTCCTTCAAACGCACGGAGAAAAGCGAAGATCAACTGCTACACAGGATCAAGTCCACAGAGGTCAAAACGGCAGTCAGGGAGGCCAAACTTCGAGTGGAAGAAACTCTAGCAAACAACATTAAGAAAGGGGACAAATCCTTCTTCCAGTATATCAGTGACAGGAAAAATAACACAGACGGGATAGTACGCCTGAAAAAAACGGACGGGAATTACGCAGAATCGGATCCCGAAAAGGCCAAACTACTAAATGAATACTTCTGCTCGGTCTTCACCTGCGAGGCGCCAGGGTCCGGCCCTCAATTGAAGCCACAGTCAAACACAAAAGACCCGTTTCGGAATTTTAAATTCACACCCAGCGAGGTTTACTTTGAGCTAACAAAACTCAAGGTGGACAAAGCCATGGGACCGGATAATCTGCACCCCAGAGTGCTCAGGGAGTTAGGTGATGTCCTGGCAGAACCGTTAGCCGTGCTCTTCAATCTCTCACTGAGTACAGGGACAGTCCCATTGGACTGGAAAACAGCTAACGTCGTTCCTCTACACCACAGGTGTCGAAGTCGGTCCTCGAGGGCCGCAATCCAGTCGGGTTTTCAGAATTTCCCCAATGAATATGCATTGAAAGCAGTGCATGCACATAGATCTCATGCATATTCATTGGGGAAATCTTGAAAACCCGAGTGGATTGCGGCCCTCGAGGACCGACTTCGACACCCCTGCTCTACACAAAAAGGGTTGCAGGACAGAGGCTGCAAATTACAGACCGGTGAGTCTGACATCGATAGTATGCAAACTCATGGAAACACTGATCAAACGCCAATTGGACACGGTCTTGGACGAAGGGAATCTATGGGACCCCAATCAACATGGATTCACCAAGGGTAGGTCCTGCCAATCAAACCTCATCAGCTTCTTTGACTGGGTAACAAAAAGACTGGACGAAGGAGATTCACTGGACATAGTGTACCTAGACTTCAGTAAAGCTTTTGACAGCGTCCCACACCGCAGACTGTTAAACAAGATGAAATCGATGGGGTTAGGAGAGACTCTGACGGCATGGGTCAATGATTGGCTGAGTGGCAGACTTCAGAGGGTGATGGTTAACGGTACTTTCTCTGAGATATCGGAGGTGACCAGCGGGGTGCCGCAGGGCTCGGTCTTGGGTCCGCTCCTCTTCAATATATTCATAGGAGATCTGACTCAAGGGCTTCAAGGTAAAGTAACATTATTCGCCGACGCCGCCAAACTATGTAATATGGTAAGTGAGGGCAATCTACAAGATAGTATGGCGCAGGACCTGCGTACATTGGAATGCTGGTCCTCAACCTGGCAGCTGGGCTTCAATGCTGGAAAGTGTAAGGTCATGCACCTAGGTAGCAGAAACCCGTGCAGAACTTATACCTTGAACGGGGAGACCTTGACCAGGACTTCAGCGGAACGAGATTTAGGAGTAATCATTAGTGCAGACATGAAATCTGCCAATCAGGTGGAGAAGGCTTCCTCAAGGGCAAGGCAGATGCTGGGTTGCATCCGTAGAAGTTTCGTCAGCAGAAAGCCTGCTGTCATAATGCCATTGTACAGGACCATGGTGAGACCTCATCTGGAATACTGCGTGCAATTCTGGAAACCACATTACCGCAAAGACGTGCAGAGGGTCGAGTCGGTCCAAAGGATGGCCACCAGAATGGTCTCAGGGCTTAAAGGTCTCTCGTACGAAGCAAGACTAAACAATTTGCAGCTCTACACTCTTGAGGAATGCAGGGAGAGGGGAGACATGATTGAGACTTTTAAATACGTCACCGGACGTATAGAAGTGGAAGATAACATTTTCCTTCTCAGAGGCCCCTCAACCACAAGGGAGCACCCGCTCAAACTCAAGGGCGGAAAATTTCACGGCGACACCAGGAAGTATTTCTTCACGGAGCGAGTGATTGATCAATGGAACAAGCTTCCAGTACAGGTAATCGAGGCCAGCAGCGTGCCAGATTTTAAGAATAAATGGGACGCCCATGTGGGATCCCTACGTGGGTCAGGGTAAAACATTGGCTAATCTTAAGGGGAGGGTCTATAGAGTACGCAGACTTGATGGGCCTTGGCCCTTTTTCTGTCGTCATCTTTCTATGTTTCTATCCCCCAAGGTGGACCCTAGCATCTCTTCTATGTTTTATTTATTTATTTAAAAACTTTGTATACCACCTGGAGTTGCAGCGGTTTCCATATAAACATACTTAAAGCAAAAACAAAGAATACATATCACTCTTACAACAATATGAAGACACATAAAAAATACAACCTACAGATTCTTCAATACCCAATGTCAGGAAAGACATATCAGAAGTATGCGTCTACAAACAGCTTAAGTTTTGAACATCTTCTTAAAACTATAATGATCTGCCCATATTCTTAGTTGACCAGTAAGCTTATTTCAATATGACATTCAAGCAATAGAAAACATTTGAAGTTGCCACATATCATACATTGTCAGCTGTCAGTTTCATTCTCCCCTCAGAATGCAATGCTCTAGAGCTGGGGTGTCAAAGTCCCTCATCAAGGGCCACAATCCAGTTGGATTTTCAGGATTTCCCCAATTAATATGCATGAAATTTATTAGCATCCAATGAAAGCAGTGCATGCAAATATATCTCATGCATTTAATTGGGGAAATCCTGAAAACCCGATTGGATTGTGGCCCTCGAGGAGGGACTTTGACACCCATACTCTAGGTTTATAAACCTCCCAGAGGAACTGAAAACAATATGGTAGTTTGAGATACAATCTGATGTACCAATGATAACACTTTGAATTGAATTCTTGCTCAATCAATAGCTAGTACAAACTTTTCTTTTTTTTTTTTTTTAATTCTTTATTCATTTTCAAACTTTCATCAAGTGTACAGGCATTAAATAAACAACATTAAAGTACAACACTTGCAACTCTTATTACTGTATCTTATAATTAACCCTCATCCCACCCCCCCTACCCATTATTCTTTTCTGAGATAAAGAATAAAATGTGACCCTCCCCCCTCCCAGCATTAGATGGTATATCTTTCAATAGAAAAAAAAGACATTTAATCATTACAATAATTTGTTAATGGCTCCCAAATTTTAATAAAATTCTTATAATTACCATGTTGTATAGCTAATGATCTTTCCATTTTATATATGTGACAAAGTGAATTCCACCAAAACTTATAACTTAGTCTACTATGATCTTTCCAATTCCTAGTAAATGTTGAATGGCGACTCCTGTCACTATCAATAAAAGTTTATTATTATTTGCTGATATCTGGCTCTTTTTTCTCGACATTCCAAATATTATTGTATCATAAGATAATGCTACGTAATCCTATATAATAAAAGGCTAGCCGCGCATGCGCATTCCTATTTGCGTGCTTCCGTGATCAGTAGGTCTGTGGTCGCAGGAGTGCGCATGCGTGCTTATACGTCACCAGCCTCCGATCGCCTCCACAAGCCGAGACCGCAGCCACCCTCCAAGGATTCAAGACAAAGTTAGACAAGTTTCTGTTGAACAAGAACGTGTGCTGGTAGGGCTAGTCTCAGTTAGGGTGCTGGTCTTAGACCAGAGGGCCGCCGCGTGAGCGGACTGCTGGGCATGATGGACCACTGGTCTGACTCAGCAATGGTAATTCTTATGTTCTCCCAACCAACACATCCAGCCATATTTCCCAATAATCTCTAAAGCAACTTTAAAAACATGCAGAAAGAGGCGGGGAAAATCAAGATGGCATCAGAAGCGGATGCCTGAGCGGGGAGCTCCGTTACCTTGCCTGTTTGATGCGGCTTGATAATCTTCCCCAGTCAGGAGACATGGAGAAGAGAAAGGGAGCCCTCCATTATAACCCTCCAGCGGCGGTAGCCCAGCGGCATTTGGTGCAGATGATTACAAAGGCTTTTTCCCGCTCGGACAAACTTTCAATACCTACTTCAGGGGAGAACCTGACTACATGGGGTAAACCCGTACACTTAGAGAGGGCGTCATTGAGCCCTGAGAAGCGGATGATACCACCCCAACCCGGAAGCAAGCTGGAACAAGGAGAGCTGGAGCTGACGACTTCAGAGATGGAATCTTCAGACCCCGGCTTAGGAGGGAGCCCAGCACTTGTCCCGTTAGGAGTGCAGAGAAAGGACCAACAAAGACCCAGCCCCAGTGCAGAGGTGAGATTTGCTTCAGGAGGGTCCACCATACAGTTTGGGGTGTTGGAAAAGCCCGCAAAGTTAGATTTGGAAGCACTATGGCAGGGGTAGGCAATTCCGGTCCTCGAGAGCCAGGTCAGGTTTTCAGGATATCCACAATGAATATGTATGAGATGGATTTGCATGCACTGCCTCCTTGAGATGCAAATCTATCTCATGCACCTGGTTCTGGCTCTCAAGGACAGGAATTGCATACCCCTGCACTATGGCAAGCCATATCTGTTATGGACTCCACTTTAAAACTATCTTGCTCTACATTATCAATTGACTACAGGACTATCTTTTCCAAAGTGGAACAGGGACTGACTATTACACAATTAACAGACAAAATAGAGAAACAGGAGACAAAACTCTCTGAAACGAAACAAATAGAGATAGAATTGGTGAAGGAGAGATTATATATTTGAAGGAAAATGGAGAGTTTTGAGAACCAATTAAGGAGAAATAATCTGACACTTTTAAATTTCCCTAAATCCCCAGTGATTGCTCCTATAGAGATGGTTAGGAAATATTTTAGAGAAGTATTATCTATTCCAATAGAAAATTTACCTCCCATTCTCAGAGTTAATTATCTTCAGATAAAAAATCCTGTAAGAGTTTCTACTCCCAATGAAAATCAAGGAGATAAAAAGGTGGATATGGATTCAATAACCTTCTTGGAGAGTTCGCTGGAGGTTGTAATAGAAAGGAGAACTCTGTTAATTACTTTAGCTTTGGAAAGCGATAGGGGTTATATACTATGATTATATTTACGGCACTTAATGATCAGTTTTTGGGTTCTAAGATTCATATATTTCCAGATATGTCTCAAAAATCCCAGAAACGGAGAAAGGAAATCTTGGCCTTGAGGCCAAGAATCTGGCCATAGGAGGAACTTTTTTGTTAAAATTTCCAGTAAAATGTTTTGTTACCTATCAAACCAAGAATTATCTTTTTTTTTTTTAACTCAAACAGCTGGTAGAATTTGTTCAATCTAAGGAAAAAGGAATGTCTGTAACAAATGATATGTAATTTGCTGTACTGGCTTTAGGTATTGATAAGTGTTGCCGCTTTCAATATTATATGAAAATTTTTTAAAAATTTTTTTATTACCTTTTGATTTTCCTTCCTATTGTGGACTAAATAGAATTGTTTTCCTATTTTGACTATTTTTCTGATTTGAAATGTTTGATCTGTATTCAATATGTGATATGCTTGATTGTTAAAATGAAAATCATAAATAAAAATAAAACCCCGACGGCGTGTTCCCCGACAGCATGTGTCGTCCCTCCGTGCCGAATTCCATTTTCAAACACAGAGGCAGGGAACACACCAGCAACATAAGAACATAAGAAGCGCCATCTCCGGAACAGACCCTAGGTCCATCAAGTCCGGCGATCCGCACACGCGGAGGCCCCGCCAGATGTACCCTGGCATAGTTTTGGTCCCCATATCGCTCCAAGCTTCTCGTAAAAAGAAGTGCATCTAACCTACCCCTACCCATGTCACTTCATGCCACTCATAAGGAGATGTACATCTAACTTACCCTTAAATCCTAGAATGGTGGATTCCGCAATTACCTCTTCTGGGAGAGCATTCCAGGTGTCCACCACTCGTTGTGTGAAGCAGAACTTCCTGATATTTGTCTTGAACTTGTCCCCCCTTAGCTTCAGCCCATGTCCTCTTGTCCGTGCCACATTGGACATTGTAAATAATGTTTTTTCCTGCTCTATTTTGTCGATTCCTTTCCTCCCCCCTCCCTCACCGCCAGAGAAACCGTTGCCACTGCTGATTCCATAGGTGTCGAAACAGGGGGGGAGGGGGCACAGGCGCCCCTGGCGACATCTACTTCTCATCCTCCTCCCTCTTGCCTGCTCACCTGCCCACCGCGTTTAGCTTCTTAGAAAAGTGCTGCCGCTGGCCTCGCCGTCTTCTCTCCACTGCGGCCCACCCTCTGACAACTTCCTGTTTATTCTAGGGCTTGCTGCAGTGGACAGATGCCGAGGCCAGCAACAGCGCAGCGCTTTTCTTTGAAGTTAAACACGGCGGGCTGATGAGCAAGCGGGAGGGAGGGGTAGATGCCAGCAGGGGTGCGTTACAGAGTAAGGGAAGCGGGAGGAAGGGAGAAATGGATATGGAGGAGGCAAGATGGGGAGAGGGAGAGAGATTCAGGTAGGGGACAGAAGGAGGAGGGAGATATGGACAGAGGAAGTAAGAGAGGGAGAGATGGACATGAGTTTCGTGCTGGTGGGCCAGAATGGGTGCTGCTGGACAGGGGGAGCAGGGAAGAGGTGCTGCTAGACAGGGGGGAGGTAAAAGGAAGGGAGAAGGCCTACTGCTGGATAGGGGGAGCAGGTTAAGAGGTGCTGCTGGACAGGGGGGGAAGTAAAAGAAGGCAGAAGGCCTACTGCTGGACAGGGGGAGCAGGGAAGAGGTGCTGCTGAATTGCTTAACAAATATTTCTGTTCTGTGTTCACGGCTGAAGCGCCGGGAGCGGGACTGCAGAAAGCACAGTTACTTACCGTAACAGGTGTTATCCAGGGACAGCAGGCAGATATTCTTGACTGATGGGTGACGGCACTGACGGAGCCCCGGTACGGACAATTTTAGAGTGATTGCACTCTAAGAACTTAGAAAGTTCTAGTTAGGCCGCACTGCGCGAGTGCCTTCCTGCCCGACGAAGGCGCGCGGTCCCCAGTTAGGATAAGCCAGCTAAGAAGCCAACCCGGGGAGGTGGGAGGGACGCAAGAATATCTGCCTGCTGTCCCTGGATAACACCTGTTACGGTAAGTAACTGTGCTTTATCCCAGGACAAGCAGGCAGCATATTCTTGACTGATGGGTGACCTCCAAGCTAACAAAAAGAGGGACGGAGGGAAGGTTGGCCATTAGGAAAACAAATTTTGTAAAACAGATTGGCCGAAGTGTCCATCCCGTCTCGAGAATTCATCCAGACAATAGTGAGATGTAAAAGTATGAACTGAGGACCAAGTAGCAGCCTTGCAGATTTCCTCAATGGAAGTGGAACGGAGGAAAGCTACAGACGCTGCCATAGCTCTAATCTTGTGGCCCGTGACAGAACCTTCCAGTGTCAGGCCCGACTGAGCATAACAGAATGAAACGCAAGCAGAAAGCCAATTGGACAGGGTGCGTTTAGATACAGGATGACCCAACTTGTTAGGATCAAAGGACAAAAACAGTTGAGGAGATGATCTGTGAGGTTTGGTGCGTTCAAGATAGTAAGCCAGAGCACGTTTACAGTCCAATGTATGCAAAGCCTGTTCACCTGGATTAGAATGAGGCTTCAGAAAAAATACAGGTAGGACAATGGATTGATTAAGATGAAAGTCAGACACAACCTTAGGGAGAAACTTTGGATGTGTACGGAGGACCACCTTATCATGGTGAAAAACAGTGAAAGGTGGATCGGCCACTAGTGCATGCAGCTCACTGACCCTCCTGGCAAAAGTGAGAGATATAAGGAAGACCACTTTCCAAGTAAGAAATTTGAAATACGCTGTGGCCAAAGGTTCAAAAGGAGGCTTCATTAAAGCAGAAAGAACCACATTGAGAAGCAGACTACAGGAGGGGGCCTAAGAGGTGGTTTCACATTGAAAAGGCCCCTCATGAACCTAGAAACCAAAGGATGAGCCGAGAGGGGTTTTCCATGGACCGGCTCATGAAAAGCAGCAATTGCACTAAGATGAACTCTGATAGAAGTAGATTTAAGGCCAGAGACAGATAAAGAAAGAAGATAGTCCAACACCAGTCCCACCGCTAGAGACATGGGATTATGGTGATGTAAGAGGCACCAGGAAGAAAACCGAGACCACTTCTGTTGATAACACTGAAGAGTGGCCGGTTTCCTGGAAGCATCAATGATAGAACGGACAGGCTGAGAAAGGAGTGAATGAGCCAAAGTCAGCCCGAGAGAAACCAAGCTGTCAGGTGCAGAGACTGCAGGTTGGGATGCAGAAGGGACTGTTGATGCTGAGTAAGCAGAGAAGGAAACAGTGGAAGAGGTATGGGTTCCCTGGAACTGAGTTGAAGTAGAAGGGAGAACCAATGTTGCCTGGGCCACCGTGGAGCGATAAGAATCATGGTGGCACGTTCCCTCTTGAGCTTGAACAATGTCCGCAGCATGAGCGGTAGAGGGGGAAATGCATATAGGAAGAGACTGGTCCAATCCAGGAGAAATGCATAGGGCGCCAGACGGTGAGGAGAGTAGAGTCTGGAGCAAAACAGGGGTAGCTGATGGTTGTGGGGAGCTGCAAAAAGGTCCACTTGAGGAGTGCCCCATTGAGCGAAAATGGACTGAAGAGTCGTGGGATCGAGAGACCATTCGTGAGGTTGAAGAATTCTGCTGAGATTGTCTGCTAAGGAATTCTGTTCCCCTTGAATAAGAACATAAGAACATAAGAACTGCCTTCTCCGGATCAGACCTTCGGTCCATCAAGTCCGGCGATCCGCACACGCGGAGGCCCTGCCAGGTGTACACCTGGCTTAATTTATAGTCCACCATATCCTTATATGCCTCTCTTAAGGAGATATGCATCTAGTTTGCTCTTGAAGCCTAGGACGGTCGATTCCGTCATAATCTCCTCTGGGAGGGCATTCCAGGTGTCAACCACTCTCTGAGTGAAGCAGAACTTCCTGACATTAGTCCTGAACCTGTCCCCCCTTAGCTTCATTACATGTCCTCTAGTCCGTGTCAAATTGGACAATGTAAATAATCTTCTCTGCTCTATTTTGTCGATTCCTTTCAGTATTTTGAAGGTCTCGATCATATCCCCACGCAGTCTCCTTTTCTCAAGGGAGAACAATCCTAGTGTTATAAGTCTGTCCTCGTATTCCAGTTTCTCCATACCCTTCACCAGTTTTGTTGCTCGTCTCTGCACCCTCTCCAGCAGTTTTATATCCTTCTTTAGGTAGGGAGACCAATGTTGGACGCAGTATTCCAAGTGTGGTCTGACCATTGCCCTATAAAGCGGCATTATAACTTTCTCCGATCTACTCGAGATTCCTTTCTTTATCATGCCCAACATTCTATTTGCCTTCTTTGCCGCTGCCGCGCATTGTGCCGACGGCTTCAGGGTCCTATCTATCAGTACACCCAGGTCCTTTTCTTGTTCACTCTTCCCCAGAGTTGCACCTGACATTGTATACTCGTATTCCTTATTTTTATTGCCTAAATGCATTACCTTGCATTTCTCCACATTGAACTTCATCTGCCATTTCTCCGCCCATGTTTCTAACCGACACAAGTCGCTCTGGAGTTTCTCTCTATCATGTAGACAGCCTTCAGGAATAAGTGACGAGCTGTCGCCCAAGACCAAATCCTTTGGGCTTCCTGACACAACAGGCGGGAGCCCATTCCTCCCTGTTTGTTGATGTAGTACATTGCAACTTGATTGTCTGTGCAAATGAGTAGTATTTGAGGAAAGAGAAGATGTTGAAATGCCTAGAGGGCATAAAACATCGCTCGGAGTTCCAGGAAATTGATGTGGTGTTTCTTTTCCTGGGTAGTCCAAAACCCCTGAGTTTGGAACTCGTTCAAGTGAGCTCCCCAGGCATAGGGGGAGGAATCCGTGGTGATGACTAGTTGATGAGGAGGTAGATGGAACAGCAGATGGATAGATTTGAAGATGTCAACCACCAAAGAAGCGACTGTCGAAGAGATGAGGTCACAGATATGTGTTGTGAACAAGGATCCGTCGCTTGGGACCACTGGGTCGCTAAAGTCCATTGAGGAGTACGCAGGTGGAGACGTGCGAAGGGTGTGACATGTACTGTGGAGGCCATGTGTCCCAAGAGCACCATCATGTGATTTGCAGAGATGAAGTTTGCTGAAACACCTACTGACAGAGATAAAGGATGGTGTGAAGGCGATTTGACGGAAGAAACGCCCTCATCCGAATAGTGTCCAGAATGGCTCCAATGAATTGAAGTCGCTGAGTTGGAATGAGGTGCGACTTGGGTAGATTGATTTCGAACCCCAACAGTCAAAGGAAGTGAATGGTCTGATTGGTGGCAAGCTGAACCGCCTGAGGAGAATGAGCCTTGATCAGCCAGTCGTCCAGATAAGGGAAGACTTGAAAGTTGTGAGAGCGGAGATAGGCCACAACCACAATCAGGCATTTGGTGAACACCCTGGGAGAGGAGGCCAGGCCGAAGGGTAACACCTTGTACTGATAATGATGTTGGTTGATGAGAAAGCGTAGATATTGCCTGGACGTCAGATGGATAGGAATGTGTGTGTACGCCTCCTTGAGATCGAGGGAGCATAGCCAGTCGCCCTGAGAGAGAAGAGGGTATAGAGTGGCAAGAGATAGCATTTTGAACTTCTCCTTGACCAAACATTTGTTGAGATCTCTGAGATCTAATATTGGTCTGAGGTCTCCAGTCTTTTTGGGTACTAGAAAGTACCGGGAGTAAAATCCCTGGCCTCGCTGATCTTGAGGAACTTTTTCGATGGCATTGAGAAGAAGGAGGGATTGAACCTCTTGAGCAAGAAGGAGGGACTGAGATTTGTTGGAAGCAGACTCTTTTGGTAGGCCTAACGGCGGAGGAGTCTGGAAGTTGAGGGAGTAGCCGTGGGCTATGATCGAGAGCACCCACTGGTCGGTGGTGATTACTTCCCATCGAGAGTGAAAAACGTGAAGTCGACCTCCTATGGGCTGTGGAAGAGGACAGGAGGGAGGAAGACTGGCAATGCCCTGGAGAAGGGAGTCAAAAGGGCTGCGTCGGCTTAGTTTACGGTAGGCGGCTGTTGCTGACGAGCCTGTTGGCGTTGCCTCCGAGGTTGAGAAGGATGAGGCTGAACCAGCCGAGCAGAAAACCTTCTCTGATACGATGGTTGTTGTCTAAATGGACGAGGAGGAGGCTTCTTCTTATTTTTCAACAAGGTGTCCCACCGTGTCTCATGGGCAGAAAGCTTTTGCGTGGTGGTATCCATGGATTCCCCAAACAGCTCATCCCCTAGGCAGGGCGCATTGGCAAGCCGGTCCTGATGGTTCACATCCAGGTCGGAGACTCGAAGCCATGCCAATCGTCTCATCGCTACAGACATAGCAGTGGCCCGTGATGTCAGTTCAAAAGTATCATAAATTGAACAGACCATAAACTTCCTGAGTTGCAAAAGGCTGGAGGTGCATTGTTGAAACGCAGGAAGTTTTCGGTCCGGAATATACTTTTGAAAAGAGGCCACCTGTTGGATGAGATGTTTCAGGTAAAAAGAGAAGTGAAACGCGTAATTACCTGAACGGTTGGCCAACATCGCATTTTGGTAAAGACGTTTCCCAAATTTATCCATGGCCTTGCCCTCTCTGCCAGGAGGGACAGAGGCATATACACTAGCTCCCGTAGATTTCTTCAGGGTCGACTCCACCAGCAGAGACTCATGGGGAAGTTAGTGTTTGTCAAACCCTGGAATAGGAATCACTTTATAAAGTGATTCCAGTTTCCTAGGGGCTCCTGGAATAGTTAGAGAAGTTTCCAAATTCTTGTAAAAAGTTTCCCTCAAGATGTCATGGAGGGGTAACTTCAAAAACTCTTTGGGAGGTTGGTCAAAATCCAAAGCATCGAGAAATGCCTTGGATTTTTTAGAGTCAGACTCTAGAGGGATTGAAAGGGTGTCTGACATCTCCTTTAGAAACTTGGTGAAGGACGAGTGCTCTGGCTTACTAGCAGGATCCTGCACCGATGGATCATCCTCATCAAACAAATAATCTTCCTTGGTACCGAGGGGATCGTCAGAGTCATCCCACAAGTCAGGGTCCCGTACCGATTGAAGACGGCCCTGAGAAAGGGGAGTGGAGGATTCGGTATGCTTGGTCTTGTGTACCGATTTCCCTGAACGTGTCGATACCGTACCTGGTGACTGTACAGCGGTACGGGTGTCAGAGAACGGTACCGGATCAGAAGCAGAGTAAGCAGTACGCCGAAGAGACTTCGGCTCTGCCGACAAAACAGGCATAGATATAGATTTTTGTGGTGCCGATAACGTCGATGCCGATAAAAGAGGTTGGTCGACAATCAGCACCGAAGGCTCAGTAGGTACCGACACTGGAAGGTTCGGAGTCAGCAGAGCCGGGAGCAATTGCTGCAGTTGCTCCTTAAGCTGGGCCTGTAGGATGGAGGCAATACGCTCATCCAGAGTCGGTCCCGATGGCATTGGTACTGCTTTTTTCTTGCTCGGTACCTGCGGTGCAGCTCGACGCTCAGGCGAAGTCGATGCCGATGAAGAGGCAGTAACTTCAATGGGAGCGGAGCGCTTACGGGGCCGGCGCGCAGTCTGCAGGACTTGGCTCACTGCATGTTCGACTGGCGGCCCGAGAACAATAGGGGAAGGCTTCTTAGCCGGCTTACCTACGGGGTGCGACACCGGCGATGGATCTTGCGGTGCCGACACTACCGGTGTCGACTTGGAGTAAGTTGCAGGAGTCAATACCGGTGGAACTTCCATAGCGGTACCGAAAAGGACCCGCTGCTGTATTTGACGATTTTTTAAAGTTCTCTTTTGAAGAGAACTATAGCGGGTGCACATTTCTGCCCTATGGTCCGGACCCAGACACTGCAGGCACCACTTGTGCGGGTCGGATAACGATATAGGGCGCGCACACCGCTGACACTTTTTAAAACCCGGTGAAGGGGGCATGAAGGGAAAAACGGCCGTAGCAAAATCGAAGCCCGAGGCTTCGATGGTGCCAACAGGCCCCGCCGGGGCCGACTGAAAAAAATCGAAAAAAATTGATTTTTTTTTTTTAAACACAAACGAAATAAAATAAGAAAGAGAACAATTCTCGAAGAAAAATAACGCGCGAGCGGGAAGGCGAGTAGCAATGAAAAAAATTTCCAACAGCTGTTGGAAACACGCAAGTCTTCTTAGCTCCGCGGAAACTAAGAAACTGGGGACCGCGCGCCTTCGTCGGGCGGGAAGGCACTCGCGCACGCGCGGTGCGGCCTAACTAGAACTTTCTAAATTCTTAGAGTGCAATCACTCTAAAATTGTCGGTGCCGTCACCCATCAGTCAAGAAAGCACAGTTACTTACCGTAACAGGTGTTATCCAGGGACAGCAGGCATATATTCTCACATGTGGGTGACGTCATCTACGGAGCCCCAGCGCGGACAGCTTTTCAAGCAAACTTGCTAGAAGTTTCAAGTTTGCACACTGCACCACGCATGTGTCTGCTTCCTCGCCCACTAGAGGGCGCGTTCCACCTCGTGGTCCTCAGTTCCATCACTAGCAAAGAAGCCATCCCCGGGGAGGCGGGTGGGTTGTGAGAATATATGCCTGCTGTCCCTGGATAACACCTGTTACGGTAAGTAACTGTGCTTTATCCCAGGACAAGCAGGCATGATATTCTCACATGTGGGTGACCTCCAAGCCAACCAAAAAAAAAGGGCAGGTGGGAGGATGGCAATTTATGAAAACAGATTACGTAACACCGACTGGCCAAACCGGCCATCGCTTCTGGACAAAGTGTCCAGGCAATAGTGGGAGGTGAACGTATGAACCGAAGACCAAGTGGCAGCTTTACAAATGTCCTCCATGGGAGTAGATCGGAGGAAAGCAACCGAAGCTGCCATCGCTCGGACCTTATGCCCCGTGACACGCCCCGAGAGCGGGAGACCAGCCTGAGCGTAGCAAAAAGAAATGCAAGCAGCCAACCAGTTGGACAAGGTGCGTTTGGAAACCGGATGTCCTAGACGATTAGGATCAAAGGACAAAAACAATTGAGGAACCTTCCGATGAGACTTGGTACGTTGGAGATAAAATGCCAACGCCCTCTTACAGTCAAGAGAATGGAGCGCCGTCTCGCCAGGATGGGAGTGGGGCTTAGGAAAAAACACAGGAAGGACAACGGACTGATTCAAGTGGAAATCCGATACAATCTTTGGCAAAAATTTCGGATGCGTGCGCAAGACCACCTTGTCATGGTGGAACACCGTGAAAGGAGGATCCGCAACCAAAGCTTGCAACTCACTAACCCTTCGAGCCGATGTGAGAGCAATCAGGAAAACCACCTTCCAAGTAAGGAATTTGAGAAGGGATACGTCCATAGGCTCAAAGGGAGGTTTCATCAGTTGAGCCAGGACAACATTCAAATCCCAAACAACAGGAGGAGGCTTCAGAGGGGGACAAACATTGATTAGCCCCTTCATGAACCGTTGCACCATAGGGTGAAGCGAAAGAGCACGACCATCTAAGTGCCGGTGAAAAGCTGAAATGGCACTGAGATGTACCCGGACAGATGTCGTCTTCAGGCCTGATTTAGACAAATGTAACAAGTAGTCTAAAACCGAAGCCACCGGGACAGAATCAGGATTCAGATGTCGCGAGGAACACCAAGATGAAAATCTGGTCCACTTCTGTGAATAACAAAGCCTGGTCGAGACCTTGCGTGAGGCTTCCAAAACCTCCCTCACTGACTGAGAGACGTGTAGTGAAGTGAAGGGGAAAGGAACCAAGCAGTCAGGTGCAAGGACTGCAGATTGGGATGCAACAGCGAACCCCGACTCTGAGATAGCAGAGAGGGAAACACAGGCAGAAGCAGAGGTTCCCTGACACTTAGTTGAAGAAGCAGGGAGAACCAATGCTGACGAGGCCACCGAGGCGCAATGAGAATCATCGTGGCGGTGGATGACTTGAGACGTACCAACGTTCTCATGATCAAGGGAAAAGGAGGAAACGCATACAGGAACCTCCCCCCCCAGTCCAGAAGGAAGGCATCCGCCTCCAGACGGTCCGGGGAATACATCCTCGAACAATATAGGGGCAGTTTGTGAGTCTCCGGGGAGGCAAACAGGTCCACCTGCGGAGTCCCCCAGCGGTCGAAGACCTCGCGCAGGACTCTGGAGTGGAGAGACCACTCGTGCGGCTGAAGAAGCCGACTGAGCTTGTCTGCCAAGCAGTTTTGGTCTCCCTGAATATAGACCGCCTGCAGGAAGATGTTTCGGGAGATTGCCCACTCCCAAAGGCGAAGCGCCTCCCTGCAGAGGGGCCAAGAGCCCGTCCCACCTTGCTTGTTGACATAGTACATCGCTACCTGGTTGTCCGTGCGAACTAGGACTACCTGATCGCGAAGAAGGTGGTCGAAAGCACGAACCGCCATGTAAATGGCTCGCAATTCCAGCACATTGATGTGACATCGACGGTCCTCCGACGACCACAGACCCTGGGTCCGCAGTCCGTCCAGATGGGCCCCCCACGCATACTCCGAAGAGTCCGTGGTCAGGACCCTGCGAAAGGGAGGGGCCAGAAAGAGCAACCCCCCGGAAAAATTGGAACAATCGGTCCACCAACGGAGCGACCGTTTCAAAGAAGGAGTGACCGTAATGAGGCGGGACACCGGATCGCAATCCTGACGCCACTGGGAGGCCAGGGTCCACTGAGGGATTCTCAGGTGCAGTCTGGCAAACGGGGTGACGTGGACCGTCGATGCCATGTGGCCCAGAAGCATCATCATGCGCTGGGCCGATACCACCTGCAGCTGCGAAACCCACCGCCCCAGCCGAACCAAGGCCGCCAAGCGAGGCTGCGGGAGGTACGCACGTCGGCTCACAGTGTCCAGCACTGCGCCTATAAATTGAAGGGACTGGGCCGGCTGCAACTGCGACTTGGGGAAATTCACCTCGAACCCCAGTCGTTGGAGGAAGGCGATAGACTGTCGGGTCGCTGAGATAACCCCCTCCCTGGTCGTGCTTTTGATCAGCCAATCGTCCAGGTAGGGGAAAACCTGAAGGCCCCGATTTCTTAGGGCCGCCGCGACCACGACCATGCACTTCGTAAAGACTCGAGGGGACGAAGCTAGGCCAAAAGGCAGGACCCTGTACTGAAGGTGCAAGTCCCCCACCTGGAACCTCAAGAACCTCCGGAAGGCAGGATGCACGGGAACATGAGTATATGCCTCCTTCAGATCGAGGGAGCACATCCAGTCCCCTTCCTCCAAGAGAGGGTATAGAACCGGGAGAGACAGCATTCGAAACTTCTCCCGGACCAGGAATTTGTTGAGCTTTCTGAGGTCCAGTATAGGGCGCAGGTCCCCGGTCTTTTTCGGGACCAGAAAGTAGCGGGAGTAAAACCCGGTCCCCCGCTGATCTGCGGGAACTGGTTCGACCGCCCGAAGCTTCAACAGGGCCCGGGCCTCGGCCAGCAAGATGGGAAGCTGGCTCCGATTGAAAGTGGAAGGTCCCGGGGGCATATCCTGTGGCACAGACAAGAAATTGAGAGAGTAGCCCTCGGAGACGGTCTGGAGCACCCAGGCGTCTGATGTAATTTCGGTCCAGGCTGGGTAAAAGGACCGAAGACGCCCCCCTATAGGCAGGGATTTCTGAGCGGTCGCGGAGGGGAACCCGCCCCATCCGCTCAGCCCGTCAAAAAGAAGGCGCGGGCTTGGAAGGGCCCTGCGCCGGAGCTTGCGTTTGTCCCCCTCTGCCCCTCTGAGCCTGGCGTCTAGGTGGCGGTCTAGAAAAGGCGGGAGTAGATTTTTGGGGGTACCGCCTCGGGGGAGGGCGGAAGGGTTTCTGCGGCGGGGGTCTAGGCTTGGGCCGGACCAAGGAGGCCAACGAGCGCTCCTGCTCAGACAACCTCTTGGTCGCCGCCTCTAATGACTCGTCAAAAAGTTCGGACCCCACACAAGGCAAATCTGCCAGGCGATCCTGCAGGTTTGGGTCCATGTCGAGGGTGCGAAGCCAGGCCAGACGGCGCATGGCCACCGCGAGGGCCGACACCCTCGAAACCAGCTCAAAAGCGTCGTACAAGGCGTGAAACAGGTACAACCGCAGTTGAGACAGGTTGGACATGAATGTATCAAAACCTGCCTTCTGGGAGTCCGGTATGGAGTCACGAAACTGAGGGAGGTCCTTCACCATACCTCGGAGATAGGAGGAAAAGGTGAACGCATAATTTAGCACCCTGGTGGCCATCAGGGAATTGGAATAAAGGCGACGGCCAAACTTGTCCAGGGTTCGGCCCTCCCTACCAGGTGGAACCGCCGCAGAAACCCGGGAAGGCTGAGACTTTTTAAGGGCAGATTCTACCAGCAAAGACTGGTGGGAGAGCTGCGCCTTGTCGAACCCCTTAGCCGGCAGCGTCCTGTATTTGCCCTCCATCTTGGACGGGACTGACGTGACCGTAAGAGGGTTTGACAAATTTTTTAACCAAGTCTGCAGGAGGACCTTATTGTATGGGAGCCGAGGAGCCTCCCGAGGTGGAGTTGGAAGGTCCTGCTCCTCAAGGAACTCCTTAGAATACTGGGATCCGACCGAAAGGTCCAGCCCGAGGGCCTTGGCCATGTCCTGCACAAAAACCGAGAATGAGGACGGTTTAGCAGGTGGGGAAGGAGATCTCGACTTTTTCGCCGAGGAAACCGGAGAGGCCTCGTGCGAATAATACAAGGGATCTCTCCCTGACCCCGAGCCCCACGATGTCCTCTCCACAGGCCTCGAGGGGGTAGGAGAACGAGTCCGCCTCGACGAGGCCCGGGGCGAAGACCCCGGGGTCCGGGGGACGAGGGCCCCCTCCCGTTTCCTCGGCGAGGAAGAACGGGACACCCGACGCGCCGGGGAGCGGAGAAGCTTCGGATTGTCAATGCGCAACTCCGACACCCGCAACGCCTCGCCCCCGATCGGGGAAGACCGACCGCGCCCTCGAGGCGAACCCCGTGAGCGCTTCGGCTTCCTCGGCCGGCGCCTCGACCGAGTCCGAGGCGAGGGCGAAGACCCCCGGGAGGACCTCGAGGACGATGAGGAGGAAATGCGGCGGACCCGACGCACCTTGTCCCGGGGCCGCACGCTACGCTCCGGCTGATCCCCCGCGGTCGATGGTAAGACCGAAACCGAGGCCGAGGCCGAGGCCGAGGCGGGCGGAGCCTCGACAGCCGAGACCGAGGTCGGAGGAGCCCCGGTCTCCGAGGTCGAGGGAGCCCCGGCACCCGAGGCCGAGGTCGCCGAGGCCGAGGTCGCCGAGGCAACAGCCGCCGGGGTCGAAGCCCGTTGCAGCTGTTCCAGGGCCCCCGACAGCTCAGTTGATATGAGCGCTCTGAGGAGCTCCTGGAAAGCCGGGATCCCGACGAAGGTCGGGAGGTCCGAATCCGGGGCATGCTCCCTGGAGGGCGACCTCGGTCTCGAGTGTTCCCTCGGGGCTTGCACGGGCGGGGCCCGAGGCGGGGCCGAGAACGACCCACCCGCCTTGGTCGAAGCAGAGGACGGCTTCTTTGCAGACCCTGTAGGGGATGGAAAGGAGGACTTACCCGAGGTAGCCTTCGTTCCCGAGGTCGACTTGGAAGTCGAAGGGCGAGGAGAGGCCGAGGGCCCCGAGGACGCCGAGGCCGAGGTCGAGGCCGGGGCCGAAGCCGAGGCCGACGTCGAGGCCTTTACCACGGGGTCCGCCTTAAACAACTCCGCCATTCTGGCCCTCCTGCGACGGAGAGCCCTGGGTTGAAACGTGGAACAACGATCGCACGAGGTGGTAGGGTGTTCCGGGCCCAGACAAACGATGCACCACCGGTGGGGGTCTGTAATAGAGAGCAGCCTCTCGCACCGGCTGCACTTTTTGAAGCCCGTTACAGGACGGGACATCAACGACGAAACTGGCCGGGAACGATCGACGTCCCGCGGCCACGGCTGCCGGGAGCCCCCGGAGCCCAACGAGAAGACAAAAATTTTTGTTTTTGATTTGAAAAGGAAAAGAACAGAAAAGAACAGAAATCAAAAAGCACAGCGACCGAAAAAATCAGACGCGGTGTCAGGAAGCAGCGACACAAAAAAGATTAGGAGCTCACAATCCACAGGGCTTACTGGCTCCGCGGAAAAAAATGAACTGAGGACCACGAGGTGGAACGCGCCCTCTAGTGGGCGAGGAAGCAGACACATGCGTGGTGCAGTGTGCAAACTTGAAACTTCTAGCAAGTTTGCTTGAAAAGCTGTCCGCGCTGGGGCTCCGTAGATGACGTCACCCACATGTGAGAATATCATGCCTGCTTGTCCTGGGATAATATGCTGCCTGCTTGTCCTGGGATAAGTAATAGAACCTGGTCAATTTTCAGAGGATTGAGTTTGTGAGGAGCTAGCTAAAATAAAGGTAGACAAAGCGATGGGGCTGGATGGTGTACATCTGAGGGTGCTGAAGGAACTTAGGGAAATTCTGGTAGCTCTGCTGACATAAGAATTACCGCTGCTGGGTCAGACCAGTGGTCCATCGCGCCCAGCAGTCTGCTCCCACGGCAGACCTTAGATCAAAGACCAGTGTCCTAATTGGGTCTAGCCTTACCTGTGCACGTTTTGGTTCAGCAGGAACTTGTCTATCCCTGGAGGGTGTTTTCCATTACAACAGTCTCTAGAGTCGGAAGTGGTACCGGAGGATGTGGTCCCTCTCCACAAAAGTGGAAGTAGGGAATTACAGGACGGTAAGTCTGACTTCTGTGGTAAGCAAATTAATGGAAACGCTTTTAAAACAAGTTTCTGGAATCCTGTGGATTACAGGACTGGAGGCAACAAGGATTCACTAGAGGTAGGTCTTGTCAGACAAATCTGATCAATTTCTTTGACTGGGTGATCAGAGAATTGGATAGAGGATGTGTTCCATACAGACATCTAATAAATAAACAGTGCCCTTGCGATGGGTCACGGGCTGAGTCAGGAAATGGTTGTGGAAGGCGACAGAGGGTAGTGATCAATGGAGATCGCTCAGAGGAAAGGGATGTTACCAGTGGTGTGCCTCAAGGTTCTGTTCTTGGGCCTGTTCTTTTTAACATTTTTATAAACAATATTGCTGAAGGGTTGTCGGGTAAGATTTGCATCTTTGCAGATGATACTAAAATCTGCAATAGAGTAGACATGCCGGATGGTGTGAACAACATGAAGATCTGGAGAAGCTTGAAGAATCGTCTGAAATTTGGCACCTAAAATTTAATGCTAAGAAATGCAAGATCATGCATTTGGGCTGCAAAAACCAGAGGGAATGGTAGTTTAGGGGGTGAAGAACTTATGTGTATGACAGAAGAGCGGGACTTGGGTGTGATTATGTGATGATCTTAAGGTAGCCAAACAGGTTGAAAAAGTGACGGTGAGAGCTAGAAGGATGCTAGGAAGATGTGGTAGACCAGTAGGAAAAAGGAGGTATTGATGCCTCTGTATAAGACTCTGGTGAGACCTCATTTAGAATATTGTGTACAATTCTGGAAGCCGCACCTTCAAACAGATATAATAAAAGGATGGAGTCAGTCCAGAGGAAGGCTACTAAAATGGTGTGTGATCTTCGTGATAAGGCATCTGTATACTTTGGAGGAAAGGTGGGAGAGGGGAGATATGATGGAAAAATTATGTTCTTACCTGTTAATTTTCTTTCCTTTAGACGCAGATGAATCCAAAGACCGATGGGATAGCACACATCTACCAGCAGGTGAAGAGAGTAACTGATTAACAGGTGGTCCTATTGGCTGGCACGCCTCCTGCATCTTCAGTATTGCTCCTTGCCCAAGCATCCGTAACCATCAATATGCTTAGCATGTAAAAACTTATTTCCCATAATAAATTTCAAAAGGTAATAATACAGAATAAAACTATCAATGATAACAGACTTCGAAAGTTGCAAAAGAAAAAAACTACAAGTCAATATCCAGAAAGGGTGGGGCTCTGGATTCATCTGCTGCAGATGAATCCAGAGACCAATGGGATGTTACAAAGCAATCCTCAATCTGGGTGGGAAGCAAACGCTGCCTCCGCAACAACCGATGCACTAAACGCAGCCTCTGCATGCGCCCCCACATCCATCTGGTAATGCTGAAATAAAGTATTCTTGGAAGACCAAGTAGCCGCATAACAAAACTCCTCCAAGGAATAAACCTCTTGAGTCCAAGTAGCTGCCATTTAGTGCTGCCCGATTCACAATTCGAATCAATTAAAAAATATAAAAAATCAGCCTCCCGATTCAATGGCCGACCCTTCCCCCATGCCTTTCTAAAGCAGGAGCTGCAGCGCTGCCTCTTGCTGGCCATCTGTTGCTGCTGTTCCTGCTTGAGGGGGGAGGGTCGGTCAGAAAGGCCTCCCCCAGCTTCCCCGCTCTTGCCTCCTTTATGCTAATAGGGAAGCTTGCAGGTGTTATAGCAATCCCTGCAGCTGCCCGTGGTCCTCAATGGCACGTTCTTTCTGCTACATCCTGCCCCTGCTCTGACATCAGGAGCAGGATCGCGGCAGAGAGAACGTGCTGCTGAGGACCACGGGCAGCTTCAGGGATCGCTATAACACCAGCGAGGCTGCAAGCTGACCTATTAGCGTTAAGGAGGTAAGAGCGGAGAAGATGCAGGCTGCGGGGGGGAGCAGGCGTTTGTTCGCGGCGGGGGAAGGAGAAAATGTGCCTTTGCGGCGGGGGGGAGCAAGCCTTCGCACGGGGAGAAAGTGCCTTCATGGGGGGGGGAACAGGTCTTCGTGACGGGGAGCAGGCCTTCAGGGCAGGAAGGCAGGCCTATGCACAGGAAGGAGTAAGAGAAGGGAGATGCCAGACCTGGGGTGAAGTGAAGGGAAGAGAGACCAAAAAGAGGGGGACGAAAGCAGAGGAGAGGTGCTGGACTAATGAAGAGAGGGGTAGGAAGAGAAAAATTCAAGACCACAAGGGGAAGGGTACAAGAGGGAGAGATACTGCTCCAAAGTAGGTGGGCAAGGTGCAGGATGGCAGAAGATAGTAGGAGAAAGCCTGTTCCCGGGGAAGGGGATACAGGAAGTAAGGAAGAGAGAAAGAAGAAGCTGGATATGGGGAGAGATAAGATGCTGAGCATGGAGGGAGCATAAGAACAGGGACACAGAAGAGAGATGCTGGATGAAAGGGTAGATGAAAAAAGGAGAGATGGTGGATCTGTGGATGGTGGGTTCCATCGCTGCAGCTGCGGAGGGATGGAAATGAAAAAAAGGAAATATGCCAGACCTCCGGGGGAGGAAAGGGAAACAGAAACGGAGGACTGAGATGGAAGATGAATGGTTAGCACGGAGAAAGAAGGAGAGCCTGATCAGAAGACAACCAGACTAACATGGGACCAACAAGATTTGAAAAATGCCCAGACAACAAAAGGTAGGAAAAATAATTTTATTTTCTGTTTTGTGATTACAATATGTCAGATTTGAAATGTGTATCCTTCCAAAGCTGGTGTTGGATCGCAAACGTGAGCTAGGACACAGTTCTTCAACCGCCGGTCCGCAGACCGGTGCCGGTCCTCAAACAAAATCTTGCTGGTCCGAAGGATTCGGTCCCCGCCGCAACGAAAGGCCGGCGTCAGCTGACTTGCAACTTCCTGTTGCAGTCGCTGTGCCGGGACTCCTGCCTTCCACCGCGTTTGCCTCCTGCCTTGTCTCCGCACCTTCAGACCAGCAGCGGCAGCTCTGTATGCTTTTAACTTCGGCACAGAGCTGCCCCTAATCAATAGTTTAGCGCGGTTTCATAAGGCAGCCTCGGGGCCTTTGCTAGGCCGGCCCTAATCGCATCATCGAAACGGGCCGGCTATCAAAGGCCCCGAGGCTGCCTCATGAAACCGCGCTAAACTATTGATTAGGGGCAGCTATGTGCCGAAGTTAGAAGTACACAGAGCTGCCGCTGTTGGTCTGGACTCTTGGGCCGCTGAAGGAGGGCAAAGAGCAGCTGTCCTGGAGGTTTCCCTTCCTCTGTCTTTGCAGGTCCCTTTTTTCCACCTTTTTTTTTTTTCCTTCAAACGGCAACGGGCCCCAGCATCGACATCAATCAAGTAAGTTCCACTGTTCCTTGCAAGCGGTTCTGCTCGGCCAAAGCTTCCCCTCTGACATGAGCCACCCTCAGGGGAAAGAAAGTGACCCACAAAGGTGAGGGGAAGGGGGGCAGATGATGGAAGTTGGGGGGGAGAGAGAGAGAGCGAAGGGGCAGATGATGGAAGTGAGAAGAAGGGAGAGAGAGCAGAAGGCAGATGGATGTCAGTTGAGAGGGGAGAGCAGATGCTGAATGGAAGTGGGGAAAGAACACATACTGGATGGAAGGAGGAAATAAATAAAGGGGGAAGAAAATAGTAAGATAATGGAGGGGTGAGGGAAAGGGGTGACAAGCTGTGCGTAGACACAGTGAAAAGAGGGAAACGGGACTAAATAGTAAGAAAGAATTTAATTTAGATGGAGGCAGAAAATAGAGAAGGAAGACCAGAGAAGAAAAGGGAAGAGAGCAGAGAATGATATCAGATCTGAGTGGAGGAAATGAGAAGAGAGATATGCTAAAAAACACAGGGGGGAGGGAAGGATAGAGATGCCAGACCATGAGGGGAACAGAAGGAAGATGATGGATGCCAGACCAAATTGGGGGGGGGGGCAGGAGGAGAGATGGCAGGGAAAGACAGACAGTGAATGGTAGGGGCAGATGCTGGACTGAAGAGACAGAAGGTTATCATGCTGCTGTACCGGGCCATGGTACGCCCTCACCTGGAGTACTGCGTCCAGCACTGGTCACCGTACATGAAGAAGGACACGGTACTACTCGAAAGGGTCCAGAGAAGAGCGACTAAAATGGTTAAGGGGCTGGAGGAGTTGCCGTATAGCGAAAGATTAGAGAAACTGGGCCTCTTCTCCCTTGAGCAGAGGAGATTGAAAGGGGACATGACAGAAACATTCAAGGTACTGAAGGGAATAGACTTAGTAGCTAAGGACAGGTTGTTCACCCTCTGCAAGGCAGGGAGAACGAGAGGGTACTCTCTAAAGTTGAAAGGGGATAGATTCCGTACAAACGTAAGGAAGTTCTGTGGTAGAAAGCTCGAACCTCTTCCAGAGGTTATAGGGGAAAACACCCTCCAAGGATTCAAAACAAAGTTAGACAAGTTCCTGCTGAACAAGAACGTGCGCTGGTAGAGCTAGTCTCCGTTAGGGTGCTGGTCTTAGACCAGAGGGCTGCCGCATGAGCGGAATGCTGGTCATGATGGACCTCTGGTCTGACCCAGCAGTGGCAATTCTTATGTTCTTAGGGCAGACACTGGCTGGAAGAGAGTGAAAAGGCAATGAAAGCAGAAACCAGAGACGACAAAAGGTAAAAAAAAATAATTTTATTTCTATCTTGTGATTCAAATATATCAGATTTGAAATATGTATCTTGCTAGACATAATTGGGGAGTGCAAAGCCCAGGCAGTGCCTTTTTAGCTTCCAGCTAGCTTAGGGCTCTCTCTGACCAGGGGGCAGTTGCCCTAGTTCCACTCCCCTAACACCATTCCTGTCATGTGTGACTGTGGTATTCTGTTACTTGATATTTGTGTAGCATTCTGTAATAATTTGGCTTATTCAGTTTTCTTGATAGTAGAGGGGATATATGTGAAGGGGAGGGGAGACAGAGGTTTTGTTGATCTTTGCCCTGTATTATTTGTATTTATAAAATGACAATTGTATAGAATATTGTTTCTTTTTATACTTTAATAAAATATGTTCAATATAAAATTATAACTATTTGAGGCTTGTGCGAATGGGATCAGATGGTTTGTGGGACCGAGCTCGCGGGGACGGGGCAGAGATGGTTTTTAAAAAAAAAATTTCAGTCTTAGTAGTTTGCCGGTCCACGAAATAATTATTTTATTTCTGCCGGTCCATAGGTGTAAAAAGGTTGAAGAACACTGAGCTAGGATTTAATAGAGAGAGGAAAAGTATTTTTGTTTGTTTATTTTGTTTACACCACAGGACCAGTGTGGGTAGGAAAGGGCAAAGAGGCTATAAAATAAACCCACCAGGATGTCTGGAAAAAACCACCCAATTGGGAAGGAAAATTGAAGTGAATCGAATCGAAAAATCGATTCAATAGGATGAATCGAATCGAAATTTTTTTTTCCTTGAATCGGGCAGCACTACTGCCATTGCTCTGGCTGAATGGTCATGAAGTTCTTCCGCCAACCGCTTCCCTACCATCAAGTACGCGTAAAAAATGTCCTCCTGGACCCTTTGAGCGATGGAGGCTTTGGTTACTGTGGATGGGCAGAGTAGGTGGGTCATTTGGCCTTTATCTGCTGTCATGTTTCTAAGTGTGTAATTTCCACCTGAAAATAACATCTATAAATCATACTGATACTGTGCATCTCAGACATCTGCTCCTATTGTAACTCAGGGATAGAGGCCACCTTGACCTACTCAAACAGGAATACACTCCTCTCCTCCCACCCAGACCTTTACTAGCACCACCTGCAGATTCAGGCTCCATACACAGCCCTCAGGCCTTAAAAGATTTTCCACTCCTTTTCTATTACTTAGAAAACAACATGAACTGAACAGACTTTCATGATTCATTATGTCAGCCTTTCACATCAGGATTTTGAACATGTGCTCTTATCCCCTTCCCTTAAAAAAAAACAACAACCTAAGAGCCTACATTTACTAAGCTTTGTTTCCAAAAGAGACAAAATTAAGAAAAAAATATTCTATTAACGATACTAAAAAAAAAATGTGGAACTTCTTGCATCAGACTTCTCCAGCTAAAAATGTTTTCCTCCCTCTACCTTGCGTCACAACTGAATAGACCCATGTAGTTTTAAAAGCACCTATACAACAATGTTGGTTATCGTAATACTTTTATTGATTTCATGAAATGTATCAGAAAACCAATACAGCCTTTAGCTTGATATTTGGGGGAAAAAAATGGATGCAAAAATCAATGATTACAGTACGATTAAAGGATAAGAACTCTATTCGCTTAAATATATTCCCTCACCCAACCTTTTACAGTACTAACTGCCTCTTCTACAAAGCCGCGCTAACGGCCCCGAAGCTCTTTAAATCTCTATGGGCTTCGGGGCCATTAGCGCAGCTCAGCCGCTAGCGTGGCTTCATAAAAGAGGCCCTAAGTGTCCAGGCAATTATAAGTATTAAGATGACTCATGGTAAGTACCACTTGAAAGTCAGTATAACTAGAAATACTGTACCACCTGAGCAATGAATCAAAGGCTAGACTAAACAGAACAAATAGGTGGTGACAACAGAAATCCAAGTTACATATGGGAAGTAAGACATACCATTCCCGGACACAACATTCACAGCAAGAGTAGTCAGATCTTTAGTGCAAACTGTCTGATTCTCTTTAGAGGGGGCACTGTAACTGCTCAGTCCAGTGTCTCTGTTGACATATACTGTTCTGCCTAGTGAAACGTCAAAATAGTGTAACCAATTACAGGAGGTAGGACTCTTGCCATCATTTATATACTGAAAAGCATCTTCACTTGGGGCATCTTCCAATTTACATGGTAAGGAAATGTCTGAAAATTTACTAGTTTGAAACTCTTGTTTCAAAGATACATTCAGCATATCTGCATTGGTATACTTGCCACCAGAATAAACTTTTATGTTCTCCAAGTCTGGATAAATATCTGAATTGTTTGCAAATTCCCCAGCTGTAAACACAGAACACTTTGTATGTTCTTCTCCATCACAGTTTGCAGTATTGCTGCTGTTGAAGTTTCTCATGATTTCAGCTGTATAATTAAGCTTATGGCTTTCAGTCTGGCTATTTACAGATAATGTTTGACTCTGATTTATGGCCTCATTTGCCTCTAAGAGTTCACAAGCTGCGTTAACTTTATGGCTTAGGTTAGCTTGGGATTCTTCCACAAAATGTCTGGTCTTTTCTGGAATTAAAGCTTTTCTATGATCACCTTTCATCCTAGTTAATTTAGTAGCTAAACTTAGAGATGCAGGAGAATTTGCAGACTTGTCTTGATGCACAGTGTAATTTGACTGTATCCGAGATTGTCTTTTTAACCAAGTGATCTTGTTACCCAATAAAATGTCATCTTTTGAGTTCGGACACTTCTCCACAGACCAATTACAAGAATTATCTAAATCAAGAGTATCCAGGCTACTGTTTTTAGACCCAAAAGGTTCCACATTTGTGTTCTCACAATCACTAAAAGGTTCAAAATTGTTATTCCAGATTCCAGAGCATTCTGGTTCTGTTAAAGCAAGAGAAGACACACGATTACATTTTTTATTGCCATCTTGAGAAGATGCAGAATTCTTCGCTTTCCCATAATGTCTCCTAAACCTCTCTAATGATCCAACATGTGTAACCAAACTCAGCTTTCCGGGGTCGGAAAAAACTAATTTTGGGGTTTTAGCCTGTCTGTCTGTAAAGTTTTTTGCAAGCAACACATCAGAGATATTTAAGAGCGAGGCATCATTACAATGCTGTGTGCTATCATCTCTTTCCCCCCTTTGATCAGATATATAAAAGCTCTCCTGATTTTTCCTCTCTTTTAAAGTGAGCTTCTCCTTCCAGCTGCTTTGCAAATTGGCAGCTTTCTTCAAACCACCTGCCAAACACACATTTTCAGTATGTGCTGAAACACTGATCTCATTTCCAAATATTTCTTGAGCACTTACAGGACCCAGTCTAGAAAATAGCCTTAATGAATCATTTTGTATTTCACTGATCTCAGCAACTTCATTTGGCATCATGTGAGTTCTGAGGTCTGTAAAACACGGTTCCATCTGCACAAAATCAACATCTTTCTTTCTTTCTTCATTCTCTTTTTTTCTTATGTCACATTCCTCTGAAGATGTTGTTTCATCTCTTATTTCATGAGCACCATGAAATCTTTTCATGCTGCTCTCCTGTGCCATTAGATTACAATCGCTAAATAAGATGCCAGTACTATCTGTTGGCTGATTGCATTTCAGTGTCATTCCTTCTGCTTCAGAATCCTCTATCAGAAGTGGTGTTTGAGCATTGTGATGTCCTACGGCTTGTCCACAGGTAACAGGAGACGAAAGGTCATCTACCCCCTGTTGTAGACAGATCGGTGTTTCTTGGTTTCCACCATCTTCTCCATCTGGATTCCCTGACTCCGTGTTTCTTTTTGCAGCTTTGGAGCTGAAGCGAGACAACTCATAATTCTCCCTAACGTCTGCGCATGGCTCAGGTCCAGGCTGGAGTTTTTCGGTGCTGAACAAGCGAAAGCCATTTCTGTCCTGAAATTCTTTGACGTCTTCACTGGAGGGCTCAACGCGCAAATGTTCTCTGTTTAAGAACCTCCGTACGCCTTCTTCGACGCAGTGCAGCACTCCGTCCCAGTTCCTGAATCCCAGCTCGTACTCGGACTCGGAGTGCAGGCCTGTCACGTTCAGGACGTAGACCCCGTGAAGCTGGGCCGCAGCGCGCTTGCAAATGGCGCTTTCCTTCTGCAGTAAGAAGTCGATCAAGCGGTGCACTTTGGTCCGCAGCAGCAGCCGCCGGCCGTTGACGTACAGGAACTGCAGGCTCCGGCTCGAATGCGCCTCCGCGCTGACGTGGCCGCGCACGTCGAAGCCCCGGCGGCTGAAGCGCAGCGGCCGCAAGCCGCGGGAGCGGCTCGGGCCGTAGAGCTGGGCGAAGCGCGCGCAGCCGTCGCGGGCCTTGGGCAGCCGCAGCAGCAGCCGAGCCGAGGCGTCGTCTCGCAGCGAGAAGGAGACGCCGGGGTGCAGCAGGGCCACGGCCTCGAGCCGCCGCCGCGCGCGCTCCACTTCCAGGGCGCCGCGCACGCGCCCCCGGCGCACCGGCAGGTTGTAGAAGAGGTCGCAGACGGTGACGGTGGTGCCCGCGCTGGGCCTGGCGTCCGGCGCCTGGCGGAGCGCGTGGGCCCGGCCCTTGAGGAAGAGCTTGGCGAAGGTGTGGGGCGCGGCGCGGCCTCGCGACGAGATCTCGAGCAATCCGGCCGCGTCCGCCAGGCTGGCGAGGAACTCTCCCCGGAAGCCGTAGAGGCGCGGCGCGCGGCCCTTGCTGGTGAAGTAGCGGCGGCCCGCCTGCTCCACGTCCTCTCGGCTCATGCCCGCGCCGTTGTCCACCACCTGCAGCCGCAGCCGCTCCATGTCCACGCGCACCGCCACGCAGCTGGCCTGCGCGTCCAGGCTGTTGAGCAGCAGCTCCTCCACACACTGCGCGGGGCACGAGGCGGCCAGGCCCGAGCGCAGCGCGCTTCGCGCCTCCAACGGCAGCGCGCGGATCATGGCTCCAACGGCTTCAGTCCCGCGCCAGCGTTAGCCCAGCCTAGTCGCGCCTCTGGGTGACGTCACCGACGGAGCCCGGATGCGGAAGCCTTCTGTCCCCGCAGCATCCATAGAAGCCTCAGGACTGACAGAAGAGAGCCTCCATTTGAACCAATTGACAAGGCTCATCTGAAGTATCTCACTTGGAAAGTGGTGTTTCTCATTGCCCTCTCTAGCTTTAGTTGCTGATCCACCTTTCAAGGTGTTCCATCATGACAAAGTAGTCCTTCGTACTCATCCGAAATTCCTCCCTAAAGTGGTATCGGAATTTCATATCAACCAATACATTGTTTTTCCGAAGCCTCATTCTCATCCTGAAGAAGTAGCTTTTCATACGCACCAAACCACACGGAACTACTCCTCAACTTTTTGTCTCCTTCGATCCAAATAAGTTGGGACATCCTATCTCTAAGCGTACCATCTCCAACTGGATGGCTGCTTGTATCTCTTTTTTTTTAAAATATTTTTTATTCTTTTTTTAAATTCTTACATCAAGTGAAATACATGTAATACATTCAATTATGAAAAAACACTTGAAATTATTATTAAATGTTCTTACAATGTGAATTAAATAAACCCTTTATCAGAATTTTATATCATATTAATATTACAATAGTTTTCCCTCCCTACCCCTTCTATATGTTCTATACATGTGTTATTATATCTGATCAGTAGAATAATTTGTCAATGGTCCTCATATTTTATTAAATTTTTTAATATAACCTTGTTGTATTGCCAATACTTTTTCCATTTTATATATATGACAAATTGAATTCCACCAAAAAGTGTAATTCAATTTAGTGTAATCCTTCCAGTTCTGAGTAATTTGCTGTATGGCTGCTTGTATCTCATTCTGCTATGCCCAGGCTGGATTACCCCTACACAGTAGAGTCATAAAGTCAGAGCAATGGCAGCTTCAGTAGCTTTCCTCAGATCTACACCTAATGAGAAAATTTGCAAGGCTGCTACTTGGTCCTCGGTTCATACTTTCACTTCTCACTATTGTCTGGATGTTTTCTCCAGACGGGATGGACAGTTTGGCCAAACAGTATTACAAAAATTTATTCTCCTAAATTGCAAACACTCCCACCATCCCATCCTGGTTAGCTTGGAGGTCACCCATATGTGAGAATAGCTGCCTGCTGTCCCTGGATAATACCTATTACGGTAAGTAACTGTGCTTTAGCATTTACCAGTTTCAGATGTCAAGGCAGATGACACCTCAGTAACTATAGAAAAATAGACACTTTTTGGTGGAATTCAATTTGTCATATATATAAAATGGAAAAAGTATTGGCATTACAACAAGGTTATATTAAAAAATGTAATAAAATATGGGGACCATTGACAAATTATTCTACTGATCAGATATAATAACACATGTATAGAACATATAGAAGGGGTAGGGAGGGAAAACTATTGTAATATTAATATGATATAAAATTCTGATAAAGGGTTTATTTAATTCACATTGTAAGAACATTTAATAATAATTTCAAGTGTTTTTTCATAATTGAATGTATTACATGTATTTCACTTGATGTAAGAATTTAAAAAAAGAATAAAAAATATTAAAAGAAAAATAGACAGCAGATATAAATTCTCAAAACGGACACATTTTGATCACTAAATTGAAAATAAAATCATTTGGTGAGTTTATGAGGCTCTGCTTGCACTTCCTTCTGACTGTGCATCCATTATCTCTCTTTCTTCCTTTCCTTTCGCATCCAACATTTCTGTCACAATCCAACCCATCCCCTTTGGGTCCAGGTCTCTCTCTCTTTTCCCGCTGTTACCCTCCCCAGATCCTGTGCCAGGTCTCCCTCCTCTGTTATGATCTTGCATCTCTTTGTTCTTCCTCAGGGTCTCTCCCCCTCTGTCTGAACCTCCCATAGTCCTGCATCTGCCTCCTCTCTTTCCCCTTTGGTCCAGGCCTTTCATTTCTTTTTTTTTTTTTTTTTGGGGGGGGGGTCAGTCATGTGACTTGCTAGAGCCTCATCTATTGGCTATAACACTTAACTGGCTTCAGAATTTACATACTCCTGGGTTTAGCTGATTTTGGAAACAAAACTTATTTTAATTGGGCTGCAGGCGAAGGATAAACACACTTTTGATCTCAATAATTACACGTATCCTTTCTCTACACAAAACTATAGTTTATACTGTGTCCAGTCCTGGTCGCCGTACCTCAAGAAGGACATGGCGGTACTTGAGGGAGTCCAGAGAAGAGCAACTAAATTGATAAAGGGTATGGAAAACCTCTCATATACTGACAGACTGAAAAAGCTGGGGCTGTTCTCCCTGGAAAAGCAGAGACTTAGAGGAGACATGATAGAAACCTTCAAGATCCTGAAGGGTATAGAAAGGGTAGACAGGGACAGATTTTTCAGATTATGGGGAACCACAAGTACAAGGGGGCACTCGGAGAAATTAAAAGGGGACAGGTTTAGAACAAATGCCAGAAAGTTCTTTTTCACCCAGGGGGTGGTGGATACATGGAATGCGCTTCCGGAGGCTGTGATAGGCCGGAGCACGTTACAAGGCTTCAAAGAAGGTTTGGATAGGTTCCTAGAGGATAAAGGAATTGAGGGGTACAGATAGGAGTAGAGGTAGGTTTAGGGATAGTCTGGGACCACTGCTCAGGCAATAGGCCTGATGGGCCGCCGCGGGAGCGGACCGCTGGGCAAGATGGACCTCTGGTCTGCCTCAGCGGAGGCAACTTCTTATGTTCTTATATTTTGTCAAAAGCAAGTTTTGGAATTAAGCCCTTTAATTGCTTGGGGTTGAGATGAGTGGTTGTGGATGGAGAATATATATTTGGATATTAAACATAAAAGTGGAAGGTGAGGGACTGTAGAGGGGACTGGGATCAATAGGTTGTTGTAGCCTCCCCTTATCTCGCTGCTGCTGCTGCTGTCATCTGGCCTGAAGATTAAATTTCAGTGGAGCTGGAGAAAGGTGGGGGACAGGGAAGAATACCCTGGACAAGGAGAAAGCCATCTGGATAGTCCTAAAATGAGGACATATCTGGGTAAATCCAGCGTCTGGTAACCTTAAACTTTTTGAAAAAGAAAAACTCAACACCTGCTGCCAGGCCTTTCTTTTCTAGTCTTTCTTCTGCTTACAACCCCCCCCTCCATGCCTCTTTCTCTCCTTCCTTCCTATGTCCCCCTCACTGCCTTCCAGCCTTTGTTTCACCCTCGAAACCAGCCAGTCAGCCTGCCTCCCTCCATCCGAAGCCTAGCCTATCGCCGATTCTTCTGTTCCCCCACCCAGTCCACCACCACCACCCGCTGCTGCTTCCTGCCTGCTGCAACAGCAACAACCACAGGAAAGGCATGTCCAGGTGCCAGCCCAGAAGCCTTCTTCCCGACATCAGTTCTGATGTCAGAGGAAGTTCCGAACAAGCCAGGCACCGATTGGCTGGCCCGGAACTTCCTCTCCGACATCAGAATTGACGTCGGGGAGAAGGCATCTGGGCCAGTGCCTTTCCTGTGGTTGTTGCAGCGGTGGGCGGGGAAAGAGGGAGAGAGCCCATTCTCCGCGATCGCCTGTCCCGTTGTCCCCAAGCACAGCTTCAGGACGCTGTCTTTGAAAACGGGACATTTCGGCGTCCCGAAGCTGTGCGTGGGGACCACAGGACAGGGGATCTGAAAAAGGGACGATCCCGTTCAAAACGGGACATATGGTCACATTACTAATGCTGCACTCCTCTCTCACCGTGACTGTACAATTCATAATGGTGAAAAAAACATAGTCCCCCCCTGTGGGAGGAGCCTTAGCAACCTGGGCCAATCAGAACCCTAGGCCCCTTCTCAGCACATCCCAGGATGCACTGGGAGGGAAAGGCCAACCATTTTGAAGAGGGAGGACATCATAAACAAGGTGGTAGGAGAGAGAGGGCAACCCTCCCACTGCTGGGGTGGGGATGTCAGGGGTTGGCAGCAGGAGCAAGTTAACGTTATAATGCCCTTGTATCATTCTTTTTTTTTTTTTTTTATTTATTTATTGGATTATTCATTACAATATCTCTGTAACAAACATACATGAATGAACACAGAAAAAAAATACAAAATACAAAATGTAAATTCCCAAATGGGAATTAACATAATATAAGAAAACTAATTCAACCGTATCCTAGTCCACATTAAAGCTGATCGCCAGTACAAATAAAACATCAAAGCAAATCTTTCTATCTACTTTTGTTGAAAGTTTAATTCCTTATTCTGGTTTATTTTTGGAGGATGATGTATAATATATATAATAGCCATTTGCCTGCCCTTGTATCATTCTAAGGCAGTGTTCTTCAACCACCGGTCCATGGACTAGTGCCGGTCCACAGAAATTTCCTGCCGGTCCACAGGGCCAACACGTGTATCAGGCCCAAAACAGTGTTCTTCAACCACCAGTCCAAGGTGCGATCAGTGCGGCGTTATCTTCAAGCCAACTCCCTCTTCCTCATTCAGTGCACAAAGCCACGGGCAGTGGCTCCTACGGGCATCCTGCACCTGAACTGGAAGCATTCTCTCTGATGTTGCAACGTCAGCAGGAAGGCTTCCAGCTGAGGCACGGGACGTGCAAGGTGCAATTAGTACTATTATGGGGGCGGTGTCTGGGGTGGAGATTGGGTAGAGATGGGCAGGGTCTGGCCCACAACTTAGCCCCGTGTTCTTCAACCGCTGGTCCACGCACCGATGCCGGTCCACAGAATAATTCTTATATTTCTGCCGGTCCATAGGTGTAAAAAGGTTGAAAAACACTGCTCTAAGGTATTGCCTCACCTCGAATACTGTGTGCCGTTCTACTTATCACTGGTCACCATATCTCAAAAAACATATAGTGGAATTAGAAAAGATAAGAGAATTATAAAAGGGATGGGACGGCTTCCCTATGAGGAAAGGCTAAAGCCACTAGGGCTCTTCAGCTCGGAGAAGAGAAGGCTCAGGGGTGATATAAGAACATAAGAATTGCCATCTCCGGATCAGACCCATGGTCCATCGAGTCCGGCGATCCGCACACGCGGAGGCCCCAGTCAGGTATACACCTGATTGTTCTAATCACCCATATCCCTCTATGCCTCTCATAAGGAGATGTGCATCTAATTTGCCTTTGAATCCTAGCACAGTGGATTCCTTAATAACCTCCTGTGGAAGAGCATTCCATGCGTCCACCACTCGCTGCGTAAAGCAGAACTTCCTGACATTTGTCCTGGACTTGTCACCCCTTAGCTTCAAACCATGTCCTCTTGTCCGTGTCACATTGGACAATGTAAATAATTTGTTTTTCTGCTCTATTTTATCGATGTCTTTCAGTATTTTGAACGTCTCTATCATGTCCCCTCGCAGCCTCCTCTTCTCAAGGGAGAACAATCCTAGTTTCTTGAGTCGTTCCTCATATTCCAATTTCTCCATACCTCTTATTAGTTTCGTTGCTCGTCTCTGCACCCTCTCCAGCAGTTTTATATCCTTCTTTAGGTTGGGAGACCAATGTTGTACACAGTACTCCAAGTGTGGTCTGACCATTGCTCTATAAAGCGGCATTATGACTTTCTCCGATCTACTCGTGATTCCTTTCTTTATCATGCCCAACATTCTGTTTGCTTTCTTTGCCGCTGCCGCACATTGTGCCGACGGCTTCAGGGTCCTATCTATCAGTACACCCAGGTCCTTTTCTTGTTCGCTCTTACCCAGAGTTGCTCCTGACATTCTATACTCGTGTTCCTTATTCTTACTACCTAAATGCATTACTTTGCATTTCTCCACGTTGAACTTCATCTGCCATTGCTCTGCCCATTTCTCTAGCTGATACAAGTCGCTCTGGAGTTCCTCGCTATCTTCCTGCGATCTGATTTCCCGGCATAGCTTTGTGTCGTCTGCAAACTTAATGATCTCACTGGATATTCCGCCTTCCAGGTCATTGATATATATATTAAATAGAATCGGCCCAAGTACCGAGCCCTGGGGCACACCACTAGTCACTTTCTCCCAGTCTGAGAACTTCCCATTTATGCCCACTCTCTGCTTCCTGTTTTCCAGCCATTTGCCTATCCACCTTTGTATATCTCCCTCTATTCCATGGCTTTGTAGTTTCCTGAGAAGTCTTTCATGCGGAACTTTGTCGAATGCTTTCTGGAAGTCCAAATAAATTATGTCCACCGGCATTCCACTATCAATTTGCTTGTTCACGGTCTCAAAAAATTGAAGCAAATTCGTTAAACATGATTTCCCTTTCCTGAACCCATGTTGACTGGGTTTCAGCAAGTCGTGTGTATCTAAGTGCCGGACTATGCTATCCTTGATCAGTGCTTCAACCATCTTTCCAGGGACAGACGTAAGGCTCACTGGTCTGTAGTTGCCCGGTTCTCCTCTCGATCCTTTCTTGAAAATTGGCGTGACATTCGCTATCTTCCAGTCATCTGGTATCTGTCCAGTTCTGATTGTCAGATTGGTGAGTTTTTGCAATAACTCTCCGATTTCAATCTTCAATTCTTTTAAGACTCTCGGATGAATTCCATCCGGTCCAGGGGATTTGTCACTTTTAAGTTTGTCGATCTGGTAGTATATCTGGTCCAACTCCACTTCAACTGTGGTGAGGCTGTCTTCTATTACTCCATTAAACACTTTCATTGCCTCTGGTATTTTTGCAGTATCCTCCTCCGTAAAGACAGACGCAAAGAAGGAATTTAGTTTGTCCGCAATTTGTTTATCTTCCTTAATGTACCCTTTTCTTCCCTGGTCGTCCAGGGGTCCCACCGCCTCTTTTGCGGGTTTTTTCCCTTTCACGTATCTAAAGAAGGGCTTGAAGTTCTTGGCCTCTTGCGCTATTTTTTCTTCATAGTCCTTTTTGGCATCCCTCACCGCCTTGTGACATTTCTTCTGTTCGTCTTTATGTTTTTTCCATGCTTCGGTCGTTTTGATGTGTTTCCATTTTTTGAAAGAGTCCTTCTTTTCTTTTATGGCTTCCTTCACCTGTCTGGTAAGCCATGCCGGTTCTCCCTTACCTTTTGTTCTCCCTTCCTTGGAGATCCTCGGAATGTGTAGGTTTTGTGCTTCTGTGATAGTACTTTTCAGTAGGGACCATGCCTGGTCTACTGTTTCAATTTTATCCACCTTTTTCTTGAGTCGTTGTTTCACCATGGCTCTCATGCGATCGTATTTGCCCTTTTTAAAGTTAAAGGTTTTGGTTAAGGTTTTGGCACTTTTTCTATTCCCGATGTCAAGCTTAAAGATGATCACATTGTGATCGCTCGTCCCCAGCGGTACCGTAACTTCTACTTCTTTTGTCGGTCCCGTGAGGCCATTTAGCACCAAGTCCAGGGTGACGTTGCCTCTTGTCGGCTCTTTCACCATTTGTTCCAGGAAGCAATCCCCTAGCGCCTCCAGGAACTTGGCCTCCTTGCCGCAGTTGGAGGTTCCTAGTTTCCAGTCTATCCTCGGGAAATTGAAGTCTCCCAATATTATTACATTGCCCGTCTTGCATTCTCGTTTGATTTCCTCTATCATTTCTAAGTCAGTTTCATCCGCCTGTCCCGGACTGAGGTCTATAAAATGAGTGGAGTGGAAAGGGTAGATGTGAATCATTTGTTCACTCTTCCAAAAATACTAGGACAAAGGAACATGGGATGAAGCTATGAAGTAGCAGAACAAAAAAAAATGGAGAAAATATTTCTTCACACGGAGTAATTAAGCTCTGGAAATCAGCTTAGTGGGATTTAAAAAAAGGTTTGGCTAATTTCCTAAAAGAGAAGTCCATAGGTCATTATTTTATTTAGCTTTATTTATATCCCGTCATATCTTTCAGTTCAAAATGGTTTACAACAAGAGAGACTGCACGAATGCAGCTAAGTTTTATCATGAGCATGAAGTAGGAGGAAGCAGACAGGCGTGTAACGTAGTTATATACAACAGGATGGCTTGGAGAAATCTACTGCTTATTCCTAGGATAACCAACATAAAATTTGTTTTACTACTTAGGATCTGGCTAGGTACTTGGGACCTGGGTTGGCCACTGTTGGAAATAGGATACTGAGCTTGATGGACCTTTGGTCTGTCCCAGTATGACAACTCTTATGTTCTAACCAAAATAATCAAAAGAAGAAGCACCTGGCCTTAAAATATGAACAGAACAACAAAAAGGCAAGGGAGCATCCTATCAGCCAACAATACAGTCTTAGATGGTCCCAACAAAGATCCTAGATTCGGCATGTGAACAATGCCTTCCTCAGGGGACACTAAATGAATTTTTAAAACACAAAGAATACATGTAAAATATAAAAAGTATCTATAAATATAATGACAAAAAAGAACTAGCTTATGCAAACTCTTCAACTATAGTATACTATTTTTTTATCAGTAGTACCGTTTTTAAAATTTTTGGGGCTTTTTGAATTTGTGTTAAATATTTGTTAAAGTGTGTAAGAACATAAGAATAGCCTTACTTGGTCAGACTAATGGTCCATCAAGCCCAGAAGCCTGTTCTCACGGTGGCCAATCCAGGTTATAAATCTGCTTGCAGACTAAAAATTCAAAACTGTTGTCTTCAGTATATACTAGTAAGTAGTTTCTCTTCAGGCACAATGTTAGTAAACAGCAAACTTAGCTTTGTGGTTGCGTCGGGGAGGGAATACACAGGCCAACACGATCATGTTTCGCCACTAGGGCTGTTTCAAGGCTCACTCCCCCTAGAACAGTGGTCTCAAACTTGTGGCCCGCCAGGTGCTATTTTGAGGCCCTCGGTATGTCTATCATAATCACAAAAGTAAAATAAAACAGTTTATTGATCATATGTCTCTTTAGCTATAAATAATTATTAAGGGGGTGGGAGGTTTGGTTGTTGGTTTTCCATATCTGTATTCTGTTCTTGGGCTGCCTTGATTGCTGTGGGGGTGGGAGGATTGGGATTATTCTAAAAATCCTGTATTGGGCTTATGCTTCCATTTTGACATCTGCTTCTTTTTGTATTGTTCTTTTTTGATTGTATTTTGCCCCATTTTTGTCTTTTCTGTTTTTTGCCCAATAAAGAAATATTAAACATTAAAAAAAAATAATAATTATTAAGATATAGCCAAAAGGAAAGATTTATAAACTATAAAGAGTTTTACCTCATGCAAAATTGTCATTTCTTTAATAAGACATTAACTATTTTTTTTTCTGAGGCCCTCCAAGTACCTACAAATCCAAAATGTGACCCTGCAAAAGGTTTGAGTTTGAGACCATTGCCCTAGAAGTAATAGATGGAATTTTCAGTGAAGCTAACTTTGTAATGAACAAATTTCATGTAATAAAAGATTAGTTTATTTGGTCCAAAGTATCTGTAAAAAGGAACACTCTTTTTCCTTTCTACTGCATGTTAAAGGCTCAGAAAAACTTTTGTTTTAGTTTTTTATTCATTTTTCATATAACAATGTATCACATAAATTTATACAATTTACACACTTGATAATCCTTCATAGATCATTGTAAATACAACATATTATTATATAATACTTTCATAAGAACATAAGAAATGCCTCTGCTGGGTCAGACCCGAGGTCCATCGTGCCCAGCAGTCCGCTCACGCGGCGGCCCAGCAGGTCCAGGACCTGTGCAGTAATCTTCTATCTATACCCCTCTATCCCCATTTCCAGTAGGAATTTGTCCAATCCTTTCTTGAACCCCAGTACCGTACTCTGCCTTATAACGTCCTTGGAAGCGCATTCCAGGTGTCCACCACACGTTGGGTAAAGAAGAACTTCCTAGCATTTGTTTTGAATCTGTCCCCTTTCAACTTTTCCGAATGCCCTCTTGTTCTCTTATTTTTCGAAAGTTCGAAGAATCTGTCCCTCTCTACTCTTTCTATGCCCTTCATGATCTTGTAAGTCTCTATCATATCCCCTCTAAGTCTCCTCTTCTCCAAGGAAAAGAGACCCAGCTTCTCCAATCTCTCAGAATATGACAGGTTTTCCATACCTATTATCAGAAGTGTTGCTCTCCTTTGAACCCTCTCGACTAACGCCATATCCTTCTTAAGATACGGCGACCAATATTGGACGCAGTACTCCAAATGCGGGCGCACCATCGCCCGATACAACGGCAGGATAACTTCTTTCGTTCTGGCTGTAATACCCTTTTTGATTATACCAAGCATTCTATTCGCTCTTTTAGCGGCCGCTGCACACTGTGCCGACGGCTTCATTGTCATGTCCACCATTACCCCCAAGTCCCTTTCCTGGGTACTCTTATTCAATAACATCCCTCCCATTGTATAGTTGTACCTCGAGTTTCTGCTCCCCACATGTAATACTTTACATTTTTCAATGTTGAACTTCATCTGCCATTTTGCCGCCCATTCTTCTAATTTGTTCAAGTCCCTTTGCAACTTTTTGCAGTCCTCTGTAGTCCGAGCTCCATTAAATAGTTTGGTGTCGTCCGCAAATTTTATTATCTCGCACTTCGTTCCTGTTTCTAGATCATTTATGAAGATATTAAATAGCAGCGGCCCGAGCACCGAGCCCTGCGGGACACCACTCGTGACCCTCCTCCAGTCGGAGTAGTGACCCTTCACTCCTACCCTTTGTTTTCTACCCTCCAACCAGTTTCTGATCCATCTATGTACGTCTCCTTCCACCCCATGGTTCTTCAGTTTCCGGAGTAGACGTTCATGGGGCACCTTGTCAAAGGCTTTTTGGAAATCTAGATATATGATGTACTGTACTATAATATTGAAAAAGCATATCATACTTAATAAGTATACCAACTATTACTCTAATTATAAACCCACCCCCTCCCCTTCCTTTGAAAAAAAAAAAAAAACTTTTGAAAATGGCCGCAGCGTTCTTAAAACAGCTGAGCAATGCTGAGGTCATGTGATTTAAAGAGCAAATCAAGGGATCAATCCAGCATCGTCCACTCCACTTCCTTGTTTAGAACAAAAGGTTCTACGGAGATTAGTTTAAAGATCCACAGCTGTTCTTTGTAGTTGAGACTATCCTGGATGTTAGCTACTCAGCCTCTTCAATATAAAAGACGTGATGGCGCTGAAGGAAATACAGAACAATGATGAAATTAATGTCTCAAGAGCTGACAAAGATGGTGCTGCTATTGTGTAATCTAATCAAAGTTATTTACTGAATATACTTGAATATAGGATGAGATTTTTGGGCCCAAAATGGGAGTTTTCTCCTATATTTGGGTCATCCCCCAGTGACCACCCAAAACCCTCCCGGACTTCCTGCAGGCCTGCCCTTAGATCCATCCCGTCTCCTGCCCCGGCCGACACTAACAATTACCACCCTCCCTCCAGTACCTTTTCCCTGGTGGTTCAGCGTGAATCCTGCGCTGAACCCCTCCTGCCAATTTTGACACTAGTAGCCAGCGGCACACCCGGGCTGGCACGCAGGAGTGAGCTTTTCATGCACCCAGCCGGCCCTGCACTGCTCCTTGATAGGCTGCCACCAGTTCTTGTGGGACTCACGGTTCTCAGCAGTTGGGTTTTTAACATTTTCCACACATACTCTTAATGTAGTTACCTGGAATATGGGAGAGATCTACTTCCCTATTAAGATGGCTAAGATCTTACAGCACCTTCAGCGTCACAGAGTTGACAGTGCATTATTACAGGACACTCTGCAGAGGTGTCAAATGTCAGTCCTCGAGGGCCGCAATCCAGTCGGGTGTTCAGGATTTCCCCAATGAATATGCATGATATCTATTAGCATACAATGAAAGCAGTTCATGCAAATAGATCTCATGCATATTCATTGGGGAAATCTTGAAAACCCGACTGGATTGCAAAATTGAAAAGATGCTGGTGGGTGGGGGAATGTGTGGAGACGGTAGCGACAGCCTGTAGGATAGATTGTGAGTCAGCTGGCAGGATTATGCCACTCATAATGTACTTTCTACAGACCAGCCAGCACTTTGTTGGGAGGCGGCGAAAGTAGTGTTACAGTGTGAAATTATTAGTTACAGTAGTTATGTGAAGCAGGCAAGAAATAACAAAATCCTTCGGCTGGAACGTGCATTGTGGGTAGCGCGGTGGAGGTATGGGGATACCCGGAGACCAGCCCATTACATTGTATACCTAGATTTCCAAAAAGCCTTTGACAAGGTGCCTCACGAGCGTCTACTCCGGAAACTGAAGAACCATGGGGTGGACGGAGATGTACATAGATGGATCAGAAATTGGTTGGCGGGTAGGAAACAGAGAGTAGGGGTGAAGGGCCAGTACTCGGACTGTAAGAGGGTCACAAGTGGTGTTCCGCAGGGCTCGGTGCTCGGGCCACTACTATTTAATATATTCATAAATGATCTAGAAATAGGGACGACGTGTGAGATAATAAAATTTGCAGACGACACCAAACTATTCAGTGGAGCTCAGACTAAAGAGGACTGCGAAGAATTGCAAAGGGACCTGAACAAACTAGGGGAATGGGTGACGAGATGGCAGATGAAGTTCAACATTGAGAAATGTAAAGTACTGCATGTGGGAAGCAGAAACCTGAGGTACAACTATACGATGGGAGGGATGTTATTGAATGAGAGTACCCAGGAAAGGGACTTAGGGGTAATGGTGAACATGACAATGAAGCCGACGGCACAGTGCGCAGCGGCTGCTAAGAAAGCAAATAGAATGCTAGGTATAATCAAGAAGGGTATCACAACCAGTACGAAAGAAGTTATCCTGCCGTTGTATCGGGCGATGGTGCGCCCGCATCTGGAATACTGCGTCCAATATTGGTCGCCGTACCTTAAGAAGGATATGGTGATACTCGAGAGGGTTCAGAGGAGAGCAACACGTCTGATAAAAGGGATGAAAAACCGTTCATACGCTGAGAGATTGGAGAACCTGGGTCTCTTTTCCCTGGAGAAGAGGAGACTTAGAGGGGATATGATAGAGACTTATAAGATCATGAAGGGCATAGAGAGAGTAGAAAAGGAAAGGTTCTTCAAACTGTCAAATAATAAAAGAACAAGAGGGCATCTGGAAAAGTTGAAAGGGGACAGATTCAAAACAACATAGTAACATAGTAGATGACGGCAGATAAAGACCCGAATGGTCCATCCAGTCTGCCCAACCTGATTCAATTTAAATTTTTTTTTATTTAAATTTTTTCTTCTTAGCTATTTCTGGGCAAGAATCCAAAGCTTTACCCGGTACTGTGCTTGGGTTCCAACTGCCAAAATCTCTGTTAAAACTTACTCCAGCCCATCTACACCCTCCCAGCCATTGAAGCCCTCCCCTGCCCATCCTCCACCAAACGGCCATACACAGACACAGACCATGCAAGTCTGCCCAGTAACTGGCCTACTTCAATATTTAATATTATTTTCTGATTTTGAAATCTTCTGTGTTCATCCCACGCTTCTTGGAACTCAGTCACAGTTTTACTCTCCACCACCTCTCTCGGGAGTGCATTCCAGGCATCCATTACCCTCTCCGTAAAGTAGAATTTCCTAACATTGCCCCTGAATCTACCACCCCTCAACCTCAAATTATGTCCTCTGGTTTTACCATTTTCCTTTCTCTGGAAAAGATTTTGTTCTACGTTAATACCCTTCATGTATTTGAACGTCTGAATCATATCTCCCCTGTCTCTCCTTTCCTCTAGGGTATACATATTCAGGGCTTCCAGTCTCTCCTCATACGTCTTCTGGCGCAAGCCTCCTATCATTTTCGTCACCCTCCTCTGGACCGCCTCAAGTCTTCTTACGTCTTTCACCAGATACGGTCTCCAAAATTGAAAACAATACTCCATGCTAGGAAGTTCTTCTTTACCCAACGTGTGGTGGACACCTGGAATGCGCTTCCAGAGAATGTAATAGGGCAGAGTACGGTACTGGGATTTAAGAAAGGATTGGACAGTTTCCTGCTGGAAAAGAGGATAGAAGGGTATAGAGGATTTCTGCACAGGTCCTGGACCTGTTGGGCCGCCGCGTGAGCGGACTGCTGGGCATGATGGACCTCAGGTCTGACCCAGCAGAGGCATTGCTTATGTTCTTATGTACGCAGCATTGATGGAGCTGCAGCTAGCGCTGAATGAAAAACTTCACTAAAGAGCAAGTAAATCTCTTGCGTTTTATAAGTATCAATTCTATCGACAGGGCAATAAGGGGGGTAAACTGTTGGCTCATTTAGTGAATCATAGAGAGCGCCCGAAATATATATTATACTTAAGAGATGAAAAGGGGAACCAGGTGCACTCTGATTTGGACATTTGTGCTTTATTTCATAGATATTATAAGTGTCTTTATGAGGCTCCAGTTGAGATGGGTCTCCGGGTGGAGGCTTATTTGAACGGTATTCCTAAACCCCATTTGACACCACAGGAGGTGGCTCATCTGAATGTTCTTATAAGTCAGGAAGAGGTTTTCTGGGCTAGCCATCAAAGCCTGTCTTTGAAAACCCCAGGATTTCATATAGAATTTTACAAATTTATGGGAGAAGAGATTGTGGACCCTCTAATGAGGATGTTTAATGTCATAATTCATGCAGACACTATGCCAGCTGGTTTGAACCTGGCGCGTATATTGCTGCTGCCTAAACTGGGTAGGGATCCCATGCTGCCGGCCTCCTACTGTCCCATATCATTGTTGAATGAATGTCAAGGTCAAACTGCTGGCTAAGGTGTTGGCAAATAGAATGGCAAAGGTGCTCCCTAAATTACTTCATGAAGTACAAGTGGGCTTTGTGCAAGGCAGAACAACAGTAAAAAATTTGAGGAAAATCCTGTCATTAGAACAGCGGAAGCAGTTGCAGGTCCAGTCTAATTTGGTCAGTTTTGATGCTGATAAAGCATTCAATAGAGTGCGATGGGATTTTCTGTATGCTACCTTGCAGGCTTATGGTTTTGGAGGATTTTTTATATCAGCAATAAAGGCTGTATATGCTTCCCCTCAGGTGAAGATTTTTGTTAATGATAAGGATTCGGAATTGTTTCCCATAGAAAGAGGGATCCCCCAGATAAGAGACATTTATGATATGCAGACCATTAAGGGGATATCGGTGTGCTCTACTGGGTTTAAATGACGGCTTTCATGGATGACTTGCTGGTCCATTTAGTAGACTCTTGGGGCTCGTTCACAGATCCTTTAAAGGTCTTTAAGGAATATGGGGACTATGCAGACTTGAAGCTCAATATGGATAAATCAGAGGAACGCACTTCCTCAGAGGAGGTTAAACAACTTTGGGAGTCTTTACTTTCCATTGAAATGGGTGGATGGAGCTTTTAAATATTTGGGAATCCAGTTGGCGTTGGATGTGCTGGCTTTATATGCGTTAAATGTACCCATATTGCAACAACAGACTAAGAGGGTATTAGATGGTTGGAGAGCTCTACCGATATCTTTGTTGGGACATATTAGCTCGTTGCGCATGATGGTGCTCCCTAAATGATTGTACGTTTTGCAAACCTTCCCATTGAAACTGCTGGCTCGAGACATTCGCACTTTGAATCTGTGTTTTTTTGGAGTTTTGCTGGGCCTGGAAGAAATTTAAAATCAAATTGAACACACTGAAAAGGTGGGGGTGGGAGGCATGGGATTGCCATTAGTCAGTTATATAATTATACACGCCTTTTATATCATGTAGGTCACTGTTCTTCAACCGCCGGTCTGCAAACCGATGCCGGTCCGCAGGAAATTTCTGCCGGTCCGTGCGGGGCCAGCGAGATTGATTAAGTTCAATTTCCTGCTGGTCCGCGCAGGGACGGCATGATCGACAAGTTATTTTCAGCTGGGCCGGAGAGATCATGGGGCGCCTCCGACAGTGGCTTTCTCCCCTCTCTGCAGCCCCCCTTCTTACCAGCGCAGCGATTCAGGAAGGCAGCCTTGGGGCTTTTGCTGAGTTGCAGCTGCCTCTGATAATGCAACTTCCTCTTTCCTCAGAGGTGGCGCAACCCGAGGCTGCGCTGGCAAGTAAGGAGAGCTGCTGGGAAGGGAGAAAGTCACTGTTGGAGGCTGGGAAGCTGCTGGGCAAGGGGAAAAAGGGACAGCTGCTACTGGACCTGGAAAGAGAGAAGGAGAGATGCTGCTGGGAGGAGAGGAGGGAAAGGAGTCTGGGAAGCTGCTGGGCAAGGGGAAAAAGGGACAGCTGCTATTAGACCTGGAGGGAAGGATAAGGAGAGATGCGCTGGGAGGGGAGGAGGGAAAGGAGTCTGGGAAGCTTCTGGACAAAGGAAAAAAAAAGGGACAGTGCTATTGGACCTGGAGGGAAGGAGGAGAGATGCTGGGAGGGGAGGAAAGGAAGAGAGATACTGCTGGACAGGAAAAGGAGGGAAGGGAGAAGGAAAAAAGGAAGGAAACAGCTGGCAGGGAGATTAGAGGAGGGGAAGGGGGGAGACAGGCATGAGAAAGTAGAGAAATTGATGATGGGAAGAGAAATAAGCAGAGAGGAACAACGATGCTAGATCTGGTGTAGGAGAGATAAAAATGAAGAGAGCAGTGAAGCTGGAATGAATCATTTAAAAGGAGAGAGGGGACACAGGCTGGATGGAAGGGGCAGACGCTGGAGGGAAGAGAATGAAAAGAAGATGAAAGCAGAAACCAGAGATGACAAAAGGTAGAAAAAAATAATTTTATTTCTATTTTGTGATTAGAATATATCAGATTTGAAATATATATCATGCTAGAGCTGGTGTTAGACATAACTGGGGACTGGAAAGCCCAGGCAGTGCTTCTTTAGCTTCCAGCTGGCTTAGGGTGTTCCTAACACTATTCCTGTCATGTATGACTGCAGTATTCTGTTAGCATGATATTTCTGTGTAGCATTCTATAATAATTTGACTTGTTCAGTTTTCTTGATAGTAGAGGGGATATATGTGAAGGGGAGGGGAGACAGGGCTTTTGTTGATCCTTGCTCTGTATTATTTGTATTTATAAAATGACAATTGTACAGAATATTGTTTCTTTTTATACTTTAATAAACTACATTCAATATAAATCATAACTGAGGCTTGTGCAGATGGGATCAGATGATTTGCGGGGACCGAGCTCGCGAAGATGGGGCGGAAACGGGGTTTTTTAATTTTAGTTCTAGTAGTTTGCCGGTCCACAAAATAATTATTTTATTTCTGCTGATCCACGGGTGTAAAAAGGTTGAAAAACATTGATGTAGGTGATTGGATAATCTCCTCTACACAGTATACTCCTTATCATATTTATTCTCTGTTTCACCTAGATCACCTGCATATACCAAGGCAACTACAGGATAGTATTCTCTTATGACTATTGCAGGGGGCATGGAAATGGTTTGTTAAATTTTTGGGAGAGGACCCTAAGTTGACTGGTTTGCTCCCTTTGAAAGGGGATGTATTATTTACGTCAGGAATGGAGACTAGAATATTTGGGGAGTGGGAGCAAAAGGGGATAATTAGGGTGCAGCATGTCATACAGGAGGATGGGAAATTGATAGACTTTGAGACAGTGCAGGCTCAGGTGGAGCCTAGATGGGGGTAACTGGTTTGCTTACTGCCAATTGTGTAACTATTGGGCATCATTGGATAAGATGCAGTTGAGTGTGCTTATGGGGGAAAGCCTTGCATCAACTGTTTGCCCCAGAAGGAGATGGCACTTATACAGTGTCTCGATTATGTTTAAATCATATTTATTGAGCAACAGAAAACAAACACAGCCAACACGTGAACCAGCAATACAGAAAAAAAGAGTATCAAAACCAGTAAATAGCAAGCTCAAACATTTTACAATTTCAACCTCCAACCCCAATTTCAGCCCACCCCATCCTCCCCCGTCCACCCACCCAACCACCCACCCCAAGGCAAGAGAGCAAAGAAAATAAAAGAGAGAGAGAAGAAAAAGGACAAGAGGAAGTAGCATAAATAGAAGATTAGGTAACGAAAAAGCTGGATATGGGGGGAGTCCCTGGATGTGGTGTACTTGGACTTCAGTAAGGCTTTCGATAGTGTTCCACAACGTAGGTTATTGTACAAGATGAGTTCAGTGGATTAGGAGAAATGTTAACTGCATGGGTAAAAGACTGGCTCAAAGGTAGACTTCAGAGGGTGGTGGTGAACGGTACTCTCTCCGAAACATCAGAAGTGATCAGTGGAGTGCCGCAGGGCTCGATCTTGGGTCCGATCCTATTTAATATCTTCGTAAGGGACTTGGCTCAGGGGCTTCGAGGGAAAATTACATTATTCACCGATGACGCCAAACTATGCAACGTAGTAGGCAACAGCACAGTGCCCAACTATATGACGCAGGACCTCTCTTACTGGAGCATTGGTCCTCAACTTGGCAACTAAGTTTTAATGCAGCAGAAATCCATATAGAACTTACACCCTAAATGGTGAGATCTTAGCAAGAACTGCAGCAGAACGGAACTTTGGAGTGATCATTAGTGAAGACATGAAGACTGCCAATCAAGTGGAGAAAGCTTCATCCAAGGCTAGACAAATGATGGGTTGTATCCGAAGAAGTTTCGTCAGCTGGAAACCCGAAGTTATAATGCCGTTATACAGATCCATGGTGAAACCTCATCTAGAATATTGTGTACCATTCTGGAGACCACATTATCAAAAAGATGCACGGAGAATTGAGTCGGTTCAGCGAATGGCCACCAGGATAGTCTCAGGACTCAAGGATCTCCCGTATGAGGAACGGCTGGGTAAGTTGCAGCTGTACTTACTCGAGGAACGTAGAGAGAGGGGAGACATGATTGAGACATTCAAATATGTCACGGGTCATATTGAGGTAGAAGAGGATATCTTTTTTTCTTAAAGGACTTACGGCGACAAGAGGACACCTGTTGAAACTCAGGGGTGGGAGATTTCATAGTGACACCAGGAAGTATTTCTTCACTGAAAGGATGGTTGATTATTGGAATAGTCTTCCACTGCAGGTAATTGAGGCCAGCAGTGTGCTGGATTTCAAGAGAAAATGGGATAAGCATATGGGATCACTTCAAGGAAGAAATTAGGGGGTGGGTCATTAGAGTAGGCAGACTTGGGCCGTGGCCCTTTTCTGCCGTCATCTTCTATGTTTTTTTTCTATGTCTATGTTTGACGCGCACAGCATCTCAGAAATTCAAAAGTCTACTCCTTGCGATGGGGGGAAAAGGAGTTCTAGAAGGGCCCCCAAATGTGCATAAACCGCCAGCCTGCTGAAGATTTCAGAGTTTTGAGCTAGGTGTGCTCCATTTTCAGCAAAGTGGTCATATGCTGTCTCCATAGGTGAAGAGCAGGGGCCCGCTGCTCCAGCCAAAGCAACAAGATAGTCTTTTTCCTTGAAGCATCGCTCATTGAAGAAAAGCAGGGTAGCCCTTCGGAGTAGGGGATTGCAGAGAGAAAACAAAGAGGACATTCGCCTCCAGCTTTATGCCACACTTCCAGAGAGAGGAGAGGGCCCGCAACAACAGGTCCCAAAAGTGTTGCACCGGAGGGTACTGCCAGAACATTTGGCCCAAAGTGGTCTCCCAGCATCCACACTTAGGACAGTCGGAGGTCTGAGCTATTCCAGCCAAATAGGCCCAGCGGGGAGATATATGTAGGCGAAGAGCAAATTTATACTGGAGCTCCCAACTGGCTACATGGATTGTGACCTTGCGAATAGCAAGAACAAAGGATTATATAAATTTAGTTTTCTGAAATATTAGTATGAATTTATATTGTTGATGTAACATATGAAAATGAATAAAGATTTCTCATTCAATATTGATAGGGAGGGAGAGAGGGAGGGGTGATTATTATATTCAATAATAATTATATTAATTTAGATTTCTTACATAATATTATAACTTTATAATATTGATTTTCTAAAGAAATTTTAAATTTGATATTAATCTGTAAGTTAATCAAGTGTAATTATTCAAGTTTATAATGAATTTATTTGAAACACTTGTTGTAACATAAGAAAATGAATAAAGATTTATAAAACAAAAAAAAAAGAAAGTAGCTTCCGACAGAGTAATGGAAGATCCAACTCCCACGCTGCAGCATAAGCTCGGTACATAAGGGTAGGAGAAGAGTCCAATAGAGCTCTGTGATGGTATCTTAGAGGAACTTTATTTCGAGTCCGCAGAGTAAATAAAAATCCTAATTCCTCCTGCACATCTTCAGTCAGATCAGTCTAACAGAAACTCCGAATGTAATTACGAAGTTGTAGGTAAGGAAAGATATCCCACAGAGAAAGAGAGAACTCCCTTTATAAGTCCGAAAAGGGCATCATCTTGCCCTCCTCTGTAAGCACATGAAAAAGATAATGAATGCCCTTATGCACCTAGCGTTGAAAGTCCGGAGAAGAGTTACCCACTGGAAAGTGTGGATTGTCTCAGATGGCCAGGTAAGGAGAAACTTTAGCAGAAAAATGATGACGTCTGGAAATCCATCTCCATGTGGCAACAGCTGTAGGAAGCAGGTGAGACAGCATGACAACAGGCGGGGGGACACAATCCCAACACATGGCGGTAACAGCTGAAGTTGCACAGAGCCCAGAAGTGACAGTTCAAGGCTAGTAGTGGTGAAGTCCTCAGCAGATCGAAACCAATCACTTACATGCCCCAAAGCACAAGCAACAGTAATGAATTTGACATTTAAAAGGCCCAGGCCTTCCATGGAGACTGGGATACAAAGTGCAGTGTAAGGTAGCCTTGCCCTCTTTCCCAGCCACAGATAAGCCTGTAAAGACCTTTGCAATCTCCGGTCATCTCTAGCCCTCAAAAAGAGGGGAAGGATCTGAAAACCATACATCCATTTTGGAGCTAAAAGCATGTTAAACAAATGGATTCTACCAAACAAGGAAAGAGGCTAGGCTCGCCAAAGATTTAACTTCACAGCAGTATCTTGCAATAAGGGTTGCACATTAAGAGCATACAAACGAGAAAGGGGAACCAGAATTAAAATCCCTAAATATTTGATATGACCTACCGCCCATTGCAAAGGAAAGGGGCCCACCCACGAAGCTCTAACCTCGGGAAGCAGAGGAAGAGCCTGAGACTTATGATAATTTAAGGTAAACCAAGAGAAGGCCTCAAAGCGAGAGATGGTATGCAAAAGAGCAGGTAAAGACTCCTATGGGTCAGTGAACACGAAGACAACCGAAACCTGGAACAAACATAAAGATGAACAGAAGAAATGTCACAAGGCGGTGAGGGATGCAAAACAGGACTATGAGGAAAAAATAGCCCGGGAGGCCAAAAACTTCAAGCCCTTCTTTAGATACGTGAAAGGGAAAAAACCTGCAAAAGAGGCAGTGGGACCCCTAGACGACAAGGGAAGAAAAGGGTACATCAAGGATGATAAACAAATCGCAGACAAACTAAATTCCTTCTTTGCGTCCGTCTTTACGAAGGAGGACACCTCAACAATACCTGAAGCGGAGAAACTGTTTACAGGAGAAATAGAGGACAGCCTCACCACAGTTGAAGTGAACTTAGATCAGATATACTATCAGATCGACAAACTTAAAAGTGACAAATCCCCTGGACCGGATGAAATTCACCCAAGAGTCTTGAAGGAATTGAAGGTTGAAATCGGAGAGTTATTGCAAAAACTTGCAAACTTGTCAATCAGAACTGGTCAGATACCAGACGACTGGAAGAAAGCAAACGTCACGCCAATTTTCAAAAAAGGATCGAGAGGAGAACCGGGCAACTATAGACCTGTGAGTCTTACGTCTGTCCCCGGCAAGATGATTGAATCACTAATCAAGGATAGCATAGTTCAGCACTTGGACACACACGACTTGATGAAACCCAGTCAACATGGATTCAGGAAAAGGAAATCGTGTTTGACGAATTTACTCCAATTCTTTGAGACCGTGAACGAGCAAATTGATAGTGGAAAGCCAGTGGACATAATATACTTGGACTTCCAGAAAGCGTTCGACAAAGTTCCACACGAAAGACTTCTCAGGAAACTACAAAGCCATGGCATAGAGGGAGATATACAAAGATGGATAGGCAAATGGCTGGAGAACAGAAAACAGAGAGTGGGCATAAATGGGAAGTTCTCCGACTGGGAGAAAGTGACTAGTGGTGTACCCCAGGGCTCAGTACTTGGGCCGATCCTTTTTAATATTTATATCAATGACTTGGAAAACGGAACAACCAGTGAGATCATCAAGTTTGCAGATGACACAAAACTCTGCCGGGCAATCAGATCGCAGGAGGATAGTGAGGAACTCCAGAGCGATTTGTGTCGGTTAGAAAAATGGGCGGAGAAATGGCAGATGAAGTTCAACGTGGAGAAATGCAAGGTAATGCATTTAGGCAGTAAGAATAAGGAATACGAGTACAGAATGTCAGGTGCAACTCTGGGAAAAAGTGAACAAGAAAGGGATCTGGGTGTACTGATAGATAGGACCCTGAAGCCGTCGGCACAATGCGCGGCAGCGGCAAAAAAGGCAAATAGAATGTTGGGCATGATAAAGAAAGGAATCTCAAGTAGATCGGAGAAAGTTATAATGCCGCTTTATAGGGCAATGGTCAGACCCCACTTGGAATACTGCATCCAACATTGGTCTCCCTACCTAAAGAAGGATATAAAACTGCTGGAGAGGGTGCAGAGACGAGCAACTAAACTAGTGAAGGGTATGGAGAAACTGGTATATGAGGATCGACTTAAAACACTGGGATTGTTCTCCCTTGAGAAAAGGAGACTGCGTGGGGATATGATCGAGACCTTCAAAATACTGAAAGGAATCGACAAAATAGAGCAGAGAAGATTATTTACATTGTCCAATTTGACACGGACAAGAGGACATGAAATGAAGCTAAGGGGGGACAAGTTCAGGACTAATGTCAGGAAGTTCTGCTTCACACAGAGAGTGGTTGACATCTGGAATACTCTCCCAGGGGAGATTATTGCGGAATCGACAGTCCTAGGCTTCAAAAGCAAACTAGATGCATATCTCCTTGAGAGAGGCATATAAAGATATGGTTGGCTGTAAAATAAACCAGGTGTATACCTGGCAGGGCCTCCGCGTGTGCGGATCGCCGGACTTGATGGACCGAAGGTCTGATCCGGAGATGGCGGTTCTTATGTTCTTATCAGCATAAACAAGGGCCTTGACTGGGACAGCGGTCAGCGGGACCCCCTTAATATCTGGGGACAGTCGAAGCAAGTAAAGTAACGGCTCCAACGTTAAAAGAAAAAGCAATGGGGAAAGGGGACACCCCTGTCTGGTTCCTCGAGCTATGGGAAAAGGAGGGGACCGTACCCCGTTAACTAACACACAAGAAGCCAGATTATGATATAGAGCTTTAATAGCTTGTAAAAACATGACCCAAACGCCCAGATGTGAAAGGACTCCAAACAAAGAGGGCCACAGCACTTTATCAAAAGCTTTTTCGGATTCCAGGCTGACCACCAAGGAGGGCACCTCATGATGTTGGCAGTAGGCCATGGCCGTAAGTAGTTTCCTGAGATTCAAAACCGATTGACGGCCTCAAACAAAGCCCATCTGTTCCTCCCCAATCAAGTCCAGAAGGATCGTGGACGCCAAAAGAGTTGAAAACAACTTAAGATCTACATTTATTAAAGAAATCGGGCGAAAGGCGGTCACAAGTTAAGCATCAGACTGTGGCTTGGGGAGCAAAGTAATCAATGCTGAATTAGACTGGTCTCTTATTTTTTGTATATGAGTAAGATAGTGTATAATATTGGTATTGAGACCTTACTCATTCTCCAGTAACTTGTGTGGTAGTTTATACCCATTGCAATATAATTTGTACCCAGGTAACAGTGTCCCATTGATTGTCCTCCTTCCACCAGGTCTCTGAGATGACTATTATATCTACCTCATCATTCAGTGCTATATACTCTAACTCTTCTACTTTATTTTTTAGACTTCTAGCATTTGTATTCAGATACTTCAAATTGTGTTTTTTCTTTGTATCTACAGGCTGCTGAGAAGATGAAAGGGATAACTTCACATCTTTACTCTGCTTCCCTCTTAAAGCCAAGAGTGCTTCTTTCACCATTTTTGAAACCTCTCTATTGGGACTCCCTAAATGTTCTGGTTCAACAGTATCCTTCAAGGATATTCCACACCAAACCATCTGCTCCTAGACGACTGCCAGCGTTCCCTCTCCACCCCCCTTCTTAATTTAAAAGCTGCTCTATTTCTTTTTCTCTTACGGCACACTAAAAAAGGAGGAGGATTTGGAAATAATTTTACATAATATGATATATAATTTATCATTTGTGTGTATTTTATTGAAAATATGATGAAGGGTGGGTGGTAGGAGGGATATTGATGTACTAGATTTTTATGTATAGATATCAAAGTGATATTGTGGAATATTTTAGTGTAAAATACTCTTTTGTGCACTTGTTCAATTTGAAAACGAATAAAGAATTGTTAAAAGCTGCTCTATCTCCTTTTTAAATGTTAGCGCCAGCAGCCTGGTTCCATTCCGGTTAAGGTGGAGTCTATCCTTTCAGAATAGGCTTCCTTTTTCCCAGAAGGTAGCCCAGTTCCTAACAAATCTAAATCCCTCATCCCTGCACCAACGTTTCAACCATGCATTGAGATTTCTGTTCTGCCTGCCTCTTGGGTGTGGAACGGGGAGCATTTCTGAAAATGCTACCCTGGAGGATCTGGATTTCAGCTTTCTACCTAAGAGACTAAATTTGGCTTCCAGATCCTTCCTTCCTATGTCATTAGTATTACCAAGACAGCCGGCTCCTCCCCAGCACTATCTAATATCTAAGTGACGCGTGATGTCCACCATCTTCACACCAGGAAGGCAAGTGACCAAGCGATCCTCGCACCCACCAGCCACCCAAGCTATCTAAATGCCTAACATATAATTAAACTTTGGAATTCGTTGCCAGATAATAGCCATTATTGAGATGGCTTGGGGAAATCCACTGCTTATTCCTAGGATAAGCTGCATAGAATCTGTTTTGCTACTTGGGATCTAGCTAGGTGCTTGAGACCTGGGTTGGCCACTGTTGGAAACAGGATACTGGGCTTGATGGACCATCAGTCTGTCCTAGTATGGCAATTCTTATGTTCTTATGATTGAATCTCCCACTACAATAGCTGTCCTAATTCCTCCTTTCTGGGCTGAAGCTCCTGGAGATAGATCCTCAGTGCAAGAGGATATTACATCTGCATCTTTTGGTGGGCAGGTCCCAGCTACAGGAATATCCTGCATCACCAGGGTGATGTTCTCCTTTTAGGAGACCTCCTTTCTCCAAGGCACCACAGCGGCTGCCAGACAGGAAGTGGGACTTCTTTTCAATGTCTCCTCTAAGTACCTCTCTGTCTTCCTCAGCATCTCCAAGTCTGCAACTCTAGCCTCAAGGGAACAGATTTGTTCTGAGAGCCAGGAGCTCTTTCCAGTGAGAGCTCTTATTTTTCAACTTAGTTGCCAGCCTTTAGTATTCTGTTATAAGTAAAACTTGTGTTTAGGGTGAGGGTTATTTTTGGTACAGGTTATGATTTATAATTAGGGCTGCATTTCAATTACATTAGTGATTTTTATTCCGCCATTTCAATTAACATTTTAATTGTGAATAAAGGTATCCCTCCTCATCTCCTTGTGACTACAAATTTGAATTGAAATGCAACCCTAATAATAATAAAGAACACAAAGATATGTGAAGGGTAGGGAGGGATGGGATTGCATGATGTTCCTTTAGGGATAGCAGGAGGTTATAAGAGAGTCAAGACTTCCTGTCCTTTGGGAGAAGGGGAAAAAGGGGCCAGAATTGTTCCAATATACAGAAGTAGTAATTTGTAACAAAAGGATTGTATCAGATATGGTTTTGCCTGTGCAGGTTTCGTTGGTGGGTTGTTTTGGTTTTTTAAAAATTACTATTAAAAATTGTTTTAAAATAGAAAGAAATATAAAATTACAAATTAAAGAATCTAAAACAGCATGCAGAACAGCTATAACAGCTTTACAGTTTGGGTTGCATGGTATTTAGCATGCTAAGTCTGTTGGTGTGCTTTAGTAAAAGGACCCTAATGTTTTTTAAATGCTAAAATATTCTGAGATTTCTATTGCACCTTGCTGTTTTGAAGTATGTTTGTAGGGGTTGGAAGGGGGACAGACAGATATTCGTTCATATTTGTTTGTTGTCAAACTCAGTTTTGATTTTAATGACATTTGCATTATGCTTACATGTATTTGAATATCTACTTAATGAAGTACAGTAGAATCTCAGTTATCCAGCACCCAAGGGGATTGGTGGATACTGGATAACTGTTTTTCTGGTTAACTGAGAGTGCATTAGAAACCTTGTCTAACACACTCTCAATTCCCCCCAAGCACCAGTGTAGCAGCGGTCCTGAGCCGCAAAGCCCTCCTTCCCTCAAGCCCCGAAGTGGCAGAAGCAAGCATAGATCTGGAGCCACGATCTCCCTTGCTCCCTCCCTCTCTCTTCCTTATCCAAAGCGCAGCAGTCAGCAGGAAGCACAGGCTGCTCACAGCAAGCTCAGGCAGGGCCTTTCCTCTGACGCATCACTTCTGATGCATCAGAGGAAAGGCCCTACCAGGGCTGGCCACGAGCAGCCTGTTTTGAGGCTGCCTCCTGCTGACCGGCTGCGCTCAGTTAAGGAAGGGAGAGAAGGAGGGAGAGAGTTTGCAGCTCTGGACCACTGCCTGCTTCTAACACTTCAGAGCTTGAGAGAGGGAGGGCTTTGTGGCTCAGGACCACTGCCACGCTGATGCTTCGGGGCAGGAGTGTTTTAAAAAATATGATGGTGTCAGCCTGTGCAGCACCTTGTTGTTATTTTTGCTGAGGGTAGCCTGTAGCTAGCAAGTTCTGTATTGTGATGATTGATATTCTACATGTTCTCAGAGAAAACCAAGTTACTTGCCTGCAACAGGTGTCTACAAGTGGAAAAGCTTCTCATATGGGCTCCATCAGTGATGTCACCTATGCTGTGAGGACTTGTATCCTGCTGGCCATGGAGAAAATCTGCTAGTCAAGTAACTTGGTTCTCTAGTACCAAAGTTGCCACCATTACCCATACACACCTCATGTGCACGACAGCCCAACCAGCCTTTCTAAAATATCTCCAAGACAGCAATTTAGGATTGCAATTTTGTATTATATTATTGAAGTTTACAAGCATAAAACTAAAGATCTCATGGGAGGAGGCTCCATGCATGAGAATTTCACAACTATAAGATACAAATAATTTAGAAAGTTAACTAAATAACACTGAGAATAAGGGTTTTCACATTGGATATGAGATAAAAGGTGGAAAGTGCTCTGCTTTTATTTGACAATACAGAAGTCATTGTGCTCCAGCTGAGCAAGCTTCCTCTCACTGTGAAATTCTGCACGTTTAATGTGTGATTTTGGACTTCCTTTTTTCTGCAACCACTGCTGCATTTCTCGGATCCTGGACATGGGTCCCTGAAGCTGTCCCTGCACAGTGCTATGTTCTGTATTCTGCACCCAGCCCACCAGCCCCAGCCGTTTTCCTTCAGCCTATGTACAAACAGAAAGAAAGCAATATTTTATTCTTGTTATTTCATCCAAAGCCTAATATAATCCAGAAGTTTCTCCCATGGACATACAAATTCTTGCTATTGGGGAAAAATAATGCTCCTGATACAAAAAGAATAGATTCTGAACCCTATCAGGACTAACACAGCCATAACTAATTAAAATGATTTTTCTTAACATTTCTCCCTAACTTAAAGCTTTCCATTCCACCCCAGGAGGACAGATGGAGGTCTTCTCTGCAGTGCATGCTTAGTGCAGATTTTTGTTCATCAGAAGCCACTACAGCAGTAGTCTTCACTCCCTAAACTTGTGTGCTATCCAGGGCCGACGTTAGCAGAGAGCAAACAGCTCCAAACGTCTCTTCTCTTTCTGTCCATCTCCCTTGCTTCTCCTCACCTTCCCAGACTTTTCAAAATCCAAATCTTCCTTTCAGAGGCATCTGCGTGGCGTGTCCGATGTGGCGGAGGTCTCTGGCCGTGGAAGTCAGGCTGGCGGGGCAGTCAGAAGTGTTGAAATCCAGTTTTCCAGTTCTTTGAGACAGAGGATCTCCCTGTGAGCTGTTTCAGCTCTGTCTGCAGTGTTTGCCATTCAGCACATATCATTGTAAGTACAGGCTGACAGCCTGAATCAGCAATATTTTTTTTTTTTTGGGGGGGGGTCTTAAAAAAGGGTTTTCGGTATTTACCTGCATGCCCTACCCCTCCCCACCTCTAAAATCCCCAAATCGCCGTTTGAGGGTTCCTATGATTTTCCCAGGCTATTTTTAGTCAAAATTGGCACCAACAGTGGACATCTTGAATTTTTTCCAATTTGAATTTAAAGTTATTTTTTTATACTTATGAGCTTCGGTTTTGCAAGAAAACTACATATATGACCTCCCCAGGGTAGGATGGGATGGATTCATGCTTCATTTGCGGTGGATGGCTGTCGTATGCGCACCCATGTTCCACCTGTGCTACAGATTTGGTGCCTTTGACCTCCAAGGAGGGTCTTCAAGCATCACAGATGACCTTTCGGGCAGCCACATGCAACTTCAACGCTCCGGCTGCTTGTAGGAAGGAAATTTAGAAATCAACCGCCACGAAGGTAAGGGGCAGGGAGGTTTGCCAGCACAGTTGTGCGCTGCAAGCAGGAAACACTCCTGCCTTTTAATTTGAGGAGCACGTGAGTAGGACTTACTGTTTAGTTTTTTTTAGTCGGCCCGGGGCCTGTTGTCCAGGGGGGTGCACAGTGTGCATGGCAGGGATGAAAGCACAAAGGAACGCAGACCTGGATTTTTTTATGGATAGGACCGGTGTCTTTTTACACAGAGTTTGTTATTTTGTTTCACAAAGCTTTTCTGTTGCAACAGGCCAACAGATCGGGCAGGAGAGAATCCAGGGAGTAGTTTGGCTCAGGAGATGCTGGCCCAATCACTGTTTGGGGTGGGGGGAGGTCAACAGGGAGTCAAACGGCGCAGGGTGGTTTTTGAGGAGGAGGAGGAAGAAGGAGTGCAGACCTACAACCCTGGACTCTCTCTTGCTCAAGCTGGGTCCCCTGGGGAATTAGATATGGATTTTGATGAGATACCAGGGTCAGAAGCAGATGGACTTCTCTGGAAGCAGGAGCCATGGCTGCGGGGGGGGGGGGGGGGGGGGGGGGGTGAAAGCGCCATGAAGGTAAGGGGCAGGAAGGGAGAAAGATGGGGTGGAGAGGAACAGACGCTAAAGGGAAGTTGGGATGGAGAGGAACAGACGCTGAAGGGAAATGGGGAAGAGAGAGTGGGGAGAATGTGCTTAAGGGAAATGGGGAACACAGAATGGGGAGAAGAACTGGAAGGGAAGAAGACAGAGATGCCAGACTATGGGGGAAGTAGAGGGAAGAAGATGGGTGCCAGACCAATTAGGGGGGAGTGAAGGGAGAGGCACAGTAACAGAGCAAATGGAAGACGCAGAGAGAAGACAGACAGTGGATAGAAGGAATTGAATGAGAAGATGAGGAAAGCAGAAACCAGACAAGAAAGGTAGAAAAAAATGTTCTATTTATTTTCTTTTTTTATGCTTTAGGACAAAGTAGTGTATTAGTTGTGTTGATAAAAATTTATAAACAAAGCCCTGCCAGCTGAACATCTCTTTCTCTAGTTCAGCAGCCAGAACTTTGATTTATAAGGAAGGAATAAGCTAAATATTGCAATACTGAGGCTTGTATGGATGCGGGGATGGGGCGGGGACAGTGGTCGCGGGGATGGGGTGGTGATGGGGACAAATTTTTTCCCTGTGTCATTCTCTAGTTTGAGGCTTCCTACAAAGTCCTGGCGGGTAGATGGAAATAAACCCACTGGTTCTGGAATAAAGTGTGAATTTACAAGAAAAAAGATTAGCAAAGGTAAGAACCTAATGTTTCGTTGATCTCTGCTGCTGAACCACCACTCTGATTAATGAGGGATCCAAGGAAAAGAAGCCGTCAACCTTTCTATTTCTTCATTGTTGATCTTAATATGTACTTTCTTGTTGGCAGTAGTCATGATTTTGGTCTTCTTGATGTTCAGGTAAAGTCCTATATTCTCACTTTCTTCTTTCAGCTTCAGGATCAACTTCTTGAGGTCCTTCTCACTGTCTGCCAGCACATTAGTATCATCTTCATATCTCAGACTGCTGATGGTTCCTCCGTCTATTTTCACCTCAACACTCAAATCATCTAAGGCCAGCTTCCTCATGATTACTTCTGCATAGAGGTTGAAAAGAAAAGGCGAGAGGATGCATTCTTGTCTTGTACCCTATTTGATCTTGAACCATTCTGTATCTCTATACCTGGTTTGCACTTTAGCTTTTTGATCATAGTCGAACGAGCTGATTAACCTTATCAGGTGCATTGACACTCCTATCTCACTCAGGGCTTTCCAAAGCTTGTCATGCTCAACACAGTCAAAAGCCTTGGTATAATCAATGAAGCACAGGTAGAGTTTCTTTTTTTTTATATTATTTTTTATTTTCAAATTTTACATAAAGTGTACAAAATATTAAAATACAGTTGATGAATACACAATATCACTTTTATATCTAATACATCATCTTCTAAATATATTTTTATCCCCTCTCCCTCCCCCCACCCTTCTATTACTTTTCAATCATACATTACTTATTGTATATCATATTATAGCATATTATGTAAAAATTATTTTCTCTACCCCCCCTCTATGTGTGTCACAAAGAAGATATTGAAAAGAAGAAAAGAAGAAGAAAAATCCTACTATTTATTCATTGCAATATTTTGTCAATGGCCCCCATATTTTTATAAATTTAGTATATGTCCCTCTTTGTATTGCTATTGCTCTTTCCATTTTGAATATATGACATATTGTATTCCACCAAAATGTATAATTTAGGTTATTATAATTCTTCCAATTGTTGGTTATATGCTGAATGGCAACCCCTGTCATGATTAAGGAGAAATTAGGTTCTTACCTGCTAATTTACTTTCTTTTAGCTTCTCCAGACCAGTAGAGGTTAACTTTACGAATGGGTATATATCTAATCATGACCAGCAGGTGGAGACTGAAAACAAAACTTTGGGACAGTATATCCTAGCCCCTCCTCTCTATTTCCCTCAGTCTGCCGAATAGCCAAGCAGAACCAAGAACTGGACAAAAAACAGAGAGAAAACACAATACTCCGAAAGGAGTAACAAATAACATACCCAAAAATGCTGTTGGAAAATGCAGAGGAGAAATTCCCGAAGGAAGAATGTCCCCACAGCTCGCCAGCTAAGCCAGCCGAGCCACAGCCGCTGTTCTTCAATTCTCCCCGGCCCTAGAAAAATACTAGAACCCGCAGCAAAAACCAAAAACTGCCCGCGCAACAGCCCCAACAACAACAACAACAGACAGGGTGGGGACCTCTACTGGTCTGGAGAAGCTAAAAGAAAGTAAATTAGCAGGTAAGAACCTAATTTCTCCTTCTTTAGCACTCTCCAGACCAGTAGAGGTTAACTTTACGAATGGGACGTACCAAAGCAGTCCCTCTCACGGGCGGGACCCCCGAAGGGCCGATACCAGTACACGCTCACCGAACACCGCGTCCCGACGCGCCTGCACATCAACCCGATAATGACGAACAAAGGAATGCAAGGAGGACCAAACCGCAGCCTTACAAATATCCACTGGAGGCACGAGCGACGACTCAGCCCAAGAAGCCGCCTGACCCCGAGTGGAATGAGCCTTGAGAAACTCCGGAACAGGCTGCTGTTTCAGAAGATAAGCGAAAGCAATCGTCTCCTTGATCCAGCGCGCAATAGTAGCCTTAGAAGCGCCAGCTCCCCGACGAGGACCAGCCAGGAGGACAAAGAGATGATCGGACTTCCGGAATTCCTGGGTCCGCTGCACATAAGAGCGAAGGACCCGACCGACATCCAACTTGCGCAGCTGCCGTTGCTCAGAAGAGCCCTCCTGACCACCCAAGACCGGGAGAACCACCGATTGATTGACATGAAAAGGAGAAACAACCTTCGGCAGAAAGGAAGGAACAGGCCGCAAGACGACCCGCTCCCTAGAAAACTCCAAGAAGGGAGCCCTAGAAGAGAAAGCCTGTAGCTCAGAAACACGCCTAGCAGACGTAATGGCCACCAAAAAGACCGCCTTCAAAGTAAGGTCCTTCAAAGAACAGTCGTCCAAGGGCTCGAAAGGCGGACGCACCAAAACAGAGAGAACCAGATTAAGATCCCAAGAGGGAACCGAGGGCCGTAGGGGAGGCCTAAGCAACTTGGCCGCCCGCAAAAATCGAATCACATCAGGAAGAGCCGATAAACGCTGACCTGACACCAACCCTCGAAAAGCCGACAGGGCCGCAAGGTGAACCCGGAGAGAAGACCAAGCCAGGCCTCTATCCAGGCCATCCTGCAAGAACTCTAGAATGATAGGCAGAGAAGCGCGAAAAGAGGTCACTCCCCGCGCCCGACACCATTCCTCAAATAGACGCCAAACCCGCACATAAGCCCGAGAGGTAGAAAGCCTCCGGGACCCCAACAGTGTAGAGATCACCTTGTCTGAATATCCCTTCTTGCTAAGGCGACCCCTTTCAAGAGCCACGCCGTAAGACAGAAGGGAGACGGGTCGAACATGGGAATGGGACCCTGCATCAGAAGGTCGTCCGAGAGAGGCAGAGGAAGAGAATCCGTCACCAGGTGCCTCACCAGATCCGCATACCACGGACGGCGAGGCCAATCCGGCGCCACCAGCACCACCAAACTCGGATGGTGAACAATGCGAAGAAGTACTCTGCCCACCAGCGGCCAAGGAGGGAACACATACAACAGCCCCTCCGTTGGCCACTGCTGGACCAGAGCATCCAGACCCTCGGCCAGACCGTCCCCGCGACGACTGAAGAAGCGGGGCACTTTGGCATTGCCACCCGTGGCCATCAGGTCCATCAGGGGCTGCCCCCAAGCCTGCACTATCAACTGAAACGCCTCGGCGCCGAGACACCACTCTCCTGGATCTAGAAAGTGCCGACTGAGGAAGTCTGCCTGAACATTTTCTACTCCGGCTATATGAGAGGCCGAGAGGTCCAGCAGAGGGGACTCCGCCCAAACCATGAGCCGAGCCGCCTCCTGCGCCACAGGAGTGCTCTTGGTGCCCCCCTGACGATTGACATAAGCCACCGCCGTGGCATTGTCCGACAGGACTCTGACCGACTTGCCCAGCAAAAGGGAGTGGAAAACTAACAGCGCCAGCCTGACCGCTCTGGTCTCCAACACGTTGATCGACCAGGAGGCCTCCTCCGCGGACCAGGTGCCCCGAGCTGAGTGGCCCATAAACTGAGCCCCCCAACCGAGGAGACTCGCATCCGTAAGGAGCACCGTCCACCGCGGGAGATCCAGACCCACCCCCTGAACCAGGTGAGGGGTCCGGAGCCACCAGCGCAGACTGCAGCGCGCCAAGCCTCGCAGGGGAACCGGAACATCCAAATCTTGCCTCCGGGGAGACCACCTCCGGAGCAGAGCATACTGAAGAGGACGCATGTGGGCCCGCGCCCACCTCACCACGTCCAGGGACGCCGCCATTGACCCCAGGACTTGGAGGAAATCCTGCGCCCGAGGACCCCGGGACGCCAAAAGCAGGCGAATCTGAGATTGCAATTTGCTCACCCGGGCCTCTGGAAGGAAGACCTACCCCAAGGAGGTGTCGAACATAACCCCAAGGCACTCCAGACGCTGAGCCGGGACCAACCGACTCTTGGAAAGGTTGACCACCCAGCCCAGCGACCGGAGAAACTCCACCACCCGAGCCGCAACCCGGGAGCTCTCCTGCAACGACTTTGCCCGAATCAACCAGTCGTCCAGGTAGGGGTGAACCAGGATGCCCACCGACCGCAAGGCTGCCGCGACGACCACCATTACCTTGGTGAACGTCCGAGGAGCCGTGGCCAGACCAAAGGGAAGCGCACAGAACTGAAAGTGCCGCCCCAAGATCGCAAAGCGAAGGAAGCGCTGATGAGAGGCCCGAATTGGAACCTGCAAGTAGGCCTCCGTCAGCTCGAGAGACGTAAGAAACTCCCCCGGCTGAACCGCCAGAATGACCGACCGCAGCGTTTCCATGCGGAAAGACGGAATCTTGAGAGCTCTGTTGATCCCTTTCAAATCCAGGATGGGCCGAAAGGTCCCCTCCTTTATGGCCACCACAAAGGGTCTGACGAAAAGCCTGCTTCTTCCATGGAGTCTGACATGGAGAAGCGAGAAAAAGGTCCGGCAGAGAGCGGGTGAACGCCAGAGCGAAACCGTCCCGCACCACCTCAAGGACCCACTGATCGGACGTGATCTCGGCCCATTTGGGGAAAAATTTGCGCAGCCGGGCCCCCCACCGGAACCAAAGGGGGCGCCGGCAAGGAGTCATTGCGCAGGACGGGAAGCGGGGGAACCGGCGGAGGGATTCCCTGCCCCCCGACGGGCCCCCCGAAAGGGCTGCATGCGCTGGAAGAACCGACCCCGGGAAAACCCCGGAGACTGGAAAGAAGCAGCCCCCACGCCCAGGGCGATACTTGCGAAATTCCCACAAACGCCCCCGGGCCGCACCCCCCCGAGACGCCGGGCGGGCACGGACCTCCGGCAGACGGGGAACTTTCGAGTCCGACAGAGTCTGATCCAAGTCCTCTCCAAATAAAAACGACCCCCGAAAGGGAAATTTAGTAAGCTTAGTTTAGGACGCAGCATCCGCCGCCCAAGCGCGCAGCCACAACACACGCCTTGTGGCCACGCCAAAAGCCATAGACTTAGCCGAGATCCGCACCAAGTCATAGAGAGCATCTGAGAGGAATGAGGCCGCCATCTCAATCTTCGCTACCTCCTGATCCACCAGAGACCAGTCGTCAGACTCTCGATCCAAGACCCGCTCCGCCCACCGAAACACGGCGCGAGCGACCAGTCCCCCACAAATAGCCGCCTGGACCCCAAAGGCAGAGACCTGAAAATTTTGCTTAAGGATGTTCTCCAATTTGCGCTCCTCAGAGTCCCGCAAGGCAGAACCGCCCTCAACAGGCACGGTATGCCGCTTGGAAATTGCCGAGACCACCGCATCCACGACTGGCGAAGCTAACGTAGCCCGATCCCCTTCAGGAATGGGATACAGGCGAGCCATGCTGCGCGCCAGCCGAAACGGCGTCTCCGGCGTTTTCCACTGCTCCAGAATAATATCCCGAATATCCTGATGCATAGGAAAAGAGCGGGAAACGGAACGGATCCCCCGTAACAGGGGGTCCCCCACACGCGGAGTCCCCGGCGGCGCGTCCTCAAAACGCCAAACCGAAGAAACCTGCTGAATAAGGTCAGGCAGCTCATCTTTCTGAAAAAGGCGCACAACGGACGCCTCGTCACTGGAGAACGGGAAATCCGACAACCCGCCGCCAGCTTCCGTCCCCTCCAGAGGGTCCTGGAATTCCTCCGAAGGGTCCAGGTCCTCCTCCAGACCGACACGTTCCTCCGACCACAAATTCTCGTCCCACTACACCCGCGGACGCTTGGACAAGGGAGGCGGCGGAGGGGACGTCACGTCAGACGAGAGAGGCAAAGCCGCAGGGAGCGCGGAGGAAACCCCACCCCCCGAAACCCCCTGGGCGCAACCGGGACCCCCAGCCGCCTGAAAATAGGCTCTGCATAAAGAAAAGAAAAAATTCAGGGGAAAACCCCCCGAGGGTCCCAAGGGACTCCCTGCCACAGCAGGGGACCCAGCAGAACCTTGCCCCTGCATAGTCAAAACAGGGGGAAGGTCACCTGAGGTGGAAGACAAAATGGAGGGGCCAGACAGAGAAGATGGCGGTTTTCCCGCCAAAAAAGCTCCCTCCATAGCCTGAAGCGGCTGAGAAACCTGAATAGTCTCAGCCGCTAAAGCAGGCAAGCCGGCATCAGCTGTCAAAAAATCAGCTGAGAGGGAATCCTCTAAAACCCGACCGTCGGCGGCTCGGGGATTCCCTCCGTGGGCGGACGGAGAAGACCGGGCTTCCCCACCGTTCCCGGCCGACTCGCGAGGCACCATCGGCGGGGAGCTCTGGGCGCCTGCAGCCGCTGCCGACGGAGCTCCACCACCTCACCGACCCAAACCGCCGAGTTCAGGCCGGCCGCGAGTGCCTCGCGGCTGGACTACATTTGTGTCCTACTCCCCCGGAGAAGGGCACAATTGCTCCATACGCGACCTAGCTAGAAAAAAGTGCCGGTTACATGAAAAAATACAGTAAAATACAGTTTTCTTAAAGGGAAACAACCCTTCAGACCAGCACTACCTCAGGATTTTTTTTTTTTTTTTTTTTTTACAGAACAGACTCCACAGGCTCTCGAAGCAATATGCCTTGCTTGATTTAGGGGGCAAGGCTTACTGCTGAGGCTCCTCTAAAAAAATGTGGGGAGGTGGAGGAAGTGGGGGGAGGGACCCCGCTCGTGACCCGCCGGGTTTGACACCCCCGAGGTCGGACGAACCCCCAAACAGAGTCCGCCCAAGCTCCGTCCGGCCAAAAACAGGGACAATAAACCCCATAAACAAATTCCAACAGCCCTACCAAGGGAGATGGGTACAGATCACTCAACACCTGCTGGAGACTGAAAGAAGACTGAGGGAAATAGAGAGGAGGGGCTAGGATATACTGTCCCAAAGTTTTGTTTTCAGTCTCCACCTGCTGGTCATGATTAGATATATACCCATTCGTAAAGTTAACCTCTACTGGTCTGGAGAGTGCTAAAGAATAAAAGCTTGTTATTTTCTGGTGAAATTTGACTTTTTTTCTCATCATCATTCCAAATAACACTGTATCATATGATATTGCTATATGATTTTCCATTAATTTATTAATTTGTGGCCAAATTGCATTCCAAAAACTTTTAATGTAGGGACAATGATACAGTAAGTGATCTAACGTCCCTGGTTCCAGATTACAGTGCCAGCATTTATTGGATTTAGAACTATCTAATTTTTGCAAACGTGTAGGGGTCCAAAAAGCTCTATGTAATAAAAAGAACCAAGTTTGTCTCATAGATGCTGACACTGTACATCTCATTCTCCAAGACCAAATTAGTGGCCATTGAGATGCATTAATTTGATGCTTAATCTCAATGCTCCAAATATCTCTTAGACCATTTTTTGGTTTTTTATTCAAATATCCAGATATTAATTTATACCACAATGCGGCTTGATGTCCTAGGAAGTCTGCTTGAAAACATAAGAACTTTAAACTATATTGATTATTCAATGTTTTCCATTCAGGGAACCCAACCTGAATGGCCTGCTTCAATTGCAACCATTTAAAACTTTGTGTTTTACTTAGACCAAATCTATGTTGCAATTGTGAAAATTCCAGCAGTTTACCTTCTGAAATAACATCATCTAGAGATCTAATGCCTGCAATAATCCAGTTCTTCCAAAGGATTTGAGCTCCGCCAATTTTGATCTTGGAGTTTATCCATAGAGACTGATTAGTTGACTTGTTTATTGGGATAGGTGTTAATTTACTAATAAACCTCAATGTTTTCCAAGTATCCATTAATATTTTATTTTCTCTGTATCTTCTAGGTATGTTAATACTTGGAAGATGAACTAAATTTAGGGGAAACATAAGGCGCCATTCCAAATACAACCAATCTGGTGCATTATCTATAAGTTCTGGGAGGATCCAATACAATACAAAACAGGTAGAGTTTCTTTTGGTATTCCCTCACCTTTTCTATGAGCCATCTCAAATTTGCAATGTGATCACGAGTCCTTCTACCTTTATGAAATCCAGTTTGGGGATCAGGAAGTTCTTGATCAAGGATGTTGCCCAAGCACCTCTGGATATTTAAAAGCACCTTGCTGGCGTGGGTGATCGTTCTATAGTTGGTACAGTCCCTGGCGTTGACATTCTTTAGCAGTGGGATAAAAAACGATCTTCTCCAGTCTTTAGCCATGTGCAGGTTCTCCAGATCTTCTGGCATAGTGCTGTCAGCGTAGCTCTTGGGACTAGTTTGAGCAGCTCTTCAGGGATTCCATCAGTGCCAGGTGCTTTGTTTTTTGGCAGCTGCCTCAGCACCCAATCAACTTCACTTTCCAATAGATCTGGTTCTGCTTCCTCTTGACCCCCAAGCTCTTCAGGGTAGTCAATGCTGGTGCTGATGTATAATTCCTCTGTGTATTCTTTCCATCTCTGCTTGATGTCCTGCTGGTCACTAATTTCATTCACATCACCGTCTTTGATGGTTAATTGGTATGCTGAGAAAAGTGTTTCCCCATGGTGAATAATTCCCTGGTGTGGTCCTTTTTATAGGCTTCTTTGAGGTTCATGCATCGAGCATTCAGGAAATTGTTCTTCTTTTCTGGCTGCTCTTTGGAAATCAGAATCAAGTCACCTCGCCTCATTCAACCTGCCCTTAGCTTTTGCCTCTTTCCTCTTATTAGTGAGTTGGAGGGTGGTTGCAGTCAACCAATTCCTACCACGTACTGGCTTCTTGTATGGCACATGCTTTTGAGCAGTTTCAGTTACGATTCCTTTGATCTCTGCCCACAAATCCCATAGCCAACTCAAAGTGCTGGAAGGGTGGGAAAAGACCTGGTGACTTACTCCATAAAACCTTTACCATGAAACTCTATGGATCAGAATCAATATGTTTCAAATATGGGGCCCCTGGGCTGGATAGCATCGTTCAAGCAACTGGGGAAGAGCAAAGGTGGACCCAAAGTAATCAGGTCAAAGATGACGTGAGGGGAAACCTGTATGGAGTAGTCCATGATGAAAAGGGCCACTTGAATTGCAAAAGAACAATATACCATTCTATATATGTCACCTAAAAAAACCAACCCAATAAAAATCAGTGCTGACTACACTGGTGCTTAGCATGCATCTCAACTTTTATCTGTTCTATGAATTACTTCTTTCCCTGCCATGCCGGTATTTTCTGCATTATATTGTAAATGCTTTCTGTCTTTATCTGTTTTTAAGTCCATTATTCTAATTTGTATTTTATCTGTATCCCATGTATTAGCTCACCTTGTTGTGAATCGCCTAGAACTTTTTCGGTATGGCGGTATATAAGAATAAAATTATTATTATTATTATTTTAGTTGCACCCATTTAGGACAAGGAAAACCAGGCCTAAATCCCTGCACCTAACTTATGCATGCATTCTACAAGAAGTTTTCAATAAGTTATCTACCTCAGTAGGAAGAGCTTTCCAAAACATTTTTGTTTTAGCTTTCAATATAGTCCCCTGATAGCTCTATACCAGTGTCTCTCAAACTTTCTCGAGCCAGGGCACACTAAAGGTAGTGGCCAAAGGTTGAGGCACTCAGAAGTGCGCGGACGTTGCTGTGAGGACATCATGCATATGCATGACATCATCTCGTCGACGTCCACACATGTGCAGGGGCCCTCCAGATGGGCCCTGAGACGCCAGTAGGGGGCCAGAGAGGAGAGGCACTGGTGCCAGCTGATTGCCTACAGCAGTGTTTCTCAACTACTTCAAGCTAAGTACCCCCTAAGTCTAACAAATATCAACTGAGTACCCCAACCATAGACCTCCCTAGGCCCACCCAAGCTCTGCCCCAGACCCCAGCCCCTTTACTAATTGTAATGCAATTTTTTCCATTCATTTTTCATTTACACACAATATACATAGCAGATATAAATTCTCAAAACTGACACATTTCAATCACTATATTGAAAATAAAATCATTTTACCTACCAGCGATCCTCTGCAGGCTGCTGTAATTAGCTTTAAAAGTGAGACTGGGAGGCCAGGAGGGAAGAAGGAGGACGCTAGAGAGAAAGGGGAAACATGCAGGGCTTCAGCGAATCGGGCAGCACTGGCACTGTACCGCATAGGGAAGTCAGCTGGCGGGCGCTTCTCTTCCTCCTCAGTGTGCCGCGGCACACTTAGAATCTCAGGAGGCACACAGTTTGAGATAGACTGCTCTATATTACTTCATCCACTTTTCGTGCAATGACTTTAACCTCTTTGAAAAGAATTCTTCTGTTTGACCTACAAAACAGGACATCACAGCTTCCTTGACGTCTTTAATCACTTGAAAATTGCTGTCCATGGAGAAATTTCTTCAAAACTCAGAACAGGAAATAATCCGAGGGAGCTAGGTCAGGACTGTAGAGTGGATGGTTCAGCTGCTGAAACCCACATTCTCGGATGGCAGCCTGTGATTGTCGTGACATGTGTACCGGTGCATTGTAATAAGGAAGCAGCATGCCTGCTGTGAGTTTTCCTTGTCTTTTCTTCTTGATTGACTCCCACAAAGTGATCATTGTTTTGGCATAACTCTGCCTGGTTATGGTTGTCTTGTGGGGAGAGGCCTTCATCATCGCAGAAGACAGCTGCCATGACTGCCTACAGATTTTTCAGTCCTTAACTGTTTTGGGGTGGGGGGTGACTTGTGCTTCCACTGCATTGACTCCATTTTGGACTAAGGATCTCTGTGATAGACCCAAGTCTCATCTCCAGTCACCAAATGATGAAAAAAATTCACTTGGTCTTCACGGAACATCTCCAAGTTCTTCTGACAGCACTGAAACCTCGTGGCCTTCTGACATGGCGTCAGCATTCTTGAAATCCATCTTGCACTAACCTTGGACACACCTAAATTTTCATGAATTATTTTCCAAACTGTATCTGCCATGATGCCTATATCTTTAGCTTTTCGGGAAACCTTAATTTGTCTGTCTGACAAAATTAAATCTTTGATTTTCTTGCACATTTATGTGGTAGTTGTTTCCACAAGCCATCCAGTGTGAGGGTCATCTCCAATGGACTCTGTACCCCACTTAAACTGCTTGCTCCAAAATTTTACTTTGTAGGATGATGGAGTCATGTATTCATGGATCTCCTTTGGCTTTTTCCCTTTTGTGAGAATTTTATCACTGAACAGTGCTCCAAATCTAGCAATTTCTTACTTGATTTGCATGAGGACTCTCCTGCCATTATGTCTCTTGTAATGTTAGACTTGCACTGAGCTGCAACTGTGCATGAGTAATTTTGCGATATGTCACAACATGCACAGATTTGTTTCAATATGCTTGCTACTTTCTTTCATACTCACATAAATTATTGAACGCCCCTCATATACCACTGCAAATAAATTCTAGGAACATCCAAGATCCTTATATGCTCCTCCACTGGACATGCCCCTTTCAAATTCATATTCTAGAACTGGCGTATTGCACTTTAAAGAATATACCTACCTAGTTATGCATGTAACTTAATTAGTGACAATTAGCGTCAATTATGAAGTGTCAACTGCCAATTAGATTAGGCTTATTACACGATTAAGTTGTGCGCATCAATTTGAATTTGGGGGTTAGCACCTAAATGCTAAAGCATGCGATTACAGAGGGAAAATACAAATGGACAGGTCAGTGGAATGTCTTGTAGTTGCATGAGTAAATTATAGAATACTATCATTTACACGCACAACTGCCAACTTTATGCACAACCATTTACACCAGCCTTTGTTAATAGGGTAAGTGTCCACAAAAAGTTAGGCGTGCACATGCCAACTTGCACTCTATTCTACATGTCATTGTCATTATACAGTTGGCTCTTCGCATCCAGATTTTTTGTGCTTAATTTTTAGTGCACTTTTAAAAAAAATCTAACCACACAGTGAGTGAGTAAAAAGTAGTGAGGGAATGTCTGAAATACATTACTGTGGTTTAAGTTGTAATCTTACTTTCTTAATATATTTACTACAAACCTGTGTAAATTTTCGGAAAAATACACCTTGGACTTTCCCAAAAACCTCATAATTCACCGAGATCAAGGGATCTTCCTCAGCCATGGTCCCACCTGTCTTGGGCAAAAGAAAACCAGAATATAACTTAGGAGACCACATTTCCAGAAAGATACACAAAGAGCAGAGTTAGTCAAGGGAACAAATACTAAACTGGTGTATTCTGCAACATAAAACCTATGAAGCAAAATTTAAGCACTTAAACACATACAGCTTTGAAAAAAGGAAAGAAGGGTGATATAGCAAAAATACATTCAAATATCTAAGAATACAAAATCCATAAGAATTACCATTCTGGGACAGACCAAAGATCTATAAAGCTCAGCATTCTGTCTCTAACAGTGGCCAACCCAGGTCCCAAGTACCAGACAGAAACCCAAAGAGTTGCGACATTCCAGAGCTGATATTGTGATGTCATAATGCCTCATTCCACCAATGCCTAAGAGCCAACCTTATCAGTGATGTCACAATGACTTGATACTTGACTCACATAAGAACTGTCTTTCTGGGCCAGATCGAAGGTCCATCAAGCCCAGTATCCTATTTCCAATAGTGGCCAACCAAGGTCCCAAGTACCTAGCTAGATCCCAAGTAGTAAAACAGATTTTATACTGCCAGGGCAGGATTAATTCTTCGAGGGCCCCTAGGCACACAAGTACACTGGGCCTCCTAGCCGTGCCCCGCCCATGCCCCATCCACACCCCGCCCAGCCCCATTTATTTACCTGTTTTCTTCTTTACTTCTTTATTTCCACTTGTATTTCTTTTACAACAAAGATTACCATACCAGTGCCAGTGTACAGTTGTAGTTCTCTGTAAATCCCTCCTTCCTTCCCTTCCCACCTACTTGCCCAGGACTTTAACTCAGAACCCTTTCCTAATGTATATAAAAGTGTTCAAATGCATTGTACAGCAGTAATACTATCCGAAACATAAGTCTATATTAATAACCAAATTTGCAACACCTCTCAACTGCCTCACTCTATGTCGTCCAACTTTAACAACCAAATCTGTAACTCCTCTGGTACGTTCCACTCCATGTATGTTAATTTGTAACAAAACAACAAGGCAAGTGGTCCAAAGAATCCAATATGGAACAAAAGAAGATCGGCAGACAATAAGGAGATTCAAATCAGGTTTATATTTCAAGGTGCTCCCAGGAACCATGCCGGTTGCATTTCACCAAACAAGGCTGGTCAACGCTATCAGAAAACCATGTCTTTCGTACACACAGAACCATCCTCACCCAGTATGGAATAAGTAATCACAAACTAAACCCCCCTCTTTTTTTTTTTTTTTTTAATAAAAGCACAGAAGAGGTTTTTAGCGCTGGCTGGCGGGCTGAATGTTCTGCGCTTTCTGACGATCATAAGAATTCTATGACCATCAGAGCAGTGCAGCGCATTCAGCATGCTGGCTTGTGCTACAAACCGAAGGAACTGTGCAGTTTAGGGCAGTGGTCTCAAACAAGCAGCCCATGGGCCGCATGTGGCCCCCCCCAGGGACTATTTTGCGACCCGCGATCTGTCCTCTGCTTCACTTCTTGTCTCACTGCCGTCCCCCAAGCCACCACAATTAGGTAACAGGCCAGCGCCGAGGTCTTAGCTCTCCCTGCTTATCTTCCCCAGCTTGGAGCTGACCAATTCTCACCACCCGACGTCAATTCTAACGTCGGGGAGGAAGTTCCGGGCCAGCCAATCACTGCCTGGCTGGCCCGGAACTTCCTCTCTGACGTTAGAATTGACGTCGGGTGGCGAGAATTGGTCAGCCCGCGCTTGTGAAGATAAGCAGAGAGAACTAAGACCTCGGCGCTGGCCTGTTCCCGATTGCAGCGGTGACGGTCTGTTCCCCAATGGTGGTGGTTTGGGGGAGGGCAGGGAGAAATAAAGAAAGACAGGGAGACAGAAAGAAAGAAGGGAGACGGGACACAGACAGAAAGGGGCATGGAGAGAGAAAGACAGAAAGAAAGGGTGGACATGGAGAAAGAAAAAAAGAAAGAAAGGGGGCACAGAAAGAGAGAGAAAGACAGACATATAGAAAGAAAGGGGGCATGGAGAGAGAGAGAGAGAGAAAGAAAGAAGGGGGCAGGGTGAAAGAAATAAAAAGTTGGGGGAGGGAAGGAGACAGATGCCAGACCAGGGGAAAGGAAGGAGGGAGGGAGGGAGAGAAAGAAAGAGATGTCAGACCATGGAAATAGGGATGGAAGTGGAGAGAGATAGAAGGGAAGGTAAGACATGGAAACATAGATTTTGAAAAGAAAGCAGAAAAATTGAATATTAAGTTAATGCCAAAGATGGAAGGCAGAAAGTGAAGACAGAGAGAAAAACAGTCAAAGGACAAGGACCTGGAAATATAGTTAAAAGCACAGAAAAATAAAGTCACCAGCCAACAAAGGTAGGGAAAATGATTTTATTTTCAATATAGTGATTGAAATGTGTCAGTTTTGAGAAAGGAAAGATATTAAACTTTAAATGTGAGGGCTGCAGAAAAAGCACAGTTACTTACCGTAACAGGTGTTATCCAGGAACAGCAGGCAGATATTCTCTACATGTGGGTGACATCATCCACGGAGCCCTGTCACGGACAGCTTTTCAAGCAAACTTGATTGAAGATCTCAAAGTTTGCTAGTGCTGCCCACGCATGTGTGCCTTCCTGCTCCACTAGAGGGCGCATCCCCTCCTCGTGGTCTTCAGTTCAGATAGCAAGCAAAGAAGCCAACCTCGGGGAGGTGGGAGGGTTACGAGAATATCTGCCTGCTGTCCCTGGATAACACCTGTTACGGTAAGTAAGCTTTATCCCAGGACAAGCAGGCAGCATATTCTCTACATGTGGGTGACCTCCAAGCTAACCAGAATGGGATGGAGGGAAAGTTGGCAATTTATGAAAACAGATTACGCAAAACCGACTAGCCAAACAGGCCGTCGTGCCTGGAAAAGGCATCCAAACAGTAGTGAGAGGTGAAGGTATGAACCGAAGACCAAGTGGCAGCCTTGCAGATCTCCTCAATAGGCGTGGACCTGAGGAACGCGACAGACACCGCCATCGCTCGGACTCTATGTCCCGTGACCCGACCCTGCAGCGAGAGACCAGCCTGAGCATAGCAAAAGGAAATACAAGCTGCCAACCAGTTGGATAAGGTGCGCTTGGAAACAGGATGGCCCAACCGATTAGGATCAAAAGAAAGGAAAAGTTGGGGCGCAGTCCGCTGAGACTCGGTGTGTCGCAGGTAAAAGCCCTCTTACAGTCAAGCATGTGAAGCGCCACTTCACCAGGATGCGAGTGGGGCTTCGGAAAAATCACCGGAAGAACAATGGACTGGTTGAGATGGAAGTCTGAAACCACCTTAGGCAAGAACTTAGGATGAGTGTGAAGAACCACCTTGTCATGATGAAATACAGTAAAAGGTGGATCCGAAACCAGAGCTTGCAACTCACTGACTCGGCGGGCAGACATGAGAGCAACCAGGAACACTACCTTCCAAGTCAGAAACTTTAGAGGAGTCTTATCAATGGGCTCAAACGGAGGTTTCATCAATTGAGCCAGGACCACATTAAGATCCCAAACCATCGGAGGGGGCTTAAGGGGAGGATGAACATTGAAAAGTCCCTTCATAAAGCGGGAAATCACCGGATGGACAGATAACGGTTTCCCATCAAGTAGCTGATGAAAGGCAGCAATCGCACTGAGATGGACTCGAATAGATGTCGATTTGAGGCCAGACCGGGACAAGTGAAATAGATAATCCAGCACGGAAGACAAGGAGGCAGAGAGCGGCTCCATGCGGCATGCAGCACACCATGCAGTAAATCTGGTCCATTTCTGGGAATAGCATTGCTGAGTGGAGCTTTTCCGAGAGGCCTCGAGAACATCCCTCACCGACTGAGAGAAACCTAAGGAGGGAGGCACGTGGAAAGGAACCAAGCCGTTAAGTGTAGAGACTGCAGATTGGGATGCAACAGCGAACCCTGACTCTGAGACAGCAGAGAAGGAAACACAGGTAGTAGCAGAGGCTCCCTAACACTGAGCTGGAGCAGAGAGAACCACGATTACCGGGTCCACCAAGGCGCAATCAAGATCATGGTGGCGCGGACTGACTTGAGATGCACCAGCGTCCTAAGGATCAGAGGAAAGGGAGGAAACGCTTAGAGGAACCCGTCCTTCCAATCGAGAAGGAAAGCATCGGCCTCGAGACGATCCAGGGAGTACATCCTCGAGCAGAAACGAGGCAACTTGTGATTGAGGGGCGAAGCGAACAGATCTATCTGTGGAGTCCCCCACCGAACAAACACCTGCCACAGTGTTCGAGAATGGAGCGATCATTCGTGCGGCTGAAGAAGGCGACTCAACTTGTCTGCCAGACAATTCTGCTCGCCCTGAATATACACCGCCCGAAGGAAGATGTTGTGGCGCAACGCCCACCGCCAAAGACGAAGGGCTTCCTTGCAAAGCAACAGGGAACCCGTACCCCCCTGCTTGTTTACATAATACATCGCCACCTGGTTGTCCGTACGCACCAGGACAACGGAATCTTGCAGCAAGTGGCGAAAAGCCACCACTGCGTTGTAAATAGCCCGGAGCTCTAGCAGGTTGATGTGGCAGCGACGGTCCGCACTCGACCAAAGGCCCTGAGTCCAAAGGCCGTCGAAGTGCGCCCCCCAAGCGTACGCCGAGGAGTCCGTCTTCAGTACCTTCTGATGCAGGGGCACGAGAAAGAGCAAATCTCTGGACAGATTGGAAGAGTTGGTCCACCAATGGATCGAGCGTTTCAAGGAGGGAGTCACCGCAATGTGCTGAGAAGCGGGATCCTGATCCTGCCACTATTGAGACGCCAGAGTCCACTGAGGAACCCGAAGATGCAATTGGGCAAACGGCGTGACGTGAACAGTGGAGGCCATGTGCCCCAGGAGGATCATCATTTGCTTGGCCGAGACCGATTCCCGCCGAGACACCAGCTGACTCAGCCTCAAGAGGACGGCCAGACGAGGCGGAGGCAGAAATTAGCGGAGGCGGACTGTGTCGAGCACAGCCCCGATAAACTGCATGGACTGCGAGGGGCACAACTGAGACTTGGGGAAGTTGATCTCAAACCCCAGACGCTGAAGGAAATAATAGTCTGACGGGTTGCTGAAATAACCCCCTCCCTCGACGTGGCTTTGATCAGCCAATCGTCAAGATACGGGAAGACTTGGAGGCCCTGTGACCGCAGGGCCGCCGCGACCACCACGAGGTACTTCATGAAGACCCGAGGGGACGAAGCAAGCCCGAATGGGAGGACTCGATACTGTAAGTGAAGGCTTCCCACCTGAAAGCGGAGAAACCGCCAAGAAGCCGGATGTATCGGTACGTGAGTGTAGGCTTCCTTCAGGTCCAGGGAACACAACCAGTCCCCCTCGTCCATCAAGGGATACAAAATGGGAAGCGAAAGCATGCAGAATTTTTCCCGAACCAGGAATTTGTTCAGTTTCCGCAAATCCAGGATGGGACGAAGGTCCCCGGTCTTTTTGGGTACCAGAAAGTACCGAGAATACACCCCGGAGCCCTGTTGGCATGGGGGAACCTCTTCCACAGCCTGCAGGCGAAGGAGGGCCCGCGCTTCCAAAAGAAGCAAAGGAAGTTGCGTCCTGTCGGAAAGAGACTCTCCGGGAGGACTGTCTGGAGGCAAAGCCCGGAAGTTGAGGGAGTACCCCTCCCGAACGACAGAGAGGATCCAAGAGTCTGCAGTGATCTCCGCCCAACGATGATAAAAGGCACGTAGACGTCCCCCGAAGGGTAAAGGGGGGCCAGCCCCCTCTCGCCGGGCCAGTCAAAAGGACGGCTGCTGCTTAGGCGCAGTGGGGGTCTGAGGCTTAGGAAGAGCCTTCGGCTGCTGTGGCTGACGAGGTGGAGGGCGAGAAAACGCCGGTGTGGACTTCTGCGGATACTGCCGGGGAGGCAGCCGGTAGGTCTTGGGTGGAGCGGGTTTCACCTTGGCCCGGACCAAGGCGGCGAAGGAGCGTTCGTGTTCAGAGAGGCGTTTTGTAGCAGCCTCGATGGAATCATCAAACTCATTTCCCAGACACAGAATATTAGCTAACCTGTCCTGCAGGTTCAGGTCCATATCGATAATGCGGAGCCACGCCAATCGACGCATGGCCACCGGGAAGGCCGAGACCCGAGACGACAGTTCAAAGGCATCATAAGAGGCCTGAAACATGTACAGCCGCAGCTGCGACAGTGTATCCAGAAGCCGGCGAAACTCTGCACGGTGCAAAGAAGGAAAATCGTCCTCGAAGGATGGCAAGGACTTGATGCACCACTTAAGATAAGAAGTAAACTTAAAATTATAATTCAGAACTCGGTTCGCCATCATGGAGTTCTGATAGAGGCACCTCCCGAATTTATCCATTGTCCTGCCTTCCCGGCCCGGCGGGACAGCGGCATAGACCTTGGACGGGTGAGACTTCTTAAGGGTAGACTTCACAACCAGAGACTGGTGAGAGAGCTGCGCCTTCTCAAACCCCTTGCAAGGCACTGTCCGGTACCGAGACTCCATTATGGAGGGAATAGCCGGGATAGCGTAAGGCGTCTCCAGGTTACAAAAGAAAGTCTGCTGCAACACCGGATTCAGAGGCAGCCGCAGGGATTCCCAAGGAGGGGAGGGAAGCTCCATCTCTTCCAAGTACTCCTTGGTAAACCTGGAATCAGATTGAAGGTCCAGATGTAAGGCCCTGCCCATATCCTGCACAAAGCGAGTGAAGGAAGAGAGCCTGCTCTCCGAATGCTCCCCAGGAGGAGTGGTGGAACGAGACCGCAGGGCAGCCGAAAAGGAGGGGGAAGCCTCCCGAGAATACTGCGGAGGTACATCCGTATCCACCAGCATGGACGCCGAGGAAGCCCCGCTGAATGAGCGAGGAGGCGTCGACGAGAGCTTGCGCCTCGAAGTCCCCGGAGGGGAGGATCGCAAGGCATGGACCGTCAAGGTCCGAGGACGATGCCCCGGAGAACCCCGGCCCGAAGACAAGCCTCGGGGAAACGAGGTCAGGTCCCCCGAGGCAGGTTCCTCTCTGATCGGGGAATCCAACCGGACTGGCAACCTCAACAGACTAGGGTTGGACAGAGTGAGGTCCGAGGTCTTAAGGGAGTTCATAGTGCGAGGCCCCGGGGACCTGCCCCTCCTCGGGAGGGGAGTCCCGCGGACGCTTTGCAAGGTGCCTCGACTGAGGCCGGCTCGAGGGAGAAACTTGCCTCGATGGAAGAGCAAGGAATCCGACGAGGAAAGACGCCGAGATCGACGTGCCTTGCCTCGAGAAACCTCGACGCGACGCTCAGGCTGGTCCACAGCACGTGAGGTCGAGGCCGCAGCAAGCTGAGCCAATGCCGAGGAGAGCTCCGAGGAGATGATAGCCTTCAGTACCTCCTCAAACATCGGCACCGTGACCATATTCGGCCGGGCAGGTGCAGCAGTGCGTTCCACCGAGGGCGACCTTGAGGATCAGTATTCCCGTGTGGTGGAAGCACGCTTAGAGGGTTTGGAGGGCGGTCTCATCGAAGCCAGCGGGACTACACTCACCGCCTGAATGCCAGAGACTCCGAGGAAGGCTTCTTCAGTAGCTGAGCTTAACCTGAAGGAGGAAGAAGGGACTTACCCGGAGCAGAGGTCTTCGAGGTCAAGGTCCCCAAGGCCTTCGAAGTCGAGGGAGACTTGCCTGGGGCCAAGGTCTTCGAGGCCGACGTCGAGACCGGGGTCGAAACAGGAGCTGCTTCCATGGCGAAAAGCTCTGCAATCCTGGCCCTACGTCGCCGAAGAGCCCGGGGTTGAAGCGTGGCATAGCGAGGACAGGAATCCGTCGGGTGATCAGCACCCAGGCACAGGATACACCAGCGGTGTGGGTCAGTGATGGAGATAACCCGACCGCACTGGGAGCACTTCTTAAACCGGTGAGAGGGCGGGACATAAGGTAAGACGGCCGCAGCCACTCGAGGCCAAGCGGCCACAGCGAATCGGGAGCCCCCGGTCGCCGAACAGAAAATTACAAAAAAAGAAAAACAAAGAAAGCAAGCAATGAGCAACGCGCACAGCGACTCCCGATGAAAACAAAGAAGCTGCGGTGCTAGAAAGGCTTAGAGAACGCAGAGAAGAGAGACAGGGCTTTCTGGCTCCGCGGAAAACTAAGAACTGAAGACCACGAGGAGGGGATGCGCCCTCTAGTGGAGCAGGAAGGCACGCATGCGTGGGCAGCACTAGCAAACTTTGAGATCTTCAATCAAGTTTGTTTGAAAAGCTGTCCGCGACGGGGCTCCTTGGATGACGTCACCCACATGTAGAGAATATGCTGCCTGCTTGTCTTGGGATAAAATAGGGTACTTGGAGGGCCGCAGAAAAAATAGTTAATGACAATTTTGCATAAGATAAAACTCTTTATAGTTTATAAATATTTCCTTTAACTGTTAAAGGAAAGATTTATAAACTATAAAGAGTTTTACCTCATGCAAAGTTTTCATTTCTTTAATAAGACATTAACTATTTTTTCTGCGGCCCTCCAAGTACCTACAAATTCAAAATGTGGCCCCACTAAGGGTTTGAGTTTAGGGGGTGAATAAACAGTGGTGCATATCCCCCAATACTGAACAAAATATAAAGATAGCAGATGTACATTTGAAACAAGAGAAACAACAAATCACTTTACAAATTAACAACTAAAAATAAAACAAAAAATGGAAAATAAGATGATACCATTTTATTGGACTAATACATTTTTTAATTAGTTTTCAGAGGTCAAAACCTCTTTCCTTAGGTCAGCAAAGCATACTGCTGTTACAGTATCCTGTCCTGACATAAGGAACAATTTGGCCTCTGAAAGTTAATCAAACATGCATAAAAATTAGTCCAATAAAAGGATCACTATTTCTATTTCAAAACATTTATCAACACAGCTACAATACTACTTTATTCTAAAGCAAAAAATAAAAAATAGAATTTTTTTCTACCTTTGTCATCTGGTTTCTACTTTCCTCGTCTTCTTGTCATTCTCTTCCTTCCATCCACTGTCTGCCCCTTTCAGAAAATGTCTGCCTCCCTCTGCCATCTCTCCTCCTTCCCCCCTCCCCCCCTTGGTCTGGCATCCATCATCTTTCCTCTGTTCCCCTCATGGTCTGGCATCTTTCTCCTTCCATCTCTCCTTCCCTCCCCCCTGTGATTTTTAGCATCTCTCTCTCTCTTCTCATTTCCTCCACTCAGATCTGATATCTCTGTCTCCTTCCCTGTTCTTTGGCATCTCTCTCCTCTCTCTTCCCTTTCTTCTCTGGTCTTCCTTCTCTATTTTCTGCCTCTATCTAAATTAAATTCTTTCTTACTATTCAGCCCTCAATTTCCCTCTTTTCACTGTGTCTACTCTCAGCTTGCCACCCCTTTCCTTCACCCCTCCACTATCTCACTAACTATCTTCTTCCCCCATCATGTGGAAAAGCAGCAGCAGTGGTGAGGAGGTGAGGGCTGGGCTCAAGTTCTCCCCACTTCCATCATCTGCCCTGCTCCCTTCTGTCTCCCTTCTCCCCACTTCCATCATCTGCCCTGCCCCTTTCTTCCCACATCCATCATCTGCCCTGCCCCTGCTCCCTTCTCCCCACTTACATCATCTGCCCTGCCCTTTCTTCCCACATCCATCATCTGCCCTGCTCTGCCTTCTCTCTCTCTCTCCACCCTAGGCCCATCTCATCACTCACCTTTCACTCCAATTTTCTTTTTTCAAACAGCGACGCCCCCCAGCATCAATCGGTAACGGGCCCCCCTCATCGATAGACCAATCGGCAATGGACCCCCCATCCCCCATAAGTAAGATAAGCAAGGAACACGGGTAAGAAGGAACAGCAACTGTAATTTTCCAAGCGGTGCTGCTTGCCCAAAGCTTCCCTCTGATGCGCCCAGACGGAAACAGGAAGCTGTGTCAGAGGGAAGCTTTGGGCAAGCAGCACCGCTTGGAAAATTACAGTTGCTGTTACCTTTCTTACCTGCGTTCCTTGCTTATCTTACCTTCCGTCGATGGAGAAGGGGGGGTCCGTTGCTGATCGGTCCATCGATAGGGGAGGCCCACGTTGCCGATCGATGCTGGGGGGGGCCATCGCCGTTTAAAAAAAACAAAAAAAAACCCCTCTTTCATTGGGCCCCCCTGACCATTTTGGGTCCTAGGCACGTGCCTACTGGGTCTATTCGTTAATCCGGCCCGGTATACTGCTTATCCTAGGAATAAGCAGTGGATTTTCCCCAATAATGGCCTATTGATTTCTTTTAGGAAATTATCCAAATCTTTTTTAAACCCTAAGCCAACTGATTTCACCTCTCAAACATAGGGTTGCCAGATTTCCACCCCTAGCCCCACACAAACCTCCCCGAGCTCAGAGCCGCATCTGGAGGGCCTCTGCGAATGCACAGATGTTGACGTGATGTCATACGCAAGCATGTGTGCATATGATGTCATCACATTGACGTCTGTGCATGCACAAAGGCTCTCCAGACATAGCCCGGAGCCCAGGGACTTCTAAAACCCAGACAAACTGCTGGATTCTGGGAATTCCTAGATGTCTGATAATAATAATAATAATTTTATTTCTTATATACCGCCAAAGCCATAGTAGTTCGAGGCAGTTTACAATGAAGAAGGGCTGGACAATCAGCGAAATTGGTACAATGGTACAAACAGAGAAAATAGGTGGCAGAGAAAAATGTACAAACAGAGAAAAATAGAACAATTAGCGAACGGTGATACAATCAACTGTACTCAGATATAAATAATCCCTTCAATGGAGAAATTCTAGGATACAGAGGTCAATGTTATTCTCATTTTTATAAATTTTATTTAGTTTTCTATACCGTTCTCCTAGAGGAGCTCAGAATGGTTTACATGGATTTATTCAGGTACTCGAGCATTTTTCCCTGTCTGTCCCAGTGGGCTCTCAATCTCTCTAATGTACCTGGGGTAAAGGAGAGATTAAGTGACTTGCCCAGGGTCACAAGGAGCAGCATAGGTTTGAACCCGCAACCTCAGGATGCTGAGGCTGTAGTTTTAACCACTGTGCTACATTCTCCAATACGTTCCTCTCTGCATGGCAAATTTTGTAAATAACCTGATAAAGGGCTTGTAAGTATTCAGTCTAATAAAGGAAATGTTCCTACTTACTAATGAGTTTTTTTGCATTCTGTACAAACTACCCAGATTATTGGACAGACTACATATTTCCTTAAGGTAAAATTATGTTCTTACCTGATAATCTTCTTTCCATTAGTCCTTCACATTATTCCAGACTAGGGGTTGTTATGCTCATCAACCAGCAGGTAGAGATAGAAAACACTAAACTGAGATGTGCCTCATAAGCCCTGCCAGGCACTGCCTCTTTTCAGTATTTATGTAGAGAAGCAGGGAAAACAGGGAACATACCAAAACATAACCTTGAATTAGCAACAAAAAAGAGATAATGTGCCAAACTCCCTTGAGACTTCCCCCACTAGTGCTGCCCGATGCACCGATTCAAATTAATTCACATCGGTGAATTGACGTCGGCGAGATGGCTTCCAGGTCAGCCACTTGCAGCGTGCAAAAGCCACTGCCCGTGTCCCTGCAAAGAAAACTGGGATCCCTACCTGACCCAGAAGCCTTCCCTCTGACGTCAGCTCTGACAACGGAGGGAAGCCTTCCGGGTCAGCTTTGGTGGAGGGGAGCATGCAGCTGAAGGGCAGGAAGGAGGCCTGTTTACAACTGGGATCCCTGGCGGCGGCAGTGAATAACAGTGGTTCCACATTGGGGAGAAAGGGGGTGGGAGACTCACACAGTGCCACGTACCCCCAAGCAGTTAATGGTGGTAAGGAACAAGGGGGGTACTTCCAACTGCGGGGACAAAGATTTTCACCATTCTTGTGGGTGGTGTAGTTTTGTTCCTGTATCTGTGGTGAGGCTTTGGTGTCTCCTTAGCCATGAGCAAACCGCAGTCCACCTTGGCTTACCGTGGTGTTTGTTCGCCGTGTCATTCTCCACATTCCACTCAGCATTTTATAGACTTCTATTATATCACCACTGAGCTGTCTCGTCTTCAAGCTAAAGAGCCCGAGCAGCTTTAGCCTTTCCTCATAGGGGGGGTCGTCCCATCCCTTTTATCATTCTTGTTGCCCTTCTCTGTACCTTTTCTAATTCCACTATTATCTTTTTAGAGATACGGCGACCAGAATTGCACACAATATTCAAGGTACAGCCATTATAATATTTTCATCTTTGTTTTCCATTTCTTTCCTAATAATTCCTAACATTCTGTTTGTTCTTTTTAGCTGCTGCCACCACCACTACACACTGAGCTAAGGGTTTTAAAGTATCCTCAGTGATAACACCTAGATCCTTTCCCCTAGGTGGCAATTCCTAATGTGGAACCTTACATCACATAGCTATAGTTCAATGTTCCTCTTTCTTACATATATCATTTCGTATTTGCTCACATGAAATGTCATCTGCTACAAACTTTCTATCCCATCAAGGATCTGCTATCATATTAAAATCACCCCCCCCCCCCCAGATGACTACATATTGGTAAATCTAGTGCCTTTTTCAATAATAAACTAAACTAAAACTTAGCTTAGTATACTGGGTCTTCAACCAAAAGGAGCTCGACTTGGTTTCCAAGTTTTATTAAAAATTTGATTAAACACTTACCTGTCATGCCCCGCCAACATGCTAAAACAATTACAAACAGTCCAAAATACAGCCCTAAGACTAATATACTTGCTGAAAAAATACGACCATATTACCTCAGCTTTCCAAGACTCATACTGGCTCCCAGTACAAGCACGCATACAACTCAAATTCTACTGCACCCTATTCAAACCCCTAAATGGAAATGGGCCAAGCTATCTGAACAACCGCTTAATCTGGAAAAACACATCCAGACCAAGGAGAACTCAAGCACACTTTACCCCTCCCCAATCAAAAGCATGCAAAGCAAAAAAATATATGACGGTCTACTAGCCACCAGAGCAGCAAAAATAGACCACCACCTCTCTAATCTGCTGACCACGACACCCAACTACAAAATATTCAGGAAAGATCTGAAAACCATACTATTCAAGAAATTTGTCAAATGATCTAATCAAACCGTATCGACCATTCCCAGATTCTGACGCATGCTATAGCTATCAACCTTGTAATCTCCCTGGGAATGCCCAGACTAATTTCGTGTTGTAAACCACCTAGAACTGAAAGGTATTGGCAGGATAGAAGACATCAGTGTAATGTACGGTAAATGATCTACTTCTCCACGATGGATATCTCTGCAGAAGTTCAGGCCCAAATTTCAGCCTGCCTGTCCGACATTGCCACTTGGATGTCTCGCCACCATCTCAAACTGAATATGGCTAAAACTGAACTTATCTTTACCCCCAAACCTGCCCCTCCCACCGTTCTCTGTCTCTGTGAATAACACTATCCTCCTCCCTGTCTTGTCAGCTCGCAACCTTAGGGTGATCTTTGACTCCTCTCTCCTTCTCTGCTCAGATCCAACAGACCACCAAATCCTTTCGCTTCCTCCTCTATAACATTACCAGAATCCATCCTCTTCTCTCTGAACACACGACCAAAACCCTTGTCCACACTCTTGTCACCTTGATCTTAGACTACTGCAACATACTTCTCTCGGGCTTCCTGCGCGCTTGCCTCTTCAATCCATTCAAAATGCCTCTGCACGACTCATATTCCATGAGAGCCACTATTCTCTCATTACCCTTCTCCTCAAGTCGCTTCATTGGCTCCCCATCCATTTCCGAATAGTTTAAACTCCTCTTGCTGGAGGTTGGATCCAAGATGGCCACACATAAGATTGTCTGAGCTACATTCTCCCTGAAGCTCCTTCAAATTTATTTAGTTCGGTATCTCTTTACCTGTCCAGAGCAATGCCAAAGAGGAGGGAACGTAGCGCTGCTGGAGCCTCGCAGCGCTCCAGAACAGCCGTCTTCAGCAACATCGAGGAGCTGGTGAGGAGAATGCAGGGCATGCCGATATCATCAGGGAGTCCCATGCAGGAGACGCATGGTGAAGGTGAACCTGTGCCGTTCTCCATAGGGTTGGAGACATCACTGAGCCCCAACGTGAGAGCACCTCCCCCACGCCCTCAGTCCACCAGTTCCCCGCGAGCGGAGGTACTTCCGGAAGTCGGAGTTCACCTCCTCCCGGAGGCTAAGGAGAACGAGAGGGGGGACTGTGTTGCCGGATTCCTTGCCGGAGCAGAGGAACCCGAGCGTGGAGACTGAGGAGGAAGCAGATGGGGATGAACAAGCTCGACAGGACGTTCGACGAGATATGTTGCCAGAGGGTGAGCTAACTCAATTAAAATTACACTCTTTTCAAATTGAGAAGCCCCAGGAGGTAACATTGGATTCTCTGTGGGATCTTGTAGCTAATTTGGCAAGATCTATAAATCCGCAATTACAACAATTGGAAAGGAAACTTAATGATCATGAAACTGAGATTAAAAATTTAAAGACTGAAATTGAAGACTAAGATTTCAGTACAGAATGTCCACCAAGAATTAAAAGTCTCCAAGCAAATTACTGAGACATTAATTAAAGACAATACTAACTTAAGAAGGAAGATGGAGGCAAAGGAAAACTTTTCTCGAAACAATAACCTTAGATTGATTAATTTCCCTAGGGTTCCTATGATAGCCCCCTAGGGAAATGTTGAAACGTTATATGATGGAAGTATTGGAGCTTTCTGAAGAGTCGTTACCACCATTTACGCAGGTTTATTATCTTCCATATAGGACCCAGGATCAACAACAACAGAAATTGGGACATGATTTAATGAATATATCTAATATTTTGGAAATATATGACAAAGAATTAGTGACCCCAGCAACTTTACTTTTGACAGTAGCTCTCGCACCAGAAAAAAACTGGTTGCTGAGATTTTTCTTTAAAAATAAACAAAAATAATTTTTAGGTTGTAAAATTCAGATGTTCCCAGATTTGGCTAGGGATACACAGAGAAGGAGACGTGAATTTTTGTTAAGGAAACCTGGTGTTATAGCCCTGGGGGCGACTTTTTACTTGCGACATCCATGTAAATGTGTAATTATTTATCGTTCATATAAATTTGTTTTCTTTGAGCCATCTCAACTGACAACCTTTCTCTCAATTTCATGTCTGGAGAAAGATGAAATATGAGTGCTCAGTTTAAGAAAGGGTGCATTAACCTCATTCAACTAGTTATTACTTTGTAAATGTAATTTTCTTATTACTCGCCTATTACCCACCTTGGATCTTTTTGGAGGACTTGAGTTGAAATTTATGCTTATATTTGATATCTTTTATATTGTTTACTTTTATATTAATTTCTTGCTGAATTTCCTTTCTGTATAAGTTAATGCTTGATTATATTGAAAAATTCAATAAATATATAATAAAAAAAATAATAAACTCCTCTTGCTGACCTACAAGTGCACTCGCTCTGAAGCTCTCCTTGCTCATCTCCCCCTATGTTCCCCCCCCCCCCCGTGATCGCCACTCGTCGGGCAAGCCCCTCTTATCTGTACCCTTCTTTTTCACTGCCAACTCCAGACTCTGTCCCTTCTTTCTTGCGGCACTGTACGCCTGGAACAGGTTGCCTGAATCTGTACGTCATGATCTGTCCCTGGCAATGTTCAAATCCAAGCTAAAGGCCCACTTTTTTTAAACTGCCTTCAACTCTTAATTCCCCCTCACTTCTGTCAGATACCTATACCCACTATAACATCCCCAACCCTGAAATGTCCTGTCTAAATTAGATTGTAAGCTCTTCTGAGCAGGGACTGTCTATTGTATGTTAAACTGTTCAGCGCTGCATACGCTTTTCAGTGCTATAGAAATAATAAATAGTAGTAGTAATTCTAAGAGATTTACATTAAAATTATGGTAAAAACAAACAAACAAAAAACATATAGATATTACTAAGACAAATACTCACAAGAAGTAAAGGAAAAGGAAAAGAACTACAATTTTGATAGAAAAGTAAACATTCATGGTAAAAACAAAGAGGAGGGGAGAGGATAGTAGCCTTATAAGGCTAGTTTCAGGTTGTTTAAGGGCCTGTCGATGACTGCAATTGCATAATATAAAGATCTAAAAGCTCTCACCTTTCATAGTTTAATTCTGAAAGGCATCTTTGAACAGAATTTTAAGGGTGCTTTTAAATTTATCTAATTATGTTTCTTCTCTTAAAAAGGATGGAAGGCGATTCCAGGTTTGTGGCACAGTAATAGAGAAGATCTCAGCTCGTCTTATAGTTATGTATTTCAGAGAGGGAATAGACAGAAGATTTTGTTCAGCGGATCTAAGTGTTCTTGATGGGGCATGGGGTATCAGAATTAAGAAAAATGTTAATGTGGATGGTTTCCAAAATATTTAGCAAACAAAATAGTTTTTAAAATTTTATGAAAAAATAAGATAAGAATTTAATTCCATATCTGTGTTAATTTGAAAAATGAAGGATTGACTGAGTTTCTTGATTCTTTTAATTCCCTTTACTGAAGGAAAGGAAAGTTTGAATTGTTGGGTACCTCTTCTTGCATGAGAGAATCTATAAGCATTCTAAGATAGAGGCACAAGAAAGGAAAGTTTGAATTGTTGGGTACCTCTTCTTGCATGAGAGAATCTATAAGCATTCTAAGATAGAGGCACAAGAAAGGAAAGTTTGAATTGTTGGGTACCTCTTGCATGAGAGAATCTATAAGCATTCCAAGATAGAGGCAAAAGAGGAACAAAAATAACATATAGGATTTTGAAAGTGATACATAAACATTTGAAATGGATCCCGAGATGGACAGGAAGCCAATGAAGGTTTTGAAGCATAGGAGACACATGATCAAATTTACTTTTTCCAAAGATTAATTTTGCAGCGGTATTCTGTAGTCTTTGAAGGCAGGTCTTAGTTAGACCAAGGTAGACTGCATTGCAGTAATCTAACCGGGCTAGTATGATGGATTGGACCAAAACAGAAAAATGCTGTTGATGGAAAAGAGCTCTGACCTTTCTCAACATTTGAAGGCTGAAAAAGCACTTCTTAACAAGAGAATTTATTTGATCCTTAAAAGTAAGCGAGGAGTCTAACAGTACTCCCAGTATCTTGGAGGAAAATTCAATCTGCAAGAAGACCCTAGAAAATTCAATCTGCAAGAATCCAAAGTCAAAGTTGGAGGGAGACAGTCCAATTTTGGACCTAGCCATAAAAGTTTTGTTTTTGCAGCATTAAGCTCATCTGGACCAACATTGCCCAAGCTTGGAGTTTGGAGATACAGTGATTTATTTTGGAGGCAAGACTGATGAGGTCGGGAAAGGATTAGCTAAAGACAAAGTGTAGGAAAGAATTAGCTAAAGACAAAAGAAGGGGACTGCGGAACTGATGTTCGTGATGCTGGAATTTATTGAGTTAATACAAAGATACAAATTATAATAATAATAATAATAATAATAATAACTTTATTTTTGTATACCGCCATACCCCGAAGAGTTCTAGGCGGTTCACATTATTTAGACAGAGATTACAAGTGGTTACATATCAAATTGATCATGGAGTAGTTTGACAGAGATTACGAGTGGTTACACAAATTGATCATAGAGTAGCAGACAGCAAGGAGAGAGTATTTACAAGTGATTACATATCAAAATGTTCATAGAGTTGCGAACAGCAAGGAGAGAAGTATTGGGAAGAGGAGGGAGAACAGGGGGGGCGAGGATCAGAAGGGGGGGGAAGAGGATTGGAAGGGGCATTGAGGGTCTTGGTCTCGGAATAGGTGAGTTTTGAGTAATTTTCTGAAGTCGAGGTAGTTGTGGGCCTTGAGGACCATTTGGGCTAGCCAAGGGTTTAGTTTGGCGGCTTGGAAGGCGTAGGTTTTGTCTAGGAATTTTTTTGAGTGGCATAGTTTTAGGGAGGGGAAGGCGAAGAGTTGAATTTTACGGGCGTTCTTGTAGTTGTGGTTAAGGGTGAAGTGAGGGGTGATGTAGCTTGGGGATAAACCAAATAACGTTTTGTAGCAAAAACAGGCGAATTTGAATATGATTCTGGATTCTAGAGGGAGCCAGTGAAGTTTATGGTAGAAAGGGGTGATATGGTCCCATTTTTTCAGGCCAAATATGAGGCGGACTGCGGTGTTCTGGATCATCCTTAGTCTCCTGATGGTTTTCTTTGTGGAGCCTAAGTAGATGATGTTGCAGTAGTCCAGTATGCTGAGTATGGAGGATTGCACTAGGAGGCGGAGTATACAATCTCCAGAATCCACATTGGCTTGAAAAATGCGGACCCAACACGGGCCGTGTTTCAATTTAACTGTCTTCAGGGGTCCTAAGATTTAACATTAATGTGTTTTAGGAAAGAATGAGCTGTCATAAATATTGGGAGCTTAATGTACAAACAATGAAAGCAATATATGAAATGTTGGCCATATAAAGCGCAACAGACCACCATCCATCTACTCTAATCATCATGGAAGCTGTTGTACTCCTGAAATAGTATAGCTTTATTGATCGTGGAAGCCCAGACCAGATGTATTCCACGCATCAGCAAAGGTCGAAAGAAGAGGAAACGAGAGCCGGCATGGTTATGTTCAAACAATATTTATTGATGAAAATAGCGAAACAATCTTAAACAGACTATACATATCAAAGTAGAGTATGAAACAATGGAACATTATCAACAGCAAAGAGAAATAGTCATCATCATCAATTTTTATACATAATAGGTAAAAATCACCTATCCAACTATTCCCCAATAAAAGACCTGGGTCTATAAGCAAAAGCATAGCACACCAGGGTCCTGGACTCTTATGAGCCCTGGAGTAGGCCATCTATCATCCCTCTCCCCCACTCTGACAGGAAAACTGTTATATCAGATGCATAATTACAAAAAGAAACCCCTCATAAATAGAGAACACCCCACCCCCCCTAAATAGAAACATAGAAAGATGACGGCAGATAAGGGCTACAGCCCATCAAGTCTGCCCACACCATTGACCCACCCTTTTAAGTCTACTGGCCCCCTTAACTCTACTGACCTACTCTATTAAGTCTATATCCTAGCGACCCTATTCATTGGTGTGACCCTCGCAGTGATCCCACATAGGTATCCCATTTATTCTTGAAGTCTGGGATACTGGGGGCCTGTCTCATAGCCAAATTCAAACGGACCACCATCCACCAGAACTATTCCCCTACCCCCACTCCCGGTATTCTCCACCCAAACAGCGCAAATTAGGACAGCCACTAAGTAGTGCACTACGGCCTTTGGGATGCAAGGACTGCAAATAGGGTTCCCAGATGCTCATGAACAAAAGCTTCTACTTCCGTGACTCCCTGGCATCCCTTGCCTCCCAGTTAGCCAACCGAGCTGGCATGGTTAAAAGGTGAAGTGAAAGGCTATTAGAGCAAAAAAAATATCCTTTAAAGAATGGATAAAAGATCCAAATGAAGAAAATAAGAAGAAACACAAGCACTGGCAAGTTAGATGCAAAGCACTGATAAAGACAACTAAGAAAGAATATGAAGAGAAACTTGCAAAAGAGGCAAAAACTCATAGCAATTTTTTTAGGCACATCAGAAGCAGAAAACCTGTGAGGGAATCTGTGGGACCGTTAGATGATCAAGGAGCAAAAGGGTTGCTCAGGGAGGATAAAGCCATAGCGGAAAGACTGAATGAATTCTTTGCTTCGGTCTTTACGGAAGAAGATGTAAGAGATCTACCTGAACCAGAAATGGTTTCAAGGGTGATGATGCGGAGGAACTGAAAGAAATCTCGGTGAATCTGGAAGATGTACTGAGCCAAATCGACAAGTTAGAAAGTGATAAAACTCCAGGACTGGATGGTATACATCCCAGGGTATTAAAAGAACTCAAAAATGGAATTGCTGACCTGCTGTTAGTGATCTGTAACCTGTGGCTAAAATCGTCTGTAGTACCTGAAGATTGGAGGGTGGCCAATGTTACGCCAATTTTTAAAAAGGGCTCCAGGGGAGATCCAGGAAATTACAAACCGGTAAGCCTCACTTCGGTGCCGGGCAAAATGGTAGAAACGATTATAAAAAATAAAATGGTGTAACACGTAGACAAATTTAATGAAACGGAGACAGCATAGGTTCAGCCTGGGGAGATCTTGCCTCACAAATTTGCTTGACTTCTTTGAAAGTGTGAATAAACATGTGGATAAAGGTGAGCCGTTTGATATATTGTATCTAGATTTTCAGAAAACTTTTGATAAAGTTCCTTACGAGAGGCTCCTGAGAAAATTAAAGTGTCATGGGATAGGTGGAAAAGTTCAGTTGTGGATTAGGAATTGGTTATCGGCTAGAAAACAGAGGGTAGGGTTAAATGGCCATTTTTCTCAATGGAGGAGAGTAAACAGTGGAGTGCCGAAGGGGTCTGTACTGGGACTTGTGCTATTTAACTTACTTATAAATGATCTGGAAATTGGAACAACGAGTGAGGTGATTAAATTTGCAGATGACACTAAACTGTTCAAAGTTGTTAAAATGCATGCGGATTGTGAAAAATTGCAGGCGGACCTTAAAAAATTGGAAGACTGGGCGTCGAAATGGCAGATGAAATTTAATGTGGACAAATGCAAAGTGATACACATTGGGAAGAATAACCTGAATCACAGTTACTGGATGCTAGGGTTCACCTTGGGGGTTAGCACCCAAGAAAAGGATCTAGGTGTCATCGTAGACAATACGATGAAATCTTCCGCCCAATGTGCGGCGGTGGCCAATAAAGCAAATAGGATGCTAGGAATTATTAAAAAAAGGGATGGTTAACAAGACTAAGAATGTTATAATGCCCCTGTATCACCCCATGGTGTGACCTCATCTGGAGTATTGTGTTCAATTCTGGTCTCCTTATCTCAAGAAAGATATAGTGGTGCTAGAAAAAGTTCAAAGAGCGACTAAGATGGTAAAGGGGATAGAACTCCTCTCGTATGAGGAAAGACCAAAACGGTTAGGGCTCTTCAGCTTGGAAAAGTGACGGCTGAGGGGAGATATGTTTGAAGTCTATAAAATCCTGAGCGGAGTAGAACGGGTACAAGTGGATCGATTTTGCACTCCGTCAAAAATTACAAAGACTAGGGGACACTTAATGAAGCTACAGGGAAATATTTTTAAAACCAATTGGAGGAAATTTTTTTTCACTCAGAGAAGAGTTAAGTTCTGGAACACGTTGCCAGAGGATGTGGTAAGAGTGGATAGCATAGCTGGTTTTAAGAAAGGTTTAGACAAGATCCTGGAGGAAAAGTCCATAATCTGTTATTGAAAAAGACATGGGAGAAGCCACTGCTTGCCCTTTATCGGTAGCATGGAATATTGCTACACCTTGGGTTTTGGCCAGGTACTAGATTGGCCACCATGAGAACGGGCTACTGGGCTTGATGGACCATTGGTCTGACCCAGTAAGGCTATTACTATGTTCTTATGTGCCTGTCCTGCCCTTCTGTGGACAAGGGCTGTAGAAAAAATAGCAAATGGCCTACCCATTCCCTGCTTAATTTCCCTGTTCAACATCACTCAAGTGTATTTCTTGTAGGAACACTATTCCAGCTTCCCTGCGATGTAATGAGGTAATCATTTTCCATTTATTTGAAGAATTTACCCCATTAATATTGCAAGTTAAGTGTTGTCATCAGAAGAAACTGGACACTGGCACATTTGCACATCAACTCCCCTATAATAAAAACATAAGCAGTGCCTCTGCTGGGTCAGACCAGGGGTCTATCCTGCCCAGCAGGCCGCTCACGCGGCAGCCCATAAGGTCCAGGACATGTATAGTGATCTCTATCTATACCCTTCTATCCCTTTTTTCTTCAGGAATTCATCCAATCCTTTCTTGAACCCTGATACCGTACCCTGTCCTATCACACTCTCTGGAAGCGCATTCCAGGCATCCACCACCCTTTGGGTGAAGAACTTCCTAGCATTGGTTCTGAATCTGTCCCTTCTTATTTTTTCCGTATGCCCTCTCGTTCTTGTAGTTTCTGAAAGCTTGAAGAATCTGTCCCTCTCCACTTTCTCTATGCCCTTCATGATCTTGAAAGTCTCTATCATGTCCCCTCTAAGACTCCGCTTTTCCAGGGAAAAGAGCCTGTTTCCCTAATCTTTCAGTATATGAAAGGTTTTTCCATATCTCTTATCAATTGTGTCGCTCTTTTCTGAACCCTCTCGAGTATCGCCATATCCTTCTTAACGTATGGCGACCAATATTGGACGCAGTACTCCAGATGCGGGCGCACCATTGTCAGATACAACGGCAGGATAACCTCTTTCGATCTTGTTGTAATGCCTTTTTTGATAATACCCAGCATTCTATTTGCCTTCTTAGAGGCCGCTGCGCACTGTGCCGACGGCTTCATTGTGTTGTCCACTATTACCCCCCCAAGTCCTTTTCTTGGGTACTTTCACCCATTACCAGCCCTCCCATCATATAGCTGTACTTCGGGTTTCTGTTCCCTACATGCAAGACTTTAAATTTTTCTACATTAAACTTCATCTGCCATCTCATTGCCCACTCTTCTAGCTTATTAAGGTCCTTTTGTAATTCCTCGCAGTCTTCTTTAGTCCCAACTCCACTAAATAGTTTGGTGTCATCTGCAAATTTTATTACTTCACACTTCGTCTCTGTTTCTAGATCGTTTATACATATATTGAACAGCAGCGGTCCGAGTACCGACCCCTGTGGAACACCACTCGTGATCCTCCTCCAGTCAGAGTAGTGACCCTTCACTCCTACCCTTTGCTTCCTACCCGCCAACCAATTTTTGTTCCATCTATGAACGTCTCCTTCCACCCCATGGTTCTTCAGTTTCCGTAGTAGGCGTTCATGGGGTACCTTGTCAAAGGCCTTTTGGAAATCCAAGTATACGATGTCTATGGGGTCCCCTTTGTCTGTTAATTCCTTCGAAGTTCGTTAGGCACAATCTCCCCTTACAGAAGCCGTGCTGGCTTGTTTTCATCAGTTTCTATCTAGATGTTCATCAATGCTTTCTTTTATCAGCGCTTCCGCCATCTTCCCCGGAACCGAGGTCAGACTACCGGTCTGTAGTTCCCCGTGTCACCTCTTGATCCTTTTTTAAAGATGGGTGTAAAGCACAGTTACTTACCGTAACAGGTGTTATCCAGGGACAGCAGGCAGATATTCTCTACATGTGGGTGACGTCATCCACGGAGCCCCGTCGTGGACAGCTTTTCAAGCAAACTTGATTGAAGATCTCAAAGTTTGCTAGTGCTGCACCACGCATGCGTGTGCCTTCTCGCTCCACTAGAGGGCGCGTCTCCTCCTCGTGGTCTTCAGTTTAGATAGCTAGTAAAGAAGCCAACCCGGGGAGGTGGGAGGGTTGCGAGAATATCTGCCTGCTGTCCCTGGATAACACCTGTTATGGTAAGTAACTGTGCTTTATCCCAGGACAAGCAGGCAGGATATTCTCTACATGTGGGTGACCTCCAAGCTAACCAAAGGGGACGGAGGGAGAGTTGGCAATTTAGGAGAACAGATTACGCAAAACCGACTGGAAAAACTGGCTGTCGCGCCTGGAAAAAGCATCCAGACAGTAGTGAGAGGTGAAGGTATGAACCGAAGACTAAGTGGCGGCCTTGCAGATCTCCTCAATAGGCGTGGACCTGAGGAAAGCGACAGACGCCGCCATCGCTCGGACTTTATGCCCCGTGACCCGACTGTGCAGCGAGAGACCAGCCTGAGCGTAGCAGAAGGAAATACAAGCAGCCAACCAGTTTGACAAGGTGCGCTTGGAGACAGGACACTCCAACCGATTAGGATCAAAGGACAAGAAAAGTTGAGCAACCTTCCAGTAAGACTGGGTCCGTTGGATATAAAAAACCAACGCTCTCTTACAGTCAAGGGTATGAAGCGCCACCTCTCCCGGATGAAAATGGGGCTTAGGAAAAAACACCGGAAGGACAATAGACTGATTAAGGTGGAAATCCGAAACTACTTTAGGCAAGAACCTAGGATGAGTACACAGGACCACCTAGTCGTGATGAAAGACAGTAAAAGGTGGGTCCGCAATCAGAGCCTGCAGCTCACTGACGAGAGAGCAATCAGGAACACCACTTTCCAAGTAAGGAACTTCAGAGGAACTTTATCAATGGATTCAAAGGGAGGCTTCATCAGTTGAGCAAGAACCACATTCAGATCCCAAACCACAGGGGGAGGCTTGAGAGGAGGATGGACATTCAAGAGACCCCTCATGAAGCGAGAAACCAGCGGGTGGACCGAGAGCGATTTCCCATCAAGCTGCCGGTGAAAGGCAGCAATCGCGTTGAGATGGACTTTAATAGAATTCGTCTTGAGGCCAGACCGAGACAAATGAAGCAAATAATCCAGTACCGAGGACAAGGAGGCAGACAGAGGCTCTACGCGGTGGGAAGCACACCACGTGGCGAATCTAGTCCGCTTCTGGGAATAACACAGCCTAGTAGAAGCCTTATGAGAAACTTCCAGGACATCCCGCACCGACTGAGAAAACTCAAAGGAAGGAGTCAGGTGGAAAGGAACCAAGCTGTCAAGTGTAGTTGACCTAATTGCACTCCTTGGCCTAACACCATGTGTGATCTTTTATAGTTTGACAGTGTAGGATGAAATGGATATTTCTGTTCCTTTGGTCTCATAAGGATTTTGTGTACAGCGCGGCGAGGGTTCAAGATGTGTTTCGTGTACAGCGCGGCGTAGGAGCTCAGTCCAAAAGTGCCCGGATGCTAATGCCTGCCGCTGCGCAAGGCCGAAAAGCCTAAAGGCCGCCGCTAACCGCCCACAGCCGCGCTTACCTTCTGCGATCCGGCTCCGAGATGCTGAAGAGCCACCGCAGTAACCGACGCCAGAGAGAACCTGAGCGCGCGCGGCGGCAGCCAATCCGTTGCGAGCCTCGGGCCCAGCAGCTCCACTTGCGGCGCGCGCTGAGGTCACGGTCTCCTAGCAACCTGTAGCAACAGGCGGAAGGCGGGCTCTTGGGTCCCGGAGATAACGGCGGAGTTCTGAGCGCTGAGGTAAGGCGAGCCCCGCGCTTTGAAGGGCTCTTTCACCACCGTCTCCTCCGTGAGAGTCTCTGCAAGCAGCTGCCCCTTCTTCCTGTTTTGTTCTGCAAGCAAATTGCTCAGCAGTGTATGTGCTCAGCCTTGTTTGTGGAGCTCCAGGGTCATCTCCCCCTTCATGGTGTGAGGTTTTCTGGGGCTTAAGGCTCAACCCATGAACTGCTGGGGTCCCGGAGAAACGGCGGAGTTATCACAGGACAAGCAGGCAGCATATTCTCACTGATGGGTGACGTCACCGACGGAGCCCCGGTATGGACCACTTTAAAAGTGCATCACATGGCCAGTAGGGGCGCAATCCTACAGTTTCTTGGTTTCCGCAGAGCTAAGTCGTCACGTGGGGCTTCTGACTTCTTAGTCAGTTCCCTTTTCTTTTTTACTAACCCCCCTCCCCCCCAAAAAAGTGATTATATCTTATTTTGATTTTGTTGTAGACTTGGGTTCAGCAGACCCTTATGCAGTGTTCTCCCCAGAAATTTTTTTCAGCCGGGTGGGGTGGGACGGGGAAATTTGGTGGTTAGAATAGGGTCATTAAATCCAGTGGTGTACCTAGTATATATGACAGCCAGTGCTAATCATTTTTAACAACCCTCTCCTCTATATAAAAAAGTTATTTTTTAGTAATAATCCATGAGTCACACAACAAGGGTGCACCTAGGAAAAGGCAGCATCTTAAACACTGCAGTGAGCACTAGAACACCAACACACACATTGTAAAACTAAAGCCAGATCCTGCACAGTCATTGCTAACAGAAAACCATGTCCTTTTTATACACACAGAACACAGATACACCCTCGCCCAATATGGAATAATCACAAACTAAAAATAAAAATATGTAGACAAAAATTTAACTGAATCACCAAGAAACCAGAATCTGCCACCAAAGAAACATAATACTGTGCAAAATATAAAGACAGTAAATGTAAATTTGAAAAAACTGATTCATAACAATCACCACTTTACAAATTAACAAATAAAAATAAAACATAAATTGAAGATAAGAATATACCATTTTATTGGGCTAATCAATTTTTCAATTAACTTTCAGAGGCCACAGCCTCCTTCTTCAGGTCAATATAGTATACTGCTGTTACATTATACTGTCCTGACCTGAGAAAGGGGGTTTTGGTCTCTAAAAGTTAGTAAAAAATGTATTAAAATAAGTCCAGTAAAAAGATTACCTTATTTTCTGTTTCTAAAAGTTTTATCAATACAACTACAATATTATTTTATTCTAAAGCAACAAAAAATCTTTTTTCAATCTTTTGTCGTTTCTGCTTTAATCATCTTGTCTTCACTCTCTTCTTTCTAGCCAGCATCTATCCTCTCTCTGTCTTCCATGCAGCATCAGCCCTTTCCATTCACTGTCTGCCCTCTCCTTGTTCCATGTGGTATCTTCCCTCTTTCTATGCTCCTTCCATAAACTGTCTATCCTGTGCCCCATCTCTCCTTTGTACATGATTGATTTCAGCTCTGCTAGCTCTCCATTTTTCTCTCTCTGTCACCACCTCTTCTGGCATCTCTCTCTTCTCCTTTCTTTCCTTCCCACCCCACGGGCTGGCATCTCTGTCTCCTTCCTTTCCCTGATTCCCTGGCATCTCTCTCCTTTTTTTCCCATCTCTCCCTCCCCCTCCATGCCCTGGCATCTCCTTTCATTCCTTCCTTTCCCACCCTCCCCCATCTTCCTTCTCCCTTTCTTTCTCCCTCCAGTTGCGTGCAGCAATTCTCTCCACCCTCTGCTCACTTTCCTCCTTCTGTCACCCCATCCCCGGTCATGAACTTCTTCGGGCAGCAGCAGCAGCATTCACAATTTGCTGCTGTTGCCGGCTTCGGGCCTTCTCTGTTGGATTCTACCTTCATGGAAACAGGAATTAGGCAGGATTCAGCAGAGAGGAAGGCCTGAAGCTGGCAACAACAGCAAATTGTAAACACTGCCCAAAGAAGTTAATGACGCTAGGCCTTGGAGCAACCACAGCAGCCCACTTCTCCCCCCCCCCCACCCCGCTGACCCTCCTATCTCTCCCTTCCATGCGAACCCCACCGTGAGATGACCGACAAACCTCCCTCCAGGAGCATTGGCAGCTGCAGCAATCTAAACAGTTATATAGCTATAATACCAAGAAAATTGCTTCATTAATAAAAAATAATAGCAAATTTTAAGAAAAATGGAGCTTTGTAATTAGTGACTTTGAGGGACCCCAGGAAGGGCTTTCAAATTTTTAAAAAAAATTATTTTCTGATCAAGTACAATCAAATTCATGGGGAAAACTTCAATTCAGTTTTTCCAACTTCAGATTTTTCTCAACAGCCTTTGAAAGCAGACATGGAAGATAGGCTCAGCCTTCTGGACAGGACAATATGATGGTGACACTTCTCACTCACTGTTTGTCCTTTTGTGGGAGGAAGGCCCAGCTGTGAAAAGGAGGAGCAGGAAAAAGTGAGTGGGGGGCTCTGAAAATGACAATGAAGAAAAAGCAAATTCTGTAGTGACAGTAAAGGAGAGGTAAAAGACTGTTCAGTTTGGCTCTTATGAGCTGCCAAAAAAACCCCCCAGCTGAAATAACTACCAAGAAAACAGCAGTATTAACAAGGGGGCTTGCAAGAATTTCCATTAAGATGGCAATTCATTAGTGCACTTTTTAAACGAATTATTTATAGCAGTACAGCCACTCTGCTTACACTTTTATTTTGAAATTCAGCTGGTTATAAGTAATAAAAACCCCATATACACCCCCAACAACCCCACGGGGCCTGATACCTTCTCACTCTGGCCACTTTCTACCCCCACTCTCGCGCTTCCCGTGCACCTGCATTGTAGAAGTGATTGAGCACGCCGGTCTCACCAAAGTCCAGTTTGTTGAAGTGCAGCGACTCCAGGGCGGCTGTCACACTCTTGCACACCTCCCGCAGGCACTGCAGCGCCACCACTGGGCTCGCCTCATTGATTACATAAGGCCACCATCGTCCTCCTGCTGCTACTACCTGCGCCAGTAAAGTGCTGGCTGTGGTAACCACAGCCGATGGCCCCTCACTGCACCACTTCATAAAAACTAAGGAGCGATGTAGAGAAGTGCTGCCGGGTCCTGCCTTCGCGGAAACAGAAAGTAGGCAGGACCCAGCAGCAAGAGCAACAAATTGTAAGTTTCCCGCCTTAGCCCGTAGCGAACTCATGCTCCAGGGCTCTGACGTGTGCGTGCCGGTTTCCCTTCTTTTCCCCCCTCCCCACCCCGGACATAACTTCCGGTTTCGGAGGGAAGAGAAGGGAAGCCGGCACGCACATGTTGAGAGCCCTGAAGCAAGCGTTCGCTACGGGCTAAGACGGGAGACAGGTTAATGAAGCATTTCCTCTTCTTGCTGCCGGGTCCTGCCTACTTTCTGTTTCCGCGAAGGCAGGATCCGGCAGCATTTCCCCCAATAGAGCTCCGGAGCATAAGCTCGCTACGGGCTGAAATCTCCAAGCCGTTTTTTTTTTGTTTGTTTTTTAATGTTCAGTAGCGGCGGCAGCAGCAGATGATAGCCGGGCGCTTGTCTAAATTAGCTGGGCGGACCGCCCAGCTAAAAGGCCCTAGGGAGAACACTGCTTATGGATCGCCATAGTGTTCGTTTTTCCTATGGCTGTCTCTCCTGCCGATTGTTCTCAACACGGGCAGTTGCTGTGCTTGGACACTTGTGGTCACCGCCATCCACAGCTTCTTCTTGCAGTGTCTGGCCCTCGATCTTGCCGATTTTTGCTTCCTCTGCTTTTTTCTTCAGCAGCGCATTTCCACTGCAGGCTTTCTTTTGTAGGACTCCTCACCTAATGTTAAGAATATGTTAAATTGAGTGTAATTTAGTCCTTTTTAAGTATTTTATGTATTGTATTGTCACCTAACAAATGTAAATTTTAATATGTACATCGCTTAGAAGTCTGATTAAGCGATTAATCAAGAAACCTAATAAACTTGAAACTTGAACTTGAAACTTAGAGTTTTCTAGGGAGCAGATTGTCTTGAGACACAGTAGCGTACTAAGGGGGGGGCGGTCCACCCCGGGTGACAAGCCCTGAGGGGGTGCTCTCGGCCTTGCCGTTCAGTCCCCCCCACCCCCGAAGGACCGCTCGCCTACCTGGCCTCCCTGTACCACCAAGAAGCAGCCGGCAGCTGGATCGCGATGTCAGCAATCCCTGAGCTGCTTCGGCGCTGCTTCCTGCGCTGTGGTCACGCCCCTCCTCTGATGTCAGAGGAGGGGCGGGTCCGCGGCGGAGGAAGCAGCTCCGAAGCAGCGCAGGGATCGCTGACATCGCGATCCCGCTGCAGGGTGCTTCATAGTTGGTGCAGGGAGGCCAGGGGGGTTAGCGGTCCTTCGGGGTGGGGCGGGCAGGCAGACAGGCCTTCAAGGGGTAGGGGGGGTGACAGGCAGGCAGGCCTTCAAGGGGGGGACGACAGGCAGGCCTTCATAGGGGAGACAGGCAGACAGGCCTTCAAAGGGGGGACAGGCCTTCAAGGGGGGAACAAGCAGGCAGGTTTTCAAGGGAGGGATAGGCCTTCAAGGGGGGGGACAGGCAGGCCTTCAAGGAGGGGACAGGCCTTTGGGGGGTGCAGGCCTTCAGGGGGGGACAGGCCTTCAAGGGGGGGATAGGCCTTCAAGGGGATCAGGCAGGCAGGCAGGCCTTCAAGAGGGGATGCAGGCCTTCAAGGGGGGTGCAGGCTTTCGGGGGGGAGTGCAGGCCTTTAAGGGGGGGACAGGCCTTCAGGGAGGGGGGCCCTGGTGTAAAAATACACAGAGGGAATGGGGGGGTTCAAAGAGAAGCATATATGCTAGACTTTGGGTGGGAAGAAATAATGGGTCTGAAAATAGAAGAGGGAGAGAGATGATGGACCATGGTTTTTAGAGAGGGAAGGAACAGAAAGGGAGAGAAGTTGGACATAACAGATGGTGTGGAGGGGGGGATAGAGATACTGGATAGGAGGGTAGTTGGGAAAAGAAAGGGAGAGATGGTGGACCCTGGGGTGGTGGGGAAGGAGGGAGAGATGCTGGATGAAAGGGTAGTTAAGAAAAGATGAATCTGTGGAAGGAGACGAAAAAAGGATAGATGCCAGACCTCCTGGGGAGGGAAGGAAAACGGGGAGGACAGAGATGGCAGATGGATGGTTAGCATGCAGAAAGAAGGAAGAAGGAGACCCTGGCAAGCAAGTTATCAGAAGACAACCAGAGCCTTGGACCAACAAGATTTGAAAAATAACCATACAACAAAAGGTAGAAAAACTAATTTTATTTTCTGTTTTGTGATTACAATATGTCAGATTTGAAATGTGTATCCTGCCAGAGCTGGTGTTAGACTGCAAACGCGAGCTAGGATTTAACAGAGAGGAAAAGTCCTTTTTGTTTCTTTATTTTATTTACACCACAGCGCCAGTGTGGTTAGGAGAAGCCAAAGGGGGGTGAAAAAGCTATAAAATAAACCCACCAGGATGTTTGAAAAAACAAACAAACACCCAATTGGGCAGGAAAGTTGAATCGATAAACCAATTCAATAGGCTGAATCGAATCAAAAAAATTTTTTTTTTTCTTGAATCGGGCAGCACTAGTTTGCGCTACTGTCTGCTTCAACCTCATGAATGGACGCTCAACTCCCCCACACTTCGTCAAGTATTTCTTCGCTGGGGAACTCCTCGGGTGGACCTCTTTGCGTCACCCAACAACTTCAAACTACCTCTGTTTTGTTCCCGCATTTTCTCGCCTCTTCGTCTCGAGGCGGATGCTTTTCTTCTGGATTGGAGGGGTCAGTTTCTTTATGCCTTCCCTCCATTCCCTCTAATTCTCAGAACTCTTGTCAAACTAAAGTCGGACCATGCCACGATGATTCTCATAGCGCCTCGGTGGCCCTGACAACCTTGGTTCTCTTTTCTTCAACTCAGCATCAGGGAACCTCTTCTACTACCGGTTTTTCCTTCTCTGCTCACTCAGAGTCAGGGGTCTTTACTTCATCCCAACCTGCAGTCTCTTCACTTGACGGCATGGTTCCTTTCTGCATAACAGATCCTTCTCAATTCTCTCAGTCTGTTCAAGATGTTTTTCTGGCTTCCAGGAAGCCATCCACTCGTCAGTGTTATGGCCACAAGTGGACTAGATTTTCGACTTGGTGTTCCGGTCGTAGTCTTCAGCCGAAATCTTCCTCTTTGGCTTCAGTTCTAGATTATTTGCTTCATTTATCTCAGTCAGGCCTTCAATCCACATCTATTAGAGTTCATCTTAGTGCGATTGCTGCTTTTCATCAACCTCTGGATGGGAAACCGCTCTCGGCACATCCTTTGGTTGCTCGTTTTATGAAGGGCCTTTTTAATCTTCATCCACCTATCAAACCTCCTCCAGTTCCAAAAACATAAAAATACTGGGTATCACTCTTGACACTCACCTAACTATGACCGACCACACAAATTCACTAGTGAAAAAATGCTTTTACACGCTATGGAAACTAAGAACCATAAAAAAATACTTCGACCCTACATCATTCAGGTTGCTGGTACAGACACTGACCCTATCCCTCCTCGACTATTGCAATATCATCTACCTGGGCATCCCACAAAAGACAATAAAAAAACTGAGATTAATACAAAACACCGCCGTCCGCCTAATTTTCGGACTAAGAAAAAACGACCACATCAGCCCCTACTATAAAAAGCTGCATTGGCTTCCAATAGAAGCGCGAATTCTTTTCAAATTTGCTTGCACCTGTTTCAAGCAAGCCTGGGGACTAGCGCCTTCATACCTACAAACTCACTTCAGCCTACACAACCCCACTAGAACGACCAGAAACAAAAACATCTTTGCTTACCCAAAGATTACAGGCTGCAGATACAAATCCTTCTTGGACAGAACCTTTAAGTTCCAAGCGAACAGACAGCAAATCTGGCTGAAAAACCACATAAACGAACCCAATACGACTTATAATGCATTCCGCAAATCGATCAAAACCGCCCTATTCGCAAAATTCATTGACTAAAACAGTCCCCCCCCCCTCTAAGACTCCCCTCCCCAACAAACGCCCTTCTCTCTCTCAAGAAGCCCCTCTCTTTCTGATCTCCTCTACCCTTAGAACTCCAACTTATGGATGTCCTAAATCTCTCAGATACTCTTCGCCCATAGTTCTCCAATTTAACACGTAAGTTTCCCATTTAGACTATCGTACTGCATTAAGACTCCTTGTACGGTATTATATTTAGACTTTTAAATGTTATTGTATTTAGACTCACTGTATTATATACTATTGTATTTAGACTGCATTATATGTTATTGTTTCTAGATTCACAGCATTGAATTGTAAGTGGATCTACGATATCGTATTGTATTAAGATTTCTGCTATTCGCTGAATGTCCAGCCTTCTTATAATGTAAACCGCCTAGAAGTCGCCTGACTATGGCGGTATAGAAAAATAAAGTTATTATTATTATTATTATTATAGATCTTAATGTTGTTCTGGCTCAACTGATGAAACCTCTATTTGAACCTATTGACTTGGCTCATTTTAAATATTTAACTTGGAAAGCTGTATTCTTGATTGCCCTCACTTCTGCCCGTCGAGTCAGTGAGTTGCAAGCGTTGGTCTCGGATCCACCTTTCACAGTTTTTCACCATGATAAGGTGGTTCTCCATACACATCCAAAATTCTTACCTAAAGTAGTATCAGATTTTCATATCAATCAATCTATTGTTCTACCGGTGTTTTTTCCTAAGCCGCATTCTCATCCCGGTGAGGCGTCTCTGCATACTTTGGACTGTAAACGTGCGTTGGCGTTTTACCTTCAACGTACTCAACCTCACAGAACATCTCCTCAACTTTTCATCTCTTTTGATCCGAATAGGTTGGGACGTCCTGTCTCTAAGCGTACCATCTCCAACTGGATGGCTGCTTGCATTTCTTTCTGCTATGCTCAGGCTGGTCTTCCTCTGCAGGGTCGAGTGATGGGCCACAAAGTTAGAGCTATGGCGGCATCTGTCGCTTTCCTCAGATCAACTCCTTGTCCCCTAATACTGTGCAAAATATAGATGTAGATGTAAATTTGAAAAAACTGATACATAACAAACACCACTTTACAAATTAACAAATAGAAATAAAATAAATAATGAGAAATAAGAAAATACCATTTTATTGGACCTATCCATTTTTCAATTAGCTTTCAGAGGCCAAATCTTTCTTCAAGACAGTACAGTATACTGCTGTTATGGTATCCTGTCCTGACCTGAGGAAAGGGGTTTAATTTAAAAAAATTGCCTTATTTCCATTTCCTATTTATAGATTTTTATCAATACAGTTACAATGCTACTTGATTCTATGCCGTACAGTGAGAGATTAGAGAAACTGGGCCTCTTCTCCCTTGAAAAGAGGAGACAGAGGGGACATTATTGAAACATTCAAGATAATGAAGGGAATAGACTTAGTAGATAAAGACAGGATGTGCACCCTTTCCAAGGTAGAGAGAACAAGAGGGCACACTCTGAAGTTAAATGGGGATAGATTCCATACAAATGTAAGGAAGTTCTTCACTCAGAGTGGTAGAAAACTGGAACGCTCTTCCGGAAGCTGTTATAGGGGAAAACACCCTCCAGGGATTCAAGACAAAGTTAGACAAGTTCCTTCTGAACCAGAACGTACACAGTTAAGGCTTGTCTCGGTGGCAAGTCAAATGCGCGAAGACAACTGAGCGCAAGACATGTAAGCGCAAGACAAGTGAGCATAAGATAACTGCGCTAAGACATAAGCACGCGGACAAAAGGGAGCAGACAAGTTAGCGCAAGACAAGTGAGCGCCGGCCACGCACTTTTGTCCCGTCACCAGATAATAGCGTGCAGGATCTTATAGTACAGGGATCTCAAAATCCCTGCTTGAGGGCGGCAATCTAGTCTCAGTTCATAATCAAGGGGTTATTGTAGCGACCCAACGGGCTACCTGGTTCCTACAAAGTTTGGGATTCGAAATCAGCTTTCCCAAATCTCAGCTTCAGCCCTCACAGAATCTACAATTCATTGGAGCTGTTCTGGACACTATCCAACTCGGAGCATTCCTTCCACAACAACGTCTGGAAGCTCTTCTTCAACTCTGTCACACAGTGTCTTCCCGCTCTTCTATCTCAGCGAGACACATGATGGTACTTCCAGGTCACATGGCCTCCACAGTACACGTGACTCCTTTTGCCAGACATCATCTCAGAATTCCTCAGTGGACCCTGACATCTCAATGGACGCAGGTTTGCAATCCTCTTTCTCGACACATCACAGTCACTCCTTCTTTGAAGCAGTCTCTCCGTTGGTGGATGCTCTCTTCCAATCTTTCCAGAGGCTTGCTTTTACAAACACCCCCTCATCAGAAGGTCCTCACGACAGACTCTTCGATCTACGCTTGGGGCGCTCATCTCAATGGTCTCCGTACTCAAGACCTCTGGACCAGTACGGATCGTCAGTGTCATATCAATCAGTTGGAACTCAGAGCGATCCTCAAAGCTCTCCATGCTTTTCAACATCTACTTCACAACACAGTAGTCCTCATTCGCACGAACAACCAAGTTGCCATGTATTATGTCAACAAACAGGGAGGAACGGGATCTGCCTCCCTTTGTCAAGAAGCTCTGGAGGTTTGGGACTGGGCAATCAGCCACAACACCTTTCTCAAAGCTGTCTACATTCAAGCGGCAAAGAATTGATTGGTGGACAACTTGAGTCATCTCCTACAACCTCACGAATGGACTCTCCATTCCTCGCCTCTTCATCACATTTTTTCACAGTGGGGAATGTCACAGATAGACCTCTTTGCAGCTCCCCACAACTACAAACTGCCTCAGTTCTGCTCCAGGATATACTCTCCTCACCGCCTCGAGGCAGATGCTTTTCTTCTGGAATGGACGAATCTTTTCCTCTATGCATTTCCTCTATTCCCTCTCTTTCTCAAGACTCTGGTCAAGTTGATGAACGATCATGCCACCATGATTCTAATCGCTCCTCAGTGGCCGAGACAACCCTGGTACTCCCTTCTACTTCAACTCAGCAGCAGGGAGCCATACCTTCTACCAGTTTTTCCTTCTCTGCTTACACAGAGTCAGGGATCTCTGCTTCATCTCAACCTGCAGTCTCTATACCTGACAGCCTGGTACCTCTCAACATAACCCCTCTTCAGTTTTTTCCATCTGTAAGAGACGTTTTAGAAGCTTCTAGAAAGCTTACAACTAGACAATGCTATCACCAGAAATGGACTAGATTTTCTACATGGTGTTTTTCTCATCATAAGGAGCCTCAGCATTCCTCCTTATCTTCTGTTTTGGACTATCTTTTGTACTTACCCAATTCTGGCCTCAAGTCTACATCTATATGAGTCCATCTCAGTACAATTGCAGCTTTCCATCAGCCTATTGAAGGGAAACCCCTCTCTGCTCATCCGGTGGTTTCCAGATTCATGAAAGGACTTTTCAATGTCAAACCTCCTCTCAAACCACCTCCTGTGGTTTGGGACCTCAATGTTGTCCTTACTCAACTCATGAAGTCTCCATTTGAACCAATTGATAAGGCTCATCTGAAGTATCTCACTTGGAAAGTGGTGTTTCTCATTGCCCTCACTTCTGCTCGATGAGTCAGTGAGCTGCAAGCTTTAGTTACTGACCCACCATTCACAGTGTTCCATCATGACAAAGTAGTTCTTCGTACTCATCCGAAATTCCTACCTAAAGTCTCAGAATTTCATCTCAACCAATCCATCGTACTTCTATTGTTTTTTCCAAAGCCTCATTCTCACCCTGGAGAATCAGCTCTTCATACTCTGGACTGTAAACGTGCTTTGGCCTTCTTGGAACGCACCAACCACACAGAACTGCTCCTCAACTTTTTGTTTCCTTCGACCCTAATAAGTTGGAACATCCTATTTCTAAGCGTACCATCTCCATTTGGATGGCGGCTTGTATCTCTTTCTGCTATGCCCAGGCTGGATTACCCCTTCACAGTAAAGTCACAGCCCATAAAGTCAGAGCAATGGCAGCTTCAGTAGCTTTCATCAGATCTACACCTATTGAGGAAATTTGCAAGGCTGCTACTTGGTCCTCGGTTCATACCTTCACTTCTCACTATTGTCTGGATACTTTCTCCAGACGGGATGGACAGTTTATATAGAAACATAGAATATGACGGCAGAAAAGGGCCATAGCCCATCAAGTCTGCCCATGCTAATGACCCACCCTCAGAACTTAGAGATCCCACATGCATATCCCATTTCTTTTTAAAATCTAGCACGCTGCTGGCCTTAATCACCTGCAGTGGAAGTTCATTCCAATGATCGACCACCCTTTCGGTGAAGAAATACTTCCTGGCATCGCCATGAAATTGCCCGCCCTTGATTTTCAGCAGATGTCCTCTTGTGGTCAAGGGTCCTTTAAGAAAGAAGATATCGTCTTCCAACTCGATGCGGCCCGTGATATATTTAAACATCTCAATCATGTCCCCCCTCTCTCTACGTTCCTTGAGCGAGTATAGCTGCAATTTATTTAGTCTTTCCTCATATGGGAGGTTCTTGAGTTCCGAGACCATCCTGGTGGCCGTTCGTTGAACCAACCCAATTCTCTGTACATCTTTTTGATAATGTGGTCTCCAGAATTGAACACAATATTCCAGATGAGGTCTCACCATGGATCTGTACAAGGGCATTATGACTTCGGGCCTCCGGCTGACGAAACCTCTACGGATGTATCCCACCATTTGTCTAGCCTTGGATGCAGCTTTCTCCATCTGATTGGCAGTTTTCATGTCTTCAATAATGAACACTCCCAAATCATGTTCTGCCTTAGTCCTAGCTAAGGTCTCACCATTTAGAGTGTAAGTTCTGCACGGGTTTCTGCTACCAAGGTGCATGACCTTACAGTTTTTAGCATTGAAGCCTAGCTGCCAAGTCGAGGACCAATGTTCCAATAAGAGTAGGTCCTGCTCCATACTATCAGGCAAAGCGCTGTTACCTACTATGTTGCATAGTTTGGCGGCGTCGGCGAATAATGTTATTTTACCTTGAAGCCCCTGAGTCAGGTCTCTTATGTATATGTTGAAAAGGTTCGGTCCCAAGACCAAGCCCTGTGGCACTCCATTGGTCACCTCTGATGTATTGGAGGGGGTACCGTTAACCACAACCCTCTGGAGTCTACCGCTTAACCAGTCATTGACCCATGTCGTCAATGTTGCTCCCAGTCACATCGACGTCATCTTGCTCAACAATCTGCAGTGCGGGACGCTATCAAATGCTTTGCTGAAGTCCAAGTATACGACGTCCAGAGACTCCCCCATATCCAGTTTCCTTGTTACCCAGTCAAAGAAGCTGATTAGATTGGATTGGCAGGACCTTCCCTTTGTGAATCCATGCTGGTGGGGATCCTGTAGATTCTTGAGTCCCGAGCGGCCATTCGTTGAACCAACTCAATTCTCCGCACATCTTTTTGATAATGTGGTCTCCAGAATTGAACACAATATTCCAGATGAGGTCTCACCATGAATCTGTACAAGGGCATTATGATTTCGGGCCTCCGGCTGACGAAACATCTACGGATGCATCCCACCATTTGTCTAGTTTGGCCAAACAGTATTACAAAATTTATTCTCCTAAATTGCCAACACTCCCACCATCCCATTCTGGTTAACTTGGAGGTCACCCATATGTGAGAATACCTGCCTGCTTGTCCTGGGATAAAGCACAGTTACTTACTGTAACAGGTGTTATCCAGGGACAGCAGGCAGCTATTCTCACAACCCACCCACCTCCCCTGGTTGGCTTCTCCGCTAGCTATCTGAACTGAGAAGACGCGCTCTGTGCTGGGCGGGAAGGCACTCGCGCATGCGCGGTGTGGGCGACTCGAAACTTCGAGTTTCTTCAAGCAAGTCTGCTTGTGAGGCGTCTGCATCCGGGCTCCGTTGATGATGTCACCCATATGTGAGAATAGCTGCCTGCTGTCCCTGGATAACACCTGTTACGGTAAGTAACTGTGCTTTATATGCAAATCTCTCTCATGCATTTTCATTAGGGGTAGCCTGAAAACCCGATTGGCCTGGTGGTCCTCCAGGGCAGGGTCGGGAACCACTGTTCTAGACAACATGGTTATTTCCCCATACTCGCATTGACTGCTGAAGGAATCCACTCCAGATTTTTCACTCTGCCTCCAGTGTACTTCACAGATCAGCTTAATGCCCTCTAGCAGTCTTTCCTTCTGCACGAATGGCTGCAGTGTGTGTGTTCTGCTCTCCTCATTTTTATTATTATATTTTGACATTATTTTAGTTCCCCATCATGTTTCTCAAAATTCCTACATGATACAGTCAGTGGGAAATTATATTTGTGTTTATTTTGAAGGGGGTCTATCATAAGCACCAGTTTGTTTTAAGGAAGCAAAACTTTTGGAAAATTTTGTTGTCCAGTGTTATGGAAGCAAATATTTATTCAAAGCAAGATGTAAAACTTTACCCACATTTCAAATTTAAACTAAACTAAACCTTAGGTTTATATACCGCACCATCTCCGTAGACGCAGTGCTCGGCACGGTTTACAGGATTTAGGATGAGAAAGGAACTCCAGTGCTTTCGGGCAAATGACCCTCAACTCTTTTAGTATAAATGTTTTGTTGTTACAGTTTTTTTCTTTGTCCCTTGCACAAGCTACAGGAACTCAGTTCCTTGAGCAAAAGAAACTTTGTTTTTAAATTGTGCAGAAAAATTGATCTGTTGTGTGTTTGGGGGGGGGGTTCTTTCATTTTTCTATCTGCTTTTATCTGAAGCTTATGAAAAATGTAATCTTAAGAGCTAAATTTAAGTCTGTTATTTTATATACTGTATAACTACAGGTGTTCCAAACAGTTTTGGATAGTGCATCACCAGAAGACTCTGTACCTTCATATGGACACTATACCATCATACAGGAAGATAAGAGACTTCAACATTCCCTTTAATCGGACAGGATAGGAGCTTTGAGCAAGGGTCCAAGGCCAAGCATCTGTCTAGGCTGGAATTGATGAAAAGTGAGTACCAGCAGCAACATTTGAAGCAGAGAGAAGAGACATTAATAAATCTCTTTCCCCAACAGCAACCAACTGCTTTGATCAAAGCTCAGATCTGCTCGCATCACCATCTTCCTTTGTATACTACCATGCAATCTGACTTCCCAGGGAAAGACCCACAGGCTCTGTGCAAGAAATGCTTCTCCTCAGCAGAATCCCACAGTAAGAACACCAATTCTGACTATAACAGTCAAGTTCAAATGTGGCCCTCAAATTGGGTGGCCAAGAAAAGTGCTGGAATAGATCGAGCTTATCCCCTAAGACCTGTGTTTCATAGAAAGACAGCAAGCCTGAACAATATTATTCACGTTGGAGAACCCAACACTACTATACTTCAGCATTCACTTCCCACAACAAACTTGAGCACTCCTAGCTCCAAAAGAAGAACATTGTCCACTACTAAAGAAGAGGTCATATGTACTTCTACACCATCTGAAGGGCCAAAGGGGATACAACACAGATCAAGGTCTAATCCACGAAGGCCAGAATCTTGGCAGATCCAGAAACTGGAGGCAATGGGAGAAAACCTGGAGCTGGAGATTCAAAGGAAGGAAGCCCTCCTGCAAGAGAAACTTAGAAGGACAGAAGAAGAGTTGAGGAGGATACAGAGAGAGAAGGAGCAAGTAGAAAAGGAAGCAAGAAATGGAAATGAAAGACATGAAACAGGGAAGACCCTATATGAGAGAGAGGCCATGTTCCCTAGGAAAGAAGTGGGGACTGCAGTAACTAATGGATTCAAGAACATTATCAAATTGTCATCCAGATCTAGTAATGAAGAGGAGGATGAGGAGACCGATATCAGCATTAACAAAAGCAGACTGATTGCCAAAAATAATAAAGCTTTGGTTAATCCAGCCATACACGCTGTTTCTTACAGGCATAATCCCCTGATCAGTCCCCAAGAGCACACAGTAGTAAGGCTAAAAAAAGAAAGACTAGTTGCAAGTAATAGCAAAATGCGAGCTCAAGAGATTTCAGCCCCATTTGAGATTATCTCCATCCACCAGTTAGATCCTCAACTTTTAGCAAATGGCTCTGTTACTCCTTTTTCCAGAGGCCACAGCTATTGCAGCCCAGAAGAACTGTCGGACCAAGTAAAGCCTCCAACCATGAACTTAGATCTGTATACAGAGATACCATCTGATGTCGGTGAGGATAACAAATTTTACCCAGCAAATGCTATTGCGAATGACCTGATGCCATGCCCTGTCTGTAATCGCAGCTTCCTTTTGGAAAGATTGGAAAAACATGCAACAGTCTGCAGAAAAATGCAGAATTCTAAGAGGAAAGTGTTTGATTCATCCAAAGCCAGAACAAGGGGCACTGATCTGGAGCCGTACATGTATAGGAGCAGAGCCGCCCCAGCCATGGTAGGAAACTCCTGCAAGACAAACATTGTGAAAACTTATTGCCTTTTACTACTCACTCTGTTCAAACTTTTTTCTGTTGTCACTGTGTTCTTTCTGCCTCCTTGCTAACGATTTAATTGCTCAGGACATTACTTTTCTCTGTGTATACTTGGGTGTTCACATTTCCTCTTTTGGATGTTTATATCATTCCTTTGCAAGTGTTTGTCTTCTGTTTTATCTTGGCCTCCATTTTTTTTCTTTATTTTTATAGTGTCCCCGTAACATAGGGCTCCTTTTACAAAGGTGCGTTAGGCCCTTAACGCGCTAAAATGCCGCACGCGCTAGCCGCTACTGCCTCCTCTTGAGGAGGCAGTAGTTTTTCAGTTAGCGCACGCTATAGTGCGCGCTAATCTGGTGTGTGCGCTAAAAACGCTAGCGCACCTTTGTAAAAGGAGCCCATAGTTTTGTTCATTTATATATTTTTTTCAATTTTTAGAAGTGTTATCATTTTTATTGAGACAAGAGGCAGCTGGATAACAAGAACAAAACACTAGGCAACAAAGCAAGCAGTGGAACAAACATGAACAAAGTGACACAGCCAAGTAGGGAGCACACAGAGATACTGAAAAAGGTACATCAGAACTACGTCATGAGCGAAGAAAAGTGCAAAAAAGCAGCTCTCCAGCCAGCAACCCCTGTCCATTTTAGATAAAGAAGAACAATCAGAATCCCCAAACGATTCAACACAGGCAATCATCACCCTGTCACAGCATACACAATCCAGACATAAACACCCCCTTACACCCCAAGGCACACCCACACATATGCACACACAGACACTTACACACTCTCTCCCTGCTGGAGGAACGCCACCCCCATCATAAAAGGGATCCCTGACAACAAAAGGGAAATAATAACAACATCAGGCACAGGTCAAGGTGGACCAGGTGGGGAGGGAGCCCCTCAAGGCTGCCAGCGGATGTGCAGCTTGTGGCAGAGAAGATTGAATGCACTTGTCATATCACCAGGCCGCAGATTGAATGCACTTGTCCTATCACCATCCCTCATGGCAAAAGGAGTAAAAGAAATAGGGAAACCAGACAATCTATCACAGGAAAACATTACTGCATCGAATGTCATATGTATGACTACCTCCCCTCCGGGAGGCAGGCGTACATATGCAGTCGATGCCAGGAACTGGATAGCCTGAAGAAGGAGGTCGGGAGACTGCAGGTTCGAGTACAGGAACTGGAGGGACTCTGCACCATAGAGGAGCAGTGCTGGGCAACAGAAGACACCGCCAGAGAGGACCACATCACGGAGCAAGTTAGGGAACTCGAGAAGTTCATCGAGGAGGCCTGCAGGATGGTGGAGGCACAGGACCACAAGCACATCAGGAGGGAGCTAACAGACGGACGACAAAATCCACCAGACGCCATGGGAGTAGGACCTTGCAGAGAATCTGGACAGGCAGATGAGGAGGAGACCCGACAAATCCCGGAGGAGGGACTAGAGGACTGTACCACCGACACAGACCTAAGACCAGAGAGACATTTGAAGAAGGGGAGATCTGCTATCGTGGTGGGAGACTCAATCCTGAGAGGAGTGGACAGTCACATAGCTGGAGGGAGAGAGGACTGTCTAGTGACATGTCTCCCGGGAGCAAGAACGAAGGACGTCACCGACAGAATCGAGAGGATCCTGGAAGGGGCCGTGACGGAGGAGACAGCTGTAGTATCCATGTTGGAACCAACGACGTCAGCAGGAGGGACTACAACAGGACTGCACTAACCGATCAGTTCAGGTTCCTGGGGAGGAAACTGAAACTGAGGGCAAGGAAGATAGCCTTCTCAGAGATCCTGCCAGTACCTAGAGCGGATGCAAGGAGGCAGAGCGAACTACAAGCAATAAACGGTTGGCTCAGGAGATGGTGCGAGGAGGAGGGTTTCCTTTTTGCACGGAACTGGACAACCTTCCTGGGAAAGAATAAGCTCTACAGGAGAGACGGACTGCACCTGAGCACGACTGGGACAAGGATGCTGACACGCAACGTCCAGAGCGTCATTGATCTGGCTTTAAACTGAGGAAGAGGGGAAAGCCGACAGTCGATCTGACACATCGGACAAAAGTATCAAGTAAGGATACTGAGCAGGGACATTGTAAAAGAGGGCTGGGGACTGAGTGGGAACTTTTGGGAAAAGGACCTAAGGATACAACACAGGGGCCCAGGGCCATGGACATAGAGCAAGGACATTGTAAAAAAGGGATCGGGACTGGGAGGGAACTTTTGGAAAAAGAACCTAAGGACGCAATGCAGGGGACCCGGGCCAAAGATATTGAGCAAGGACACTGTAAAAGAGGGCTCAGGTCTGAGTGGGAATTTTTTGAAAATGGACCTAAGGGAGAATTGCAGGGGTCTAGTGCACAAATAAAACTGGCAAGCAGCACTAATAGAGAACAACGGAATCCAGAGGGACAACCAAAAACAGGGGAACAGGCTGAGGACGAAACAGACACACCACAGGAGGAGGATGACCGAGACGAGGCTTGGGGTTTGGCAACTCACGAGGGAGCCAGGAGCGCCAAACCACGAGGACATACAGCAAAAAAGGCGAACAAACGGGACTTACTTTGCCTATACACTAATGCTAGGAGCCTAAGGGCTAAAATGGGAGAGCTGGAAATCCTAGCCAGTAAAAAGGGCATAGACATAATTGGAGTCACAGAAACGTGGTGGACTAATGACAATGAATGGGATGTGGCTTTACCAGGATTCAAACTCTACAGGAGAGATAGGTCACACAAAAAGGGTGGAGGAATAGCGCTATATATAAAAGATTCTATACCTTCAACCAGGATGGAAACAACAGTAAAGGCGGACGACTTGGAATCACTATGGGTTAAGCTACCAGGAGGAACTGGAGCAGACATAAAATTGGGTCTGTACTATCGCCCACCTGGACAAACGGAAGAAATCGACCAGGATCTGGAGGCTGAACTGAGGCAGGTATGCAAAAGCGGAATTGTGGTGGTAATGGGAGACTTCAACTACCCGGGAATAAACTGGAGTATTGGGCACTCAAACTGCATGAGGGAGACCAAATTCCTGGAAGACACGAGGGACTGTTTCATGGAACAGCTGGTCACAGAACCAACACGGGGTGATGCCACCCTTGACCTGATCCTCAACGGACTAGGGGGACCCGCTAAGGAGGTGGCGGTACTATCCCCGCTAGGAAACAGCGATCACAACACGATCCAGTACAGGCTAGAAATTGGATCATCAAAGGTGAAAAGAACTACAACGACTGCACTTAACTTCAGAAAAGGGAATTATGATGCCATGAGGAAAATGGTGGGAAAGAAACTCAACGACAGCACAAGGAAGATGTAGTCCGTAGAAAATGCCTGGACCATACTCAAGGGCACAGTGCACGAAGCACAGAACCCGTGCATCCCCAAGTACAGGAAAGGGTGCAAAAAAAATAGAACAAAAAACCCAGTCTGGATAACAAATGCAGTGAAAAAGGCGATAAATGACAAGAAAGCATCATTCAAAAAATGGAAACAGGACAAAACAGAGGAGAACCAAAAGGAACACAAAAAACACCAAAAGGAGTGTCATCGACTGGTTAGGAAAGCAAAGAAAGAATATGAAGAGAGACTGGCAGGGGAAGCAACAAACTTCAAATCATTCTTCAAGGTACGTTAAGGGGAAGCAACCAGCAAGGGAGGAAGTGGGACCCTTGGATGATGGGGACAGAAAGGGAGTGGTAAAAGAGGAAAAGGAGATAGCTGACAGGCTAAATAAGTTCTTCACGTCAGTTTTCACGAGGGAGAACACAACCAACATTCCAGAGCCCGAGGAGATCGTAAAAGGAGAGCAGGATGAAAATCTGGTCCAGCTAGAGGTGAGCAAGGTGGATGTCCTCAGGCAGATAGACAGGCTAAAGAGCGACAGATCGCCAGGTCCGGATGGCATTCACCCAAGGGTACTCAAGGAACTAAGGAACGAAATAGCTGAGCCACTTTGACAAATATGCAACCTATCCCTAAAGACTAGAGAGATCCCGGAAGACTGGAAAATAGCAAATGTCACACCCATCTTCAAGAAAGGCTCAAGGGGAGACCCAGGAAACTACAGGCCGGTGAGCTTGACCTCGGTCCCGGGAAAGATGATGGAAGCGCTGATTAAGGACAGCATCTGGGAACACATCGACAACTATGGGCAGCTAAAGTCGAGCCAGCATGGCTTCTGCAAGGGTAGGTCATGCCTCACGAACTTATTGTACTTCTTTGAGGGGGTAACCAGCCAGGTGGATAAAGGGGAATCCATAGATATCATTTACCTTGACTTCCAAAAAGCCTTCGACAAGGTGCCACATGAAAGACTACTAAGGAAGCTATGGAACCATGGGGTGCAAGGGGAGGTCCACCGATGGATCAAAAACTGGCTGGCGGACAGGAAACAGAGGGTTGGAGTAAAGGGACATTACTCAGACTGGCAATGCGTCACGAGCGGAGTTCCACAGGGGTCGGTGCTGGGACCGCTCCTATTCAATATATTCATTAACGACCTGGAGGCAGGAACAAAGTGTAAGGTTATTAAATTTGCGGATGATACCAAACTATATCGCAAGGTCAATAACATGGAGGACTGCGAAGATCTCCAAAAAGATCTGACAACACTGGAAAAATGGGCCGAAATGTGGCAAATGAGTTTCAACATAGAGAAATGCAAGGTCATGCATATAGGGAAAAAACCCCCGATGTTCATGTACAAAATGGGGGGATCAGCGCTAGGGGTGAGCGACCTTGAAAGAGACCTGGGAGTGATGGGAGACACAACATTGAAGGCGTCGGCGCAGTGTGCCACGGCCTCAAGGAAAGCAAACAGAATGTTGGGTATCATTAAGAAGGGTATTACGACCAGGACAAAGGAAGTCATCCTGCCACTGTATCGTGCTATGGTGCGCCCGCACTTGGAGTACTGTGTTCAGTTCTGGTCGCCGTACCTCAAGAAGGACATGGAGGTACTTGAGAGGGTCCAGAGAAGAGCAACTAAGCTAATAAAGGGCATGGAGGACCTCTCATATACTGACAGACTGAAAAAGCTAGGGCTTTTCTCCCTGGAAAAGCGGAGACTAAGAGGAGACATGATAGAAACCTTCAAGATCATGAAGGGCATAGAAAAAATAGACAGGGACAGATTTTTCAAATTAAGGGGATCAACAAGTACAAGGGGGCATTCAGAGAAACTGAAAGGGGAGAGGTTTAGAACAAACGCCAGGAAGTTCTTTTTCACACAGAGGGTGGTAGATACATGGAACGCGCTACCAGAGGATGTGATAAACAGGAGGACGCTACAGGGGTTCAAAGAAGCTTTGGATAGGTACTTTGAAGACAAAGGGATTGAGGGGTACAGATAAGAGGTAGATTATAGGGATGGGATTAGAGGTAAGTTACAAAATTAATCAGGGACCACTGTTCAGGCATTAGGCCTGATGGGCCGCCGCGGGAGCGGACCGCTGAGCAGGATGGACCTCTGGTCTGACTCAGCGGGGGCAACTTCTTATGTTCTTAATAGCGATTAAGCATTAGTGTCCAATATCTGCTGCCAAAAGCTACAATAAAATTTCCAATGGTCCTGTGGGCGAGACGAGTAGGCGTCCAACTCAAAGCGAGCCTGCTGCTTCATCAGGGCATTCCACAGGATGTAGGGTGTCACACCCGTGCTCTAGCCGCGGGATCGTGACACAATGCTCTGGCCCGGTGTGTCCCCTACTACCAAGGGACCCTTCAGGACTTGGCTTGGCTTCCTATCAGCCTAATAGGGCATGCAAGGCAAGAGTCTCAGACAGGATGTAGCAAATCAAAAGGTTTTATTGTGATCACTGGTTTCATTCAACAAAAGAAATAGGCTTCAGTTCAGCAGGTTTCAAAATAGGCACTCAATACTATGAGGCAAACACAAGCTGCTCAAACAAGGCAAAAGCTTCAAAATCCAGTGTCCAGGTTTTTGGGTGTGTTCCACCTTAACATACAGTCTCTTGCCTCTGGACTTTCTTAGCAAAACTTTATACAGTCCTTTTCACCAGGGCAGTTTGGTTTTAGAAACATTAACTGAGCTGCTTCAGCTCCAACAGCTGTATCAGTTCAAAGGTAGGGAATCCCATAAAAGAAAACAAACTTTAACAACAAAACTGAGCAACGAGAAACCTGGCCAGCATGTCACATGGTTTCCCCAGCTTACCGTTTCCTCGCACACACTTGCTCTGCAAGACGGATTCTTCATTTGTACAGGTTTCCAAAAGGCACACTCAGCACATCTCATGCTGTGAAGGAGTTTTCTTTCTGCTTTGCCTAGCTGGGGAACGTGCAGGGCTCTCGGCACAGCTCCCTGCTGTGCCGTTCAGTTAATCAATTATGCACACCTGTGTGAAAGAACCTCCCATCAGCTTAGCAGGGAACAACGTTTGTTAGCCTCATAAATAAAGCTTTCTAGCAATGGCTCAAAGTTCACTATCTGAAGGGAGAGACATACAAAACCCCTTTAAACAAACATTGGTATCACTGAGGGCTTCACTACTGGGAACACAGTCAATATACATATTCCTTACTGCATGTCAACATCCATGGGCACAACCTCTGGTCCTACCAGACTCTCTTGTGTTCCAGCGGTGGTCCTCAAGCTGCCTAAGCATCATTCCTCCAAGTCGAAGCATTCCTTCTCTTCGACCTCGGAGCCTTTAGCCTCAGCAAGTAGTTCAGTTTCAGACTCGGATCCACAATTGCAGGCTACCATCCAGACCATTTTGGAGCGGGAATTTGTTCAGTTACTGAGCAAATTTAGCCCTGCCTCAACTCAGCTTCCTGCAGTCCAGCCTGGGCATTCAGCAGTCTCACAAGAGGTCGAGTCCTTGCTTGTGCCTCGAGCTAAAGCTACACACTCTATGCAAGGAGTCGAGTCTTTGCGAGTGTCTCGTCTGGAATACTCATACTCCATACAAGTAGCCGAGTCTTTAAGAGTGCTTTGAGATTCCTCGATTCATACCACAGAGTCTATGGGACTTCGATCTACAGCTTCTAGCCCTATATCCTCATTTAAGACATTGCCCGTTTCAAGGCATAGGGCGAAGTCTCCTCGATCTCGCATGAGACCTGCTTCCAGGCAGCACTCTCACCGCCGGTCGAGGCCCTCATTGAGGCCCTCATCGAGGCGCAGGTCCTCCTCCAGAGAGAAGCCTTCCTCATCCGGGTCTTCCAGCTCTTCGAGGCCTCCAACTCCTTGAGACAGGACACCAATAGCATAACCTGAGGGCTCAGCTGATTCCAGTGCCTCGCCCCAGTCTGTTTATTTGCTTGGATATCAATACTCCAGAGAAGCATCACCTTCGTTTCCCACTCCAGGCACCTCGAGGTCATCGAATCCCTCTCGGGGCCATGCTCTGGCTGATCAATTGTCCTTTTCCTCCTTCCTCCGTCAAATGGCTGAGGACCTGGATCTTAAATTGGACTCTGGTTCTAAGTACTCTAAGGAGTATTTAGAGGAAATGAGTTTGCCTTGACCTCCTGCGGACTCTCTCAAACTTCCTCTTTTTTTTTTTATTTCTTTATTTATAATTTTAACAATTGACAATCTTATAAGTCAAACAAGAAAAATACAATGTAAAATGAAAATATGATATATCAAATTATTTGAAGACTCCTCCTTATTACAAAGTATAGTTAGTCCTCAATATAGGGTACGTAGCTAAATAAAACGGAAATAATACATCGGAATTTAAATCAAAAGGAAATAAAGAATGGGGGCCTGACTGCTCTTAGGACAATTGTTTTCCTGAGCTATCTTGGAAAACAGGAAAATTCATATAGTAGATACATACTGTTCTCTATCCGAGACAAATTTAGACAACTGCTGCAGTTCATAGAAGACATATCTATTTTCTTTATATACCAATACGTACTTACAGGGGTATCTTAAAGCAAAGGTTGCCCCTAAGCGGACTGCCTGAGTTCTCAAAATGAGAAATTATTTCCTTCTCTTCTGGGTGGAACGAGAAACATCAGGATACATTCTTATAATGTTTGTCAAAAAAGGAACATCTTTATATTTGAAAAACATCGTAAGTATCCATTCCCTATCAAAGTCAATAGCAAACTGTACAATTAATGTGGCTGAAACCTGAACCTCAGTGTCCGACTTCTCCAAGAAATTAGTCAAGTCCAAACTATCAGCAGAAACATTCTGCTGGTTAGGATTTTGAGATTTAACTGTCGTAGGAAGGAAATAGATTTTTGAGGGAAGGTGGGTATGAGGTTTCAAGCACTTTCAGAATTTCACTCATATCTTTTAAACATTGCTAAGGCAGTTATAGGATGGACTTTAGGAAAATTATTAATCCGGAGATTACATCTCCTAATAGAATTTTTCATCATTTCTTGCTTAAAGTGCAAACTAGCACTGTCCTTAGCCCAAGTTATAACTTGTATTTCCAAGGGTTTTATCATAGTCTCCAAATCAGTCACTTTATTCTCTAAGGATGTTACTGTGGTCTTAAGTTCCAGATTTTCTGAAAGTGCTGTAGTATATCGCATGGAAAGTTGCTGTATTTGATTCCCTAGAGAAGATTGCATGTTAAATATAGCATCCCATATCAACTCCATTGTGAAGACTTAGGCCTCTGTAAGAGAACAGCTTCTGCTCGAGGCCCCTGCAGCACCCAGTGCACCAAGAGCTGCCTCAGTTGTAAAGGAGTCTTCCTGGTTTTGCTGTACTCTCGATACCAGCTGGGAAGAAGTTTCAACCTCCTCTTGCCCCCTTCAAGAGTCGGTCCTCCCACTCCGTGGGGCCAGCAAGAAGGATTCACGGGCTGGCACATCCAAAAAGGACTCTCCCGTCGCACCAGGACAGCTGAGCGGACTTCGCTTATCGGAGGATAGTGTGACGCCCTCGAGGAAGAGATCTCGCGCCTCAGTTTGCGCGGTCTCTCCTGCCGTGGATATCTCCGATCGCTGCGTTCCAGAGTTGCACTCCACAAAGGAAATGTAAGCTTGCAGAAAGTGCTGCTTTTATTGTGCTATTGTGATCCATGAGGATTCTCTCCTCTCTGAACCTAGGGATATTACTGCTGCCTTATAGCAATGCTCTGTGATGCCTCACACCTATTGTGTATTTATTTCTGTTGCTGACCCTCTCTCAATTTCTATTATTCCTTGGGTTGCATACACAAGACCTATATTACATAGCTAAGATTCATATTTTCCTTTTATCTATTTCCTGTTAATAAGTTATACCCTCACTCCTTGCATTCTGTAATTCACCGACTGTCCAACTTCATTCTGTAATTTGCTTTATCCAGTATTTGGCTTTTTCTGTAATTCATTTCATTCTGCAAATCGCCTTATTGTCCAGCTCTATTCTATATTTCACAGAGTGTCCAACTTTATTCCTTGGAATGTAATTTGCTGATTGTCCAGCCTTTTTTGATGTGAACGTCATTCGACTATGGCGGTATAGAAGAATAAAATTGTTATTATTATTATTATATTTCTTCCTGTGGTCTCTGATATAATGTTTTAAGCCACATTTACCTCTTCTTCACAGCAAAAAATTCATGCTAAGAAGAGTACATGGCGCCAGAAGCATGAGTCTTTCATCCAGACCATCCGACAATCTCGTGAGATGCAGGTGGTTATTGCCAAGGTTGGAAAGCTTTCTGATCTGCCACCGCCCATGCAAGATGAGAATGCAGATTACATCATGTGCCCTCATTGCAGCCGACGATTTGCCCCAAAGGTAGCTGAAAGGCACATACCAAAATGTGAGACAATCAAAAATAAACCGCGTCCCCCTCCACAGAGGAGACATTAACTCTTCCCCAGAAAAGGAAGCACCAACCTTGCCATCCACCATACCTGGGCACTAGCTATTCTTCACATTTGGATTTTATCAAATGAGCCAAGGACCAAAGAATTCCATATAAAGAGCTATGAAATGGAAGATATAAGTTACCACTGTGCTATGAAAAAACATAAAGAGCACACTGGCAACACTAACCTCCTACCCCCCTTTACAAAACTGTAACACAGTTTTTAGCACCGACTGCAGCGGTAACAGCTCCGATGCTCATAGAATTCCTATGAACTTAGGAGCTGTTATCGCTGCAGCCGACACTAAAAACCACGCTACGGTTTTATAAAAAAAAAAAAAAAGGGAGGGGGGTAAGTTTGGGACATAATTAAGAAAAAAGGGGGAAAAAACAGTTTTTACTGGAAGATCCAGTCTGTATTACAGAGTTACCTACCAACACTGGCTCTGGAGGACTTTTGGCCATTCTTGGTTTAAAACTTAATTCCATATGTTACTAATAAGAGGAAGAGTCAAAAAGCTAGAAATGACCTCAAGTCTTTCTCCTGGCAAATGCAACACTAATATATAATGGTTTCTGTGAAAGATAAACATGAATGATCGTATACCATAAAATAATGGCAAACACTTTGCAGAGCCAAAGGGGTCAGAATTAGAGAATGACAGGGAAAAAATTTGTCCCCATCCCCGCAAACCATCTGATCCCATCCACACAAGCCTTGAATAGTTTTATACTGAACTTATTTTATTAAAGTATAAAAAGAAACAATATTCTGTACAATTGTCATTTTATAAATAAAAGTTCTGGCTGCTGAACTAGAGAAAGATGTTCAGCTGGCAGGGCTTTGTTTATAAATGTTTATCAACACAACTACCGTGTTTCCCCCAAAATAAGACCTACCCTGAAAATAAACCCTAGCATGATTTTTGGGGTAGGTCTTAATATAAGCCCTACCCCAAAAAATAAGCCTATTCACCGGCAGCCCTATCCCCCCCATCTCCCTCCCATCCAGACCGCGAGACAGAAATAAATGTACCTTATAACAAACCGGCAGCGTCGGCAGAAATCTAGACAGGCTGCTTCGCGGCCTGGACTGTTCCTCTGCCGCATCACTGATGACATCATCAGCAATGCGTCAGAAGAACAGCCCAGGCCGCGAAGCAGCCTGTCTAGATCACTGCTGGTTTGGTATAAGGTACATTTATTTCTGTCTTGCGGTTCGGATGGGAGGGAGAGATGGGTCAGCAGAGGGGAGGGGGCATGGGGGTGCGCAGCAGCAGGGGGATAGAAAGATGCTACACAGGATGGGAGGAAGGGAGGGATACAAGCTGCAAGGGTTCTGGTGCACAAGGGATGGGAGGGAGGGATAGAAAATCCTGCATAAGGGGATGGGTGAGAGGGGAGGAAAGATGCTGCACATGTAGGGGAGAGAAAGGAAATAGGAAGAATTGCGGAGGAGAGGAAGGTAGAGATTATCATTGTACATGAAAAAATAAGACATCCCCGAAAATAAGACACTGTCATATCAATTTTGGGCCCAAAAAAGGCACTAGGACTTATTTTTGGGGAAACACGGTAATATACTACTTTATCCTAAAGCAAAAAAAATAAATAAAATTTTCTATCTTTGTTGTCTGGTTTCTGTTTTCCTCATCTTCTCAATTCCTTCCATCCACTGCCTTCTCTCTCCCTTCCATTTCTCTCTTCACACACCCCCCTCCCATTGGTCTGGCACCAATCTTTTTTCCTCCGCTCCTTTCAGCGTCTTCTCCCCACTCTCTCTTCTCCATTTCCCTTCAGCATCTCCCCACTCTTTCTTCCCCATTTCCATCTTCTCCCTATCCATTTCTCTTCAGCGTCTTCTCCCTACTCTCTTCTCCATGTCCCTACTCTCTCTTCTCCATTTTCCTTCAGCGTCTTCTCCCCAATCTCTCTTCCACATTTCCGTCTTTTCCCTACTCTCTCTTCTCCATTTCTCTTCAGCATCTTCTCCCTACTCTCTCTTCTCCATTTCCCTTCAGCGTCTTCTCCCTACTCTCTCTTCCCCATTTCCCTTCAGCGTCTTCTCCCCACTTTCTTCTCCATTTCCATTCAATGTCTTCCCCCACTCTTTCTTCCCCATTTCCATCTTCTCCCCACTCTTTCTTCTCCATTTCCGTCTTCTCCCCACTCTCTTCTCCATTTCCCTTCGGAATCTTCTCCCCCCTCCTCTTCCCCAGTTCCCTTTGGCGTCTTCTCCCCTCTCTCTAAACTAAACCTTAAGTTTATATACTGCATCCTCTCCATAATTATAGAGCTCGGCACGGTTTACAAGAGTTTAATAAAGGAAGGAGTAGCATAGAGGGGTTGGATGTTAAGTCCAGGGGAGAAGAGAACATTATAATTTTGTGAAGAGCCTAGTTTTCAGGTGCTTACGGAATAATTGGAAGGAGCCCAGAATCTGCAGTGGGGTGGTAAGATTATTCCAGAGCTCTTTGATTCTGAAAAAGAGAGATTTGCCCAATTTTCCTGCATAGAGGATACCTTTTAGCGAGGGGAAGGATAGTTTAAGTTTTTGGGTGGGCCTGGTGGTGTCAGGGCTCAAGATGTCTTCTCCCCTCTATTCCCCAGTTCCCTTCGGCGTCTTCTCCCAACTCTCTCTTCCCCATTTCCATCTTCTCCCTATTTCTTCCCCAGTTCCCTTCAGCATCTTCTCCCCTCTCTTCCCCAGTTCCCTTCAGCGTCTTCTTTCCCCAGTTCCCTTCAGCATCTTCTTCCCCTCTCTCTCTTCCCCAATTCCCTTCAGTGTCTTCTTACTCTCTCTCCTGCATTTCCCTTCAACATCTTCTTCCCACACTTCTCTATTTCCCTTCAGCGTCTTTTCCCCACTTTTTCTTCCCCCATTTCCGTCTTCTCCCTTCTCTCTCTTCTCCATTTCCCTTCAGCATCTTCTCCCTACTCTCTCTTCTCCATTTCCCTTCAGCATCTTCTCTACTCTTTCTTCCCCATTTCCGTCTTCACCCCACTCTCTTCCCCATTTCCCTTCAGTGTCTTCTCCCCACTTTCTTCCCCATTTCCCTTCAGCGTCTTCTCCCCACTCTCCCCCAGTTCCCTTCAGCGTCTTCTCCCCTCCACCCCATTCTCTCTCCACCCCCCTTCGCACGTTTCAGCAGCCCCCTTCCTCCCACCAGTCGGGCACCTCCCTCCCTCCCTTCCCCTTACCTTCGTGGCAATTTATACAAGGTGAAATAAAGCCGCTTAGTTTACCTCATTGGAATGACTATGAGATGGCATTGCATTTTCCAAAACAGACAATGTTTTATTGTTAGTATATAAAACTTACAAAATTACAGCAGCAAAGACAAATCAGAAAATATTATATTGTAAGTTCAGAATATGCAATGGAGAGAACCTACAATTATGCCATGCATGTGTCGTACAGCACTGATAATGTCACAGCACAAAGTGGCCAAAGAGCCTTAAAGAAGTGTCTTCTCAGCAGGGGATAGAAACAAGAGCTTTTGCAAAGGCCAGCAGGTTTAGCATTTCAAAAGGATACATGACTCTTGCAGATAGCAAGGCACAGGCTGCTACAGCCAGTGTGTGAAAGAATTCTTCAGTTTAGCTTGTACAAGAACATAAGAATTGCCGCTGCTGGGTCAGACCAGCAGTCTGAGCGCTCACACGGCGGCCCTCTGGTCAAAGACCAGCGCCCTGAGACTAGTCCTACCAGCATACGTTTTTGTTCAACAGGAACTTGTCTAACTTTGTATTGAATCCCTGGAGGGTGTTTTCCCCTATAACAGACTCCAGAAGAGCGTCCCAGTTTTCTACCACTCTCTGGGTAAAGAAGAACTTCCTTCCTATTCTTTGGGAATTTTGCATGGAATGTTGCTACTCTTTGGGATTCTGGAATTTTGCTGTTCTTTGGGATTCTGCATGGAATACTCTATGTTGGATTCCAGAATGCTGCTGTTTTTTGGGATTCTGTATGGAATGTTGCTGCTCTGGGTTTTGGCCGGGTACTGGTGACCTGGATTGGGAGCGGGCTACTGGGGTTGATTGACCATTGGTCTGACCCAGTAGGGCTATTCTTATGTTCATATGTTCTAGAGGGAGACCACAAAGATGAGCGGAGAGGGAAGAGATGGAAGAGTTGCAGTTATAGAAAAGGGTCGCGGAAGAATGGAAGGGTCATGGAGATGTGCAGGTGAGTGGGAGGAAGTAAAGGGCTTTCATGTAAACAATGGCCAAGTGGGTGGAGAATGAAGGACCACAGAGGTGGAGAAGAAAGAGGTAAAGAAGGGAACAAAGTAACATTTTAGTGGATATAGAGGGGGGCGCACAAAGAAGCGCAATAAGGAGCAGGCTCCTTAAGCGTGCGCCTTTGTGGCATGTGCCGCAAGTAGCACTGAATTTAAAGGGAGACTACCGTTGACTTTTGTAGGGGTTGGGTTGCTGGTAATGGTGGCAATCTTCAAGCGGAACAAGCCTAGGGAAGCAATAGACAATAAGCACGTAAGGGACATACAAACGACAATGGAAGACTTACTGTGCACGTTAAAAGAAAAAGGAGAGAAACCAAAGAGAATAAAAGTATAAAGTGCATAAACAAACAAGGATACCATAAGCCGTTATATCAGCCAACAAAAAAAGACTTAACAGGCAAGTGAAAGATAATAACAGCAGCAAGGAGCCAACAAAGCCAGGCAGTAGCACTTAGGAGAACCAACAGGAGTTGGAGATAGTAGGCAGATTAGCGTGCACTGAATTTAAAGGGAGAGACTACCGATGACGTTTGTTGGGGGTCGGAGTTGCTGGTGCTGCTGCACAGCGGCGGCAATCTTCACATTTTGAGAAATCCATGTGGGCATCAATGGGAGCTCCACTAACTTGGAACATGAAGAACGTTACTGGCCAGACTTTACGGTAGATATCCTGCAAACGGGATGGTTGGATAGGCTGGAGTGAGTTTAGGTGGCAACTTCAGCAGTTGGAACCTAGGACATTACCAGATGGACTTTAGTCTGGCCCAGAAATATCAAAGAAGAGACAAGTTAATCATGTACAGTATTTCTAATGAGAATAACTAATGGGCAGACTGGATGGACAATACAAGTCTTTATGTGCTGTCATTTACTGTTACGAATCTCAAAAATTAAAACCAGAATGAGAGTCAAAAAATAGGCAGTCTCCATCATATCACATACAGAATAAGTACCACATTTCTTGTGAAAACCCATAATGTGTATTAACTGATGTTGAAGAACGTGTTTTGGCTAAGGGATTGACATTTGTCCCTTCCAACTTACATACCTTCAGGCTCAACTAGATATTGAAAAGTTTATGTGGAAATTACAACTGAAATTATTCTTTTTCTGTTAAGGATTAAAATAGCATTGATAGATCATTGGTGAAAAAAACTGTTTTCTTGGAGTCCTTTGAATCCAGCCTTTTAGACTTTCAAATAGTTGATTCTGAGATGTGGAAATATTTGAGGCACATCTTCTGTAGACTCATATGAATTTGACTTGCAAGGCATGCATGGATCTTCAATGGCTGTGTCAGAATGCATCTGTGGTCATTCAGGGTGTGGATAAAGGAGAAATTAAGTTCTTACCTACTAATTTACTTTCTTTTAGCTTCTCCAGACCAGTAGAGGTTAATCTTTACGAGTGGGTATATATCCAATCATGACCAGCAGGTGAAGTCTAAAAACAAAACTGTGGAATAGTACATAAGAGATAACTTTCCCTATTCCTATCAGTCTGCCGAATAGCCAAGCAGAACTAAGAACTGGAAACAGAAATAAACAATACTCCGAACAGGAGTAATAACTAACATACCCATATGCTGTTGGGAAATGCAGAGGAGAGATACCAGAAAGAAAATGTCCCCACAGCTCGCCAGCCAAGCCACAGCTGCTGTTCTTCAATTCTCCCCGGCCCTAGAAAAATACTAGAACCCGTAGGAAAAACCAAAATTGCCTGTGCAATGGCCCCAACAACACAACAACAGACAGGGTGGGGGGACTTCTACATTACATTACATTACATTAGTGATTTCTATTCCGCTTGTGCCTTGCGGTTCTAAGCGGATTACATTAGAAGATGGCTGGACATTTCCAGGCGATGACAATACAATTATTTGTATAACTTTACAAACTTTGCAAACCTAACTTTACTTAACTTTTCGTACATAACTTTACATAACTTTACGTACATAACTTTACATAACTTTACGTGGAGTTACTTTGTGTTACTTTACATTATCCTTGCCGTGCTTGCATAATTTGCATTAAGTTTACATAATTTATCTTACATAACTTTACAAGACTTTACGTAGAGTTATTTTATGTTATTTTACCTTATTATTCCAGTACATTGCATAACTTACATTACATGATATTACAAAGCATAACCTTATGTTATATTACAACGCATAACCTTATGTTAATTTACATAATATTACAACGCATAATCTTATGTTACCAAAAATCGTCTGTTCCTAGGTTGCTATATCTGATTTTTTCGGTATTTGGGGAGACTGTGTTTCTAGATATGAATTGGCTTTACGCCCGATGCAGCTAGATTAGATGTTGCCTATGGGGACGAAGTTGCAGTTGGTTGTGAGTTGCAGTAGGTTATGAAGGGAGAGAAGATGATGGTAGATTATAATATTGGGATGTGTTTTTTGAATAGTATGGTTTTTATATCTTTTCGAAACGCTTTGTAGTCCGTAGTTGTGGTCAGCAGCTTGGATATGGTGGGGTCAATTTTCGCGGCCTGTGTAGCAAGTAGGTTGTCATATAGCTTTTTGCGTTTTGTGCCTTTGAGTGAGGGGTAGGTGAATGGAGTCTGGGTTCTCCTTACTCTAGTTGAGAGGTTTCGGGTTAGGCGGCTGTTTAGGTAGAGAGGTGCTGTTCCGTTTAGTGCTTTGAATAATAAACAGTATAGTTTGAATTGAGTTCTTGCTTGTATCGGTAGCCAGTGTGAGTCGAGATAGGCATTAGTGATGTGATCGTATTTTCCTAGCGAGTAGATAAGTCTGAGTGCTGTGTTCTGTACTGTCTGTAATTGTTTGGTCATGTAAGCGGGGCAGGGTAGATAAAGGCTGTTGCAGTAGTCTACAAGTCCTAGTACAAGTGATTGGACTAAGATCCTGTATTGAATTTTGTCAAAGAATTTTCTTATTTTTCGCAGGTTGCGCATGGTGTAGAAGGCTTTTTGGATGGTTTTGTTAGTATGAGTCTGCATTGTGCATCTCCTGTCTATTGTTACTCCCAGGATTTTGAGTGCTGGCTGTATTGGGTATGTGATTGCATTTGTCGTCAGATCAGTTAAGGTAGGTTCTTTGTCTTTTTCTAGCAGCAGGAATTTGGTTTTATCCGTGTTCAGTTTCAGTTTGTGGTTGGTCATCCATGTTTCTACCTTTTCCAGAGTTATTTTCAGTTGTCCTGATGAGTTGGGGTCTTGGGTACAGTTGTCCTGATGAGTTGGGGTCTTGGGTATTGAAGGGGAGAAGGATTGTTATGTCGTCTGCGTAGCTGAATGAGACTATATTTAGGGAGTCTAGAGTGGTGCCCAGTGAGGATACGTAGAGGTTGAAAAGTATGGGTGATAATGGAGATCCTTGTGGTACTCCACAGGGGTTTGACCAGGGGTCAGATATGTGGTCTTTTGTCTTTACTTTATAAGTTCTAGTTTTTAGAAAGCCTTGGAACCAGTTGAGTACCAAACCTGTGATCCCTATGGCGTCTAGTATCTGGAGTAGTATGTTGTGATCCACTAGGTCGAAAGCTGCTGAAAGATCTAGTTGGATAAGTAGTATCCTGTTCCCTTTGCTGAGGTGTTGGTGTGCTATATCCATTAGAGATACAAGTAGTGTCTCTGTGCTGTGGTTTTTTCTGAAACCTGATTGTGATGGGTGTAGTATGTTGTGGTCTTCTAAGTAGTTGGTGAGGTATTGTGCTACAAGACCTTCTTGTAGTTTGATATATAATGGGATTGATGCGATGGGTCTGTGGTTGGTTGGATTATTGTTTGGAGCTTTGGGATCTTTCGGTATGGGGGTGATAATAATCTCGCCTAGTTCTGGTGGGAAGTGACCATCTGTGAGCGTGGATTGTAGCCAGTTCATGAGGTTAGCTTTGAACTTGATGGATGCGGTTGTTAGCAGGTACGATGGGCAGCTGTTTAGGTCACAAGAAGTTTTACTATATTTGTTGTATAGTCGAGTCATGTCGTTCCATTGTATTTTGGGGAAGTTAGTCCACGTTCTGTCAGCTACTAAGGCTTCATCTATTGTTGGTGTTGTTATAATCTCATCGAGGAGGGTTAATGAATTGTTGAATGTGGATCTGATATTGGTGATTTTGTGCTTGAAGTAGTCTGCTAATTGGTGAGCTGAAGGAGATTGGTTTCCTTGAGTAGCTAGGAAAGGTTTGGTGTCTGTGAGTTTTCTTACAATATTGAAGAGTATTTTTGAGTCTGGGTTTTCAGTGCCTATTAGTTTGGAATAGTATGCTTTCCTTTTTTCCTTTAGTTTGATGTTATATTGTTTGATTTGGATTCTCCATGCTACTTTTGTTTGGTCTTGTTTCTGTTTTTTCCATATTCTTTCGAGGTGTCTGCATTGTCTTTTTAAATGGAGAAGTTCAGCGTCGAACCATTTGTCTGAAGGTCTACAGATTTTGTTTTTTGTTTTTATTGGTGCTAGCTCGTTCAAAGTAGCTTCGCTAATGGTACGCCAGTGAGTTACAAATTCTTTGGGGTTGATTTGGTCGAATGCTGGATCTACCTTCTCCCAAAATGTAGTAGGATTGATTTTCTGTCGAGTGTTGATGTGGATTTTTTGGGGTGCGGGTTTGTGGTTGTTTTTAGCCCAGTTTATGGTGAAAGTGTATTTGTAGTGGTCTGACCAGAGGGAGGGGTGCCATATACCGTTGGATGTGTGTATGTTTTGAGTGTCAAGATTATGGGTCGTGAATGCTGCAATGTCCAGTTGGTGGCCTTTTTCGTGTGTGGGTTCGGGGTTAAGTATCTGATAGGATAGGGTATCGAGATATGAGAGTATTCCCTCTACTTGTTTGGAGGAGTGGTCTTCTAGATGGAGATTTAAGTCTCCGAGGAGTAAGTTGTGGGTGGAAGTTAGTGAATTCTGGAGAATGAATTCTTCGAGTTCTTGTTTTGATGTGGACCATTTCCCTGGTGTGACATAGCATAGAATGCAGGTCAGGTTTCCAGAGAGAGTGTTATCGGATAGTTGACATGCTAGAAGGTCCAGGTGAGGGGATGAGTTCTTGGCTAGGACTTTTAAGTTAAAGTTGTTTTTTACTATGATGGCTAACCCTCCCCCTCGTTTGTTTTCTCGACAGACAAGCTCTAATTTATATCCTTTTGGGCAGAGATCTATTATGCTTGGGTCGGAGTCTGAAGTGATCCAGGTTTCAGCTAGGAATAGGCATCCTAGATGATCTTTGATTAGCCAATCTTTGATTAATTCCACCTTTGGATTGATTGATCTTATGTTCATGTAAGCACATTTTATTGGTGTGAAATTTGTGAAGGAGAGTTGTGAACTGATTGAGTTGAGGAAGATTCTTGGGGGTGTCAAGTGTTTATGGCTGTTTATCTTGGGTTTTGGCGGAGGTCGTTTACCCCAGAATGTTGGGATGCTTTCTAGGCTGGAATTAGGACATGGTGTCAGAGTTCTGAAGGAGTGGAGTTTCCTGGCTGGTGGAGTTTGCCTGAGGTCTGTTGTAATGATTGGGATGGAGTAAGTATGGAAGCCTGCTGTTTTCCAGTTGGATATGAGGAGAGCGAGCAACAGAAGGACAAGCAGGGTTTTAGGAAGGCGGGTTGCCATTGTTGGTGAGTAGGGTTGCTGGGGTGTTGGTTGCTAAATAAACGATGTGAGTGGTCTGATTGAAAGGATTATCTCTTAGCTATTGCTTTATCCTATTTAGGGGAGCTGGTGAGCTGCTTGTTTCTAGTTTGCTTCACTACTGCCGCTTCACGAGCCTTCGTCGGCGCGCCGAACGGCTGCGCGCCGTGGGCAGTCCAAATTTCACCCGATCTGTCCCTTGCTGGTCACGGGAGAGGGGCGGAGCGGAGCTCGCACGCTCTCCTCTCCTCGAATCTCCGTCGGCTGAGATGGCCCTGCAAAATGGCTGCGCGCCGTGGGCAGTCCAGATTTCACCCGATCTGTCCCTCGCTGGTCACGGGATCTCCCTTCCCCTTCACTGTGCTGGAACAGGGAAAAAGGCCCGGTCTGCAGAGCCCTTAAGAGGGCTGGAAAAGCAGGCCAGGTGCCTAAGTGGCTGCTGGGGGCGGGGCAAACCGCCGAACGCGTTGCTCCTCCGGTGCAGTGAGGGGGGACGACTCGATCTCCCTTCCCCTTCACTGTGCTGGAACAGGGAAAAAGGCCCGGTCTGCAGAGCCCTTAAGAGGGCTGGAAAAGCAGGCCAGGTGCCTAAGTGGCTGCTGGGGGCGGGGCAAACCGCCGAACGCGTTGCTCCTCCGGTGCAGTGAAGGGGGACGACTCGATCTCCCTTCCCCTTCACTGTGCTGGAACAGGGAAAAAGGCCCGGTCTGCAGAGCCCTTAAGAGGGCTGGAAAAGCAGGCCAGGTGCCTAAGTGGCTGCTGGGGGCGGGGCAAACCGCCGAACGCGTTGCTCCTCCGGTGCAGTGAAGGGGGACGACTCGATCTCCCTTCCCCTTCACTGTGCTGGAACAGGGAAAAAGGCCCGGTCTGCAGAGCCCTTAAGAGGGCTGGAAAAGCAGGCCAGGTGCCTAAGTGGCTGCTGGGGGCGGGGCAAACCGCCGAACGCGTTGCTCCTCCGGTGCAGTGAAGGGGGACGACTCGATCTACTGGTCTGAAGAAGCTAAAAGAAAGTAAATTAGCAGGTAAGAACCTAATTTCTCCTTCTTTAGCACTCTCCAGACCAGCAGAGGTTAATCTTTACAAGTGGGACGTACCAAAGCAGTCCCCATTAAGGGCAGGACCCCCGAAGGGCCGACACCAGAACACGCTCACTGAACACCGCATCCCGATGCGCCTGAACATCTACCCAGTAGTGTCTGACAAAAGAATGCAGGGAAGACCAAACTGCAGCCTTACAAATGTCCACTGGAGGCATGAGCGAAGACTCAGCCCAAGAAGCTGCCTGACCCATAGTGGAATGATCCTTAAGAAATTCTGGAACAGACTTCTGCTTTAGAAGATAAGCGGAAGCAAGTTTCCTTGATTCAGCGCACAATAGTAGCCTTAGAAGTGCCAGCCCCCCTACGAGGACCCACCAGAAATACAAAGAGATGATCTGATTTCCTGGGTCTGCTGCACATAAGAGCAAAGGACCCGACCGACATCCAACTTGCGCAGCTGTCTTTGCTCAGAAGAGCCCTCCCGACTACCCAACACTGGGAGGCCTACAGATTGATTGACATGAAAAGGAGAAACTACTTTTGGCAGAAAGGAAGGAACAGGCCTCGAGACAACCCGCTACCTAGAAAACTCCAAGAAGGGAGCCCTACAAGAGAAAGCTTGCAGCTCAGAAACACGTCTAGCTGAAGTAATGGCCACCAAAAATACCGCCTTCAGAGTAAGGTCCTTCAAAGAGCAGCCGGCCAGTGGTTCAAAAGGCGGGTGCACCAGAACAGACAGAACCAGATTGAGATCCCAAGATAGAACAGAGGGCCGCATGGGAGGCCTGATCAACTTGGCCCCCCGCAAAAAGCGAATCACATCAGGAATGGCTGTCAAACGCTGACCTTTTATTAACCCACGAAAAGCTGACAAGGCCGCAAGCTGAACCCGGAGAGACCAAGCCAGTCCCCTATCCAGGCCATCCTGCAAGAATTCTAGGATGGTAGGCAGGGAAGCACGAAAAGAGACCACTCCCCGTGCCTGGCACCACCCCTCAAAGGGACGCCAAACCCGCACATAAGCCCAAGAGGTAGAAAGCCTCCGGGACCCCAAGAGTAGAGATCATCTTATCTGAATACCCCTTCTTACCTAGACGACCCCTTTCAAGAGCCAAGCTGTAAGACAGAAGGGAGTCGGATCGAACATGGGAATGAGACCCTGTGTCAGAAGGTCATCCAAGAGAGGCAGAAGAAGAGGATCCACCACCAGATGCCTCACCAGATCCGTGTACCATGGACGTCAAGGCCAATCCAGAGCCACCAGAACCACCAGACCTGGATGGCAAACAATTACATTACATTAGTGATTTCTATTCCGCCATTATCTTGCGGTTCAAGGCGGATTACATCCAAACTAAAAACAAGAATTACATTCCAAATTTGAAGTAATAGAATAAGCGATGAGATAAAACATTTAAGGTTACCAGTGGGAAGTAGAAGTCTTTAGGAGATAAGAATAGGGTGAATTATGGGGTTTTAGATAATGTTTGGTAAATAGAATATTAGAGAGTACTAAGGGTATAGAGAGTGCTGGATGTTTGGTTGGGATTGGTTGTGCTGGATAGGTTTTATGTGTTTTTTGAAGAGTATAGTTTTAATATCTTTCTTGAAGGTTTTGTAGTCTGTGGTTGTAGTTAACAGAGTGGTGAATTGTCTGTCCAGCTTAGCTGCTTTGGAGGCTATTAGGTTGTCATAAAGTTTTTTTCATTTGACATTTTTGGATGATGGGTAAGAGAATAGTGAATGGGTTCTTCTGTGTCTGGTTGAGGAGGATTGATTTAGTCGATTATTCCAGTAGGTTGGGCTTTCTCCGTTGATAGCCTTGTAAAGCAGTAGAATTTGAAGTGCACTCTCGCTTCTATTGGAAGCCAGTGCGAGTCATGGTATGCCTCTGTGATATGGTCATATTTTTTTAGGGAATAGACAAGTCTCAGGGCTGTATTCTGCACTGTCTGCAGTTGCTTCATCATGGTCGCGGGACATGGTAGGTATAGTATGTTGCAGTAGTCTATCATCCCAAGGATGAGAGATTGTACCAATAGTAGGAATTGCTTCTTTTCGAAGAATGTTCGGATTTTTCTTAGATTTCTCATGGTCATGAATGATGCCTTTATTATTTTGTTAATTTGGGGTTGCATGTTGCAGCTTCTGTCAATTGTGATTCCAAGCAATTTTAGAGTAGGTTGTATTGGATATGAGAACGAATTTATTACAATATTAGTTAATGTTGGAGTTTTGTCGTTTTCTAGTAGGATGAAATTTGTTTTGTCAGGGTTAAGTTTTAATTTAGAAACATAGAAATTGACGGCAGAAAAGGGCCTTAGCCTATCAAGTCTGCCCACACCAATGACCCACTCCCTGACTTTTATTCCCCTAGAGATCTCATGTGAATATCCCATTTTCTCTTAAAATCTGACACGTTGTTGGCCTCAATCACCTGCTGAGGTAGCTCGTTCCAATGATCGACTACCCTTTCGGTGAAGAAGACTGGAGGATAGCAAATGTTACACCTATCTTCAAGAAAGGAACCAGAGGCGACCCGGGGAATTATAGACCGGTCAGCTTGACCTCAGTTCCGGGGAAGATGGCCGAATCATTGATTAAGAACAGTATCAGTGAGCACATAGAAAAAAATAAGCTGATGAGAACAAGCCAGCATGGTTTCTGTACTGGAAGATCCTGCCAAACAAACCTACTGCACTTCTTCGAGGGGATAAGCGGACATTTGGACAAAGGTGACCCCATAGATATAGTATACCTAGACTTCCAGAAAGCCTTCGACAAGGTACCTCATGAGCGCCTTCTAAGGAAACTGTGGATGGATCTTAATACTTTAATTCACTCTTTAGTTATCTCAAAATTAGATTATTGTAACTCCTTATTAAAAGGGGCTTACCAAAAGGATATAAGACGTCTTCAACTCATTCAAAATACTGCAATAAAGATTATTTCAGGTTCAAAAAAGTTTAATCATGTCTCACCCCTATTACAAAATGCTCACTGGCTGCCTATATCATATAGGATTACTTACAAAATAGCCCTCAGTCTTTAAGACATTAAAAACTAATAAACCTGCATTCATAGATAGGCTCCTGATTCCATACAGTTCGTCCAGAGTCCTCAGATCATCTTCTCAGTCTACTCTAAATGTTCCCTCATTAAAAATTATCGGAACCCGCCGTGCTTCAATCTTCTCTGTTACTGCCCCAATGATATGGAACTCTCTCCCTTAGTACTTAAGATTAGAACAAGATTTGCAAATATTCAAAAAGAACTTAAAGTGTCTTCTTTTTAAAGAAGCCTTTAACTGTTAATTCTTTTTTATAATAATATCAGTTATTTTCTCCTCCATTAATATAGACTACTAAAATTCATCACCATGACCTCATTTGGTATCTCATTTCCCCTTATCTCCCTAATGTGTCTCCCTTTTATGTTATCTTTTCACAAATATTGTATTTCTTCCCCGCTTTCCCATTGTTTCTAGTTTTTCTATTTTTAAGGATGTAACCCTTGTTCGTTTAGTAATATATTATGTATAAGTGTGTTTTCTTTAAATTCTGATTTTATTTTATGTAAAACGCTTTGTATTTGGAAAAGCGTTTAATCAAATAATTTAATAAACTTGAAACTTGATCAAAAACTGGTTGGCAAACAGGAAACAGAGGGTAGGAGTAAAGGGACACTATTCTGACTGGAAAGGGGTCACAAGTGGCGTCCCACAAGGGTCAGTGCTGGGACCGCTGCTATTCAATATATTTATTAATGACTTGGAAACAGGGACAAAGTGTGAAGTTATAAAATTTGCGGATGACACAAAACTCTCCGGTAAGGTTAGATCTGTAGAGGAATGTAAAAAACTCCAAAGGGATCTGGACAAACTGAGTGAGTGGGCAGATAAATGGCAGATGAGTTTTAATGTGGAGAAATGTAAAGTTATGCACATAGGGAAAGGGAACCTGATGTACAACTACATGATGGGGGGGATGACATTGGGAAAAGGCAACCTAGAAAAGGACTTAGGGGTTTTGGTGGATAAAACAATGAAACCGGCAGCACAATGCGCAGCGGCCTCAAAAAAGGCGAACAGAATGTTGGGCATTATCAAAAAAGGTATCACTACCAGAACCAAGGAAGTTATCCTCCCGCTGTCCAGGGCAATGGTGCGACCGCATCTGGAGTACTGCGTCCAGTACTGGTCGCCGTACCTAAAGAAAGATATGGCGATACTCGAGAGGGTCCAGAGAAGAGCGACAAAAATGATAAAGGGCATGGAAAACCTCTCGTATGCTGAGAGGCTGGAGAAGTTGGGGCTCTTTTCCCTGGAAAAGAGGAGACTTAGAGGGGATATGATAGAAACTTATAAGATCATGAAGGGTATAGTGAAGGTAGAGAGAGACAGATTCTTCAGACTGGCGGGGGCAACAACTAGAGGACACTCAAAAACATTGAAGGGAGATAGGTTTAGAACAAATGCTAGGAAGTTCTTCTTCACCCAGAGGGTGGTGGACACCTGAAATGCGCTTCCAGAGGGGGTGGTTGAGCAGAGTACGGTTTTGGGTTTCAAAAAGGGATTGGACGAATTCCTGAAGGGTAAGGGAATTCAGGGGTACAATTAGAAGGTTACTATACAAGACAAAATGCTCTTGAGTAATAGATCACTACAGGTCATTGACCTGGGGGGCCGCCGCGGGAGCGGACTGCTGGGCATGATGGACCTATGGTCTGACTCGGCAGAGGCCATGCTTATGTGCTTATGTACTTCCTGGTATCACCATGAAACTTCCCTCCCCTGACTTTCAGCGAGTGCCCTCTTGTAACCGAGGGCCCTGTAAGACAGAAGATATCATCTTTGACCTCTATACGTCCCGTAATATACTTAAAGGTCTCAATCATGTCTCCCCTCTTTCTTCGTTCTTCCAGCGAGTACATCCGCAGTTTTTTTAGCCTTTCTTCGTACGTGAGTTCCCTGAGCCCTAAGACCATCCTGGTAGCCATTCGCTGAACCGACTCAATTCTCAACACATCTTTCCGGTAGTGCGGTCTCCAGAATTGAACACAATACTCCAGATGAGGTCTCACCATGGATCTGTACAGCGGCATTATGACTTCAGGTTTTCTGCTGACAAAACCCCTACGGATGCAGCCCATCATTTGTCTTGCCTTGGACGAAGCCTTCTCCACCTGATTGGCAGCCTTCATATCATCACTAATGATCACTCCTAAATCACGTTCTGCCGTGGTCCTGGACAAGGTTTCACCATTTAGTGTGTAAGTTCTGTGTGGATTTTTTTTTACCTAGGTGCATCACTTTACATTTTTTAGCATTGAAGCTTAGCTGCCAAGTTGACGACCACTGTTCCAGCTGCCGTAGGTCCTGCGTCATAATGTCAGGCACACTGCTTTTACCTACTATGTTGCATAGTTTGGCGGCGTCGGCAAACAGTGATACTTTTCCTCTAAGCCCTTGGGTCATATCTCCTATGAATAAATTGAATAGAATCAGCCCTAAGACTGTGGTACTCCACTCGTCACTGCTGACGTTTTGGAGGGGGTACCGTTTACCATCACCCTTTGAAGCCTACCGCTTAGCCAATCCCTAATTTGTGCTCTGTCATCCACATTGCAACTGATTCGAGGGTTCTGTGTATTGTGCTTGCCATGACGGATTCTGGTTGGTTGAAGGGTAGGAGAATAGTGATGTCATCTGCGTAGCTGTATGAAATTATGCCAAGATTATCTAGGTAGTAGCTGAGGGAAGCTATGTATATATTGAATAGTGTAGGTGATAGGGGTGATCCTTGGGGAACTCCGCAGGGGTTGGACCATGGTTCTGATTTTTCTTGCATTGTTTTGACTCTGTAAATTCTTGATTGTAGGAATCCTTTGAACTATGCAAGTACTTTGCCTGAGATTCCTATTGAGTCGAGAGTTTGTAGAAGTATGTCGTGGTCTACCAAGTCAAAGGCTACAGAAAGGTCTAGTTGTATCAGCAGGATTTTTTTGCCTGTACTGAGGTGTTGTCTTGCAGTGTCCATTAGTGTTCCTAGAAGTGTCTCTGTGCTGTATTTGGCTCGGAATCCTGATTGTGCAGAGAAGAACTGTGCCCACTAATGGCCACGGAGGGAACATGTACAACAGCCCCTCCGTTGGCCAAAGTTGAACCAGAGTATCCAGACCCTCGGTTAGACCGTCCCTGCACCGACTGAAGAAGCGGGGCATTTTGGCGTTGCCACTCGTGGACATCAGTTTTTGTTTTGTTCTATTTCTATTATTTAAATTTTTCCAGAATTCTTTTGTTCAACGGTTCCTCCTTCTGCATCTATTCCTTTCTCTCCTCTCTTCTACCTTCCAAAGTACATAGTTCAATACAGTTTTGTTAGAATGTTTATTTTCTTATTTTTCCTCTATCTCTACTTTTCACTTCTTTATTACTCTCTAGGTACTTTAGTTAGATTGTGAGCCTTCGGGACAGTAAGGGAATTTCTAAGTACCTTTCTTACTTATAATTTTAATGTATATTTTCTGTAAACTGCTTAGAACCTAACGGATGTAGCGGTATATAAGAAATAAATTACAGTACATTTAAATTACCCCAAGCCTGCACTATCAACTGAAAGGCCACGGGGCTGAGACACCACTCTCTGGGATCTAAGATGTGACGACTGAGGAGGTCCGCCTGAACATTCTCCACTCCAGCTATGTGAGAGGCTGAGAGGTCCTGAAGATGCGACTCCGCCCAAAGCATGAGCCGAACTGCCTCCTGCGCCACCGGAGCGCTCGTGGTGCCTCCCTGACGATTGACGTAAGCCACCGCCATGGCATTGTCCGACAGAACTCTGACCGACTTGCCAATTAAAAGGGAGCGGAAGGCTAACAGCGCCAGATGGACAGCTCTGGTCTCCAACACATTGATCAATCAGGATGCCTCCTCCGTGGACCAGGTGCCCTGTGCTGAGTGACCAAGACACTGAGCACCACCTCCAGGACCCACTGATCAGACGTGATCTCGGCCCATTGGGGAAAAAAATTGCACAGCCAGCCACCCACCGGAACCAAAGGGGGCACTGGCAATGAATCATTGTGTAGGACGGGCAGCGGGAGAACCGGCGAAGGGATTCCCAGCCCCCCGATGGGCCCCCCAAAAGGACCGCATGCGCTGATAAAACCAACCCCGGGAAAACCCCAAAGCCTGGAAAGAAGCAGCCCCACGCCCAGGGCAATACTTGCGGAACTCCCGCAGAGGGCACAGTCCTCAGGCAGGCAGGGCACCTTAGAGTCCGTCAGAGTCTGAAGCAACTTATCTAAGTCCACTCCAAACAAAAAAGACCCCTGAAAGGAAAATTTAGTAAGCTTAGCATCCGCTGACCAAGCACGAAGCCACAAAGTACGCTGCATGGCCACGCCAAAGGCCATAGACTTAGCCAAGATCCACACCAAGTCATAAAGAGCATCCAAGAGGAACGAGGCAGCCATCTCAATCTTCACCACCTCCTGATCCACCAAGGACCAGTCATCAAACTCACAATCCAGGACACGCTCAGCCCACCGAAACACGGCGCGAGCCACCAGCCCCCCACAAATAGCCACTTGGACCCCTATAGCAGAGACCTCAAAATTCTGCTTAAGAATGGCCTCTAACTTATGCTCCTCAGAGTCCCGTAAGACAGAACTGCTCTCAACAGGCACAGTATGCTGCTTAGAAATCGCTGAGACCACCGCATCAACCACTGGTGACTTTAACATAGCCCGATCCCCCTCCGGGATGGGATACATACGAGCCATGGCATGCACCAACCGAAATAGCACTTCTGGCATTTTCCACTGCGCCAGTACAATATTCCGAATATCCTGATGCATAGGAAAAAAGCGGGAAACAGTATGGATCCACCTAAGCAGAGGGTCCCCCACACACAGTCTCCAGAATTATGTCCAGTAGCTCATCCCTCTGAAAAAGGCGCACCACGGACAGCTATTCGCCGGAGGGCAGGAAACCCGACAACCCACTGCCAGCGGCTGTCCCCTCGAGAGGGTCCTGGAAATCCTCAAAAGGGTCCAGGTCCTCATCAGACCACAAATCCTCATCCCAAGTCACCTGCAGGTGCTTGGACGAGGGAGGAGGAGGGGATGCCAAAGGAGAAGAGGGAGGCAAAGCCACAGGGGGTGCACTCTCCGCAACCCCCTGGGTGCACACGAGACCCCCAGCCATCTGAAAATAGGCTCTACATAAAGAAAAAATGAAATCAGGGGAAACCCCCCCCCCCCCCCTGGGGCTCCCAAGGAACTTCCTGCCACAGCAGGGAACCCAGCAGAAACCTGCGGCTGTTTTTCCAATACAGGGGGAAGGTCACCTGAGGTTGCAGACAAAATGGAGGGGCCAGACTGTGAAAATGACAAAGTTCCCGCCAAACATGCTCCCTCAAGGGCCTGAAGCAGCTGGGAAACCTAAACAGTCCCAAGCCACTAAAGCAGGCAAGCCGGCATCAGCTGTTAAAAAAATCAGCTGAGAGGGAATCCTTTGCAACCCGACCGTCGGCGGTTCGGGGAATCCCTCCGTGGATGGTTGGGGAAGACTGGGCTTCCCCACTGCTCCCAGCTGACTCGCAAGGCACCATCGGCGGGGAGCTCTGGGCGCCTGCAGCTGCTGCCGACGGAGCTCCTCCACCGCACCGGCCTGAACACCACTTGCACAGGCTGGCTGCGAGTGCCTCGCGTCTGGAGCACAATGAGCACATTTTCCCCTGAGAAGTGCTTATTGCTCCATACGCGACCTAACTAGAAATAAAGTGCCAGTTAGATGAAAAATACAGTTTTCTTAAAGGGAACAACCCTCCAGAACAGCACTACCTCAGGATTTTTTTTTTTTTTTTACAGAACAGACTCCACAGGCTCTCGAAGCAATATGCCTTGCTTAATTTAGGGGGCAAGGCTTACTGCTAAGGCTCCTCTAAAAAAATGTGGGGAGGTGGAGGAAGTGGGGGGAGGGACGCCACTCGAGACCCGCCGGGTTTGACACCCCCGAGATTGGACGGACCCCCAAACAGGGCACACCCAAGCTCTGTCCGGCCAAAAAACAGGGACCTGAACCCCTAAACAAATTTCAACATCCCTACCAAGGGAGATGGGTACAGCTCACTCACACCTGCTGGAGACTGAAAGAAGACTGATAGGAATAGGGAAAGGTATCTCTCTTATGTACTATTCCAGTTTTGTTTTCAGTCTCCACCTGCTGGTCATGATTGGATATATACCCACTCGTAAAGATTAACCTCTACTGGTCTGGTGAGTGCTAAAGAAGGGGGAGCTATTGTTCTCCTTAATACTAATGATTACATAAGAACATAAGAAATGACTCTACTGGGTCAGACCTGAGGTCCATCGTGCCCAGCAGTCCACTCACGCGGCGGCCCAACAGGTCCAGGACCTGTGCAGTAATCCTCTACCTATACCCTTCTATCCCCTTTTCCAGCAGGAAATTGTCCAATCCTTTCTTGAACCCCAGTACCGTACTCTGCCCTATTACGCCCTCTGGAAGCACATTCCAGGTGTCCACCACACCATTCGTTTTGAATCTGTCCCCTTTCAACTTTTCTGAATGCCCTCTTGTTCTTTTATTATTCAAAAGTTTGAAGAATCTGTCCCTCTCTACGCCCTTCATGATCTTGTAAGTCTCTATCATATCCCCTCTAAGTCTCCTCTTCTCCAGGGAAAAGAGTCCCAGTTTTTCCAATCTCTCAGCGTATGAAAGGTTTTCCAAGCCTTTTATCAGACATGTCGCTCTCCTCTGAACCCTCTCAAGTATCGCCATATCCTTCTTAAGGTACGGCGACCAATATTGGACGCAGTACTCCAGATGTGGATGCACCATCGCCCGATACAACGGCAGGATAACTCTTTCGTTCTGGTTGTAATACCCTTCCTGATGATGCCTAGCATTCTGTTTGCCTTCTTAGTGGCCCCTGCGCACTATGCCGTCGGCTTCATTGTCATGTTCACCATTACCCCCAAGTCCCTTTCTTGGGTACTCTCATTCAGTAACATCTCTCCCATCATATAGTTGTACCTCGGGTTTCTGTTTCCCACATGCAATACTTTACATTTTTCAATGTTGAACTTCATATGCCATCTCGTCGCCCATTCCCCTAGTTTGTTCAAGTCCCTTTGCAATTCTTCACAGTCCTCTTTAGTCCGAGCTCCACTAAATAGTTTGGTATCGTCCACAAATTTTATTATCTCACTTTGTCCCTGTTTCTAGATCATTTATGAATATATTAAATAGCAGCGGCCCGAGCACCGAGCCCTGTGGGAGCCCACTTGTGACCCTCCTCCAGTCCGAGTAGTGGCCCTTTACTCCTAACCTCTGTTTCCTACATGAAAGACGCCCACAGACAACTTTCAGATAAGACCACTTACAGTATGTCATTGGAGGATCCTTCTGATGCTACTGCAGCCAACATTTCTAGGATCACCACTAGGGGTAAAAATTGTGTTTTTATTATTATTTTTGTTTTATTAAGGCTGAATATCAATATTTAAATTACAGGGATTTTGAAGTCCTTATGTTTTGTGTTTTACATTTTACTAATGATTGTTAGGTTTCATTTACTCATGTTTGAGTCCTAGCGACTTGATGAATTACAGATCTAAAAACAAATCAATTTTGTGCTAGTCCGATAAGGTCCTACAGTGTCATCCCCATAGTTGTTTTCAACATGCCCAGTAGTTTTAAAAAGTTCAACTACTTTCCTTCTACACATACGCTTTCATGGACTCAGGTCTCCTTTTTTCATGGTGTTCTGTCCCTACTAAGTTCTTCAAGAGACTGAAAAAATAAAAAGCAGCACTCAAAACCACTTAACCAACTTTTGGTTTTTACTGGGATATTACACAAGTCCATTCTCACTTTCCTTGTTAAATCTTTGAGGGGTTTCATCTTACTGGCATATTGTTTTTACAATATGCTTCCCCTTGCTGTTTTTACTGATTTTCTCATTTAAGGCTTATTACATTACTTTTTCAACCTTCATAGGATCTTACAGAATACCTCAAAGAATAAAACAGCCCAGGAATAAATGGGTCACAGTAGGCTCAGGAAGACTGCGACATGTAACACAGAAACATCCACCTTCACAAATATTACCTCTACAGAATTCCTCCGCTCCACTAGTGCACTGCGATACTCAAGAAAACAGAAGGGAGGTGGGACTGAAATCAATGAAGGTAACTCAAGAGAACAAGCGCACTCTAAGTACAAATAAAAAGGCCAAAAACAGAAAAACTATTACTGTTGGGGGATTCCATCATCAGAGGCATTAACCTTGGAACACAAGGCGAGGAGTAGAGAATGACACGGTGGCGGGTTACCCGCGGTTAGCCGTGTTTAGCCGCGGGTAGCCCGCCGAAACGGGGAAGAAAAAATAGTGGCCTCTGCGGGACGGAGACAAGGCCATTCACCGCCCCATGGAGCGGTGAATGGACTTGTCCACGCAGTGAGGCAATCAAGGATCGCACGGTCCCCGCCATCTCCCTCCCTCCTCCTTTCTGCCGGTCCGCGAAAAAAAAAAAAAAAAGCCTCCTTCCTTTTCCCCTGCTCTTACCGCCATGCTCATGCTGCAGCTACTAAAGCCGACAGGAAGTCTTTCCGACGTCAATTCTGACGTCGGAGAGGACGTTCTGGGCCAGCCAATCACTGCCTGGCTGGCCCAGAACGTCCTCTCCGACTTCAGAATTGAGTCGGAAAGACTTCCTGTCGGCTTTAGTAGCTGCAGTATGAGCATGGCGGTAAGAGCAGGGGAAAAGGAAGGAGGCTTTTTTTTTTTTTAGCGGCAGGGAGGCAGCAGGCTGGCTTTGGCTAGGGAGGGAGAAAGGTAGGCAGGCAGGATTCGGGGGTGGGACAAAGTATAGAAGGCAGTGAGAGGGACATAGGAAGGAGGCACTAGGGGCACTAAAGACATGGGAAGGAGGCACTGGGGGCATTAAAGACAGGAAGGGGCACTAAGGACATGGGAAGGAGGCACTGGGGGCACTAAAGACAAGAAGGGGCACTAAGGACATGGGAAGGAGGCACTGGGGCACTAAAGACATGGGGAGGAGGCACTGGGGGCACTAAAGACAGGAAGGGGCACTAAGGACATGGGAAGGAGGCACTGGGGCACTAAAGACATGGGGAGGAGGCACTGGGGGCACTAAAGACATGGGGAGGAGGCACTAAGGACATGGGAAGGAGGCACTGGGGGCACTAAAGACATGGGAAGGAGGCACTGGGGGCACTAAGGACATAGGAAGGAAAGAGGGAGGGAATAGAAGGGACATTTCTTGGGCCTGAGTGCAGAAAGAAAGAAATGAAAGAAAGGATACACAGACAGAAGGAAACGCAACCAGAGACTCATGAGATCAATCACCAGACAGCAAGGGTAGGAAAAATGATTTTATTTTCAATTTAGTGATCAAAATGTGTCAGTTTTGAGAAGTTATATCTGCTGTCTATATTTTGCACTATATTTGTCTATTTTTCTATAGTTATTGAGGTGACTGAGCTTGCGGAGATGGGGCGGAAACAGGGTTTTAAAATTTTACTCCTAGTAGTTTGCCGGTCCACAAAATAATTCTTTTATTTCTGCCGGTTCACGGGTGTAAAAAGGTTGAAAAACACTGATGTAGAGTATGCTGGCTTTCTTTTTCGCCCAGCCGCATGTGTTCAAAAAGCCGCACTTGCACGGCTGCTCGAGTTGATCAATCTTCTCCTCTCTTACAACTTCCTGTTTCCAGTTGCATCAGAGGAGAATATTGAACAAATGAGCACCCGCACGTGCGGCTGGGCGAAAAAGAAAGCCGGCATACTCTACATCTAAGGTGAGATGGAGGGAGGGAGATGGCGGAACACTGCAATCGGGCGGGTGTCTGCTGTTTTTGTATCATTGCCTGCCTGCGCTCATGTTCCAGATCCACCTGCATTTTTAGTGTGCACAATTGACCTGATTCGAGCTATAGGTGAATATGGGGGACACATCATTGCAAGGGAGGACAAGTCAATTGATTTTTTTATGTTCTGTTTTTACTACAGGGCAGAAGCACTGAAACAGATTCTCAGTGCAGTAGTAGTAGTACCCTGTTTCCCCGATGGTAAGACACTGTCTTATTTTTTTTGGAAGGCCAAAATATGCTCTAGGGCTTATTTTCGGGGGGATGCCTTATTTACCCATGAAGAAGACTACAGTACACAGTTATTGTTGAAAAAAAAACAGAATTTTATTACATTCGCGATAGGTACGTTCGCAATGTGTTCGTTGGAGGAAGAAAACGGTCGGCTGAAGAATCGGTCGGCCGAAAAATCGTACCATGTATGGCCAGCTTTATCCATCATACCATATATTGTACCATTTAATGTCCCCAATGTTCTCCATCAGGGAAACACAGTAAAGAGATTATTCTGTAGTGCAGCATCAGAGGGGACTTGACAATGTGAAACCATTGTTTATATACCGTATGCATTTTAAACAGGCTTTATATACAGTAAGTGGTATTGCTCACAGCAAAAGAAACCTGTCTGCATGTCTCACTTTTGGATGTTCTGGCCGTGAACAAACTCCTGCAGTCTCCGTTAGGGAGGGATGAGGGAAGCTGCCTGTGTTTCCTTGCGCGGAGTCATGTGCGCGCGCTGCAGTCCTGTCACTTCCTCCTCTTCACTTCATGACGAGGCGCGGCACGCAGCCATGGAGGCAAATACGTAGACGGAGGGACCACACGGAGTCACCTAGAGAGTTGCGCGGGGACAGAAATCCCACCCGTCCCCACCCGTCCCCGTGAGGAATCCCACCCGTCCCCGTGAGGAATCCCTCCGTCCCCACCCGTCCCCGCGAGGAATCCCCTCCGTCCCCACCCGTCCCCGCGAGGAATCCCCTCAGTCCCCGCCCGTCCATATAAACTTCAGAAATAGTTATTTCATTTAATTATGCTACTGAATTAAAGGCTCTGGTAGAAACCCATTTACAAATAAGCAAAAAGACTTTATTAATTTGAAAATATTAATTGGGAAGAATACATACTTTGCAAATGGGTTTCTACCAGAGCCTCTAATGTTTATAAATTTTTATCAACACAACTAATATACTACTTTATCCTGAAGCAAAATAAAAAAAAAGAAATATAATTCTTTTCCTACCTTTGTTGCCTGGTTTCTGCTTTCCTCATGTTCTCATTCAATTCCTTCCATCCACTGTCTCTCTTCCTTCTGCATCTTCCATTTGCTCTGTTACTGTGCCTCTCCCTTTCTTCCCTCTTCCAAATTGGTCTGGCACCCATCTTCTTCTCTCTGCTCCCCCCATAGTCTGGCATCTGTCTTCTTCCCTGCCAGCGTCTTCTCCCTACTCTCTCTTCCCCATTTCCTTTCAGCGTCCTTCTCCCCCCATCTTCCCCATGTCCTGTCAGCGTCCTTCTCCCCCCTCTGTCTTCCACATGTGCTTTCAGTGTCCTTCTCCACCCTCTACTTCCCCATTTCCTTTCAGCGTCCTTCTCCCCCTATCTTCCCCATGTCCTGTCAGCGTCCTTCTCCCCCCTCTGTCTTCCACATGTGCTTTCAGTGTCCTTCTCCCCCCTCTGCTTCCCCATGTCCTTTCAGCGTCCTTCTCCCTCTCTGTCTTCCCCATGGCCTTTCAGCGTCCTTCTCCACCCCCCCCATCTTCCCCATGGCCTTTCAGCGTCCTTCTCCACCCCCCCATCTTCCCCATGTCCTTTCAGCGTCCTTCTCCACCCCTTTGTCTTCCCCATGTGCTTTCAGCATCCTTCTCCCCCCTCTGTCTTCCACAAGTGCTTTCAGAGTCCTTCCCCCCCGCCCTTCCCATGGCCTTTCAGCGTCCTTCTCCACCCCTTTGTCTTCCCCATGTCCTTTCAGCGTCCTTCTCCACCCCTTTGTCTTCCCCATGTGCTTTCAGCATCCTTCTCCCCCCTCTGTCTTCCACAAGTGCTTTCAGAGTCCTTCCCCCCCCCCCGCCCTTCCCATGGCCTTTCAGCGTCCTTCTCCACCCCTTTGTATTCCCCATGTGCTTTCAGCATCCTTCTCCCCCCTCTGTCTTCCACAAGTGCTTTCAGAGTCCTTCCCCCCCGCCCTTCCCATGGCCTTTCAGCGTCCTTCTCCACCCCTTTGTCTTCCCCATGTCCTTTCAGCGTCCTTCTCCACCCCTTTGTCTTCCCCATGTGCTTTCAGCATCCTTCTCCCCCCTCTGTCTTCCACAAGTGCTTTCAGAGTCCTTCCCCCCCCCCCCCCGCCCTTCCCATGGCCTTTCAGCGTCCTTCTCCACCCCTTTGTATTCCCCATGGCCTTTCAGCGTCCTTCTCCCCACTCCTTCTCTACCGCCCCGTGTGCAGCACAGCCGGCCAGGTCCCCTTACTTTTGTGGCACTTCCCCGACCGACTGACAACAGCCCCGGTCCGACAAACCTCCCTGCCCTTAACTGCGCATCTAAATTACCTTATTACAGCTGCTGTAAGAAGATAATTTAGATTCGCGGCTACAGGGCAGGGAGGATTGTCGGACCGGGGCTGTTGTCGGTCGGTCGGGGAAGTGCCACAAAAGTAAGGGGACCTGGCCGGCTGTGCTGCAACCGGGGCGGGGTGTGGCGGGGCGGACCGCCCCCTCCCTTGGTAGCCACTCGAACCGCGAGGCTACTCTCCTCCTTACCTGCACTGCCTGCAGCACAGAGCCAAACGGAAGTCTTCCCGACGTCAGCGCTGACGTCGGAGGGAGGGAGGGCTTTGTTTAAGCCCTCCCTCCCCTCCGACGTCAGCGCTGATGTCGGGAAGACTTCTGTTCGGCTCTGTGCTGCAAGCAGAGAAGGTAGGGAGAAGAGCCGCGCGACTGAGTACATCCAGCCCCGCAGGAACCCCGCGACCCTCGGAGGCGTCCCCACGGGATCCCCGCGACCCTAGGGGGCGTCCCCACGGGATCCCCGCGACCCTAGGGGCGTCCCCACGGGATCCCTGTGACCCAAAGGGTAAGCGCAGGTATCGGTGGGTGGCTTATTTGCGGGGGGGGGTGCCTTATTTTATATTTTTTTCTAAAAAGGGGGGGCTGTCTTATTTGATGGCCCTGCCTTATCATCGGGGAAACACGGTAGTGGTGGCAGGATTCTCTTCTGTCTTCATGGTGTTTCGCAGTAATGAGGCTTATATGGATGCTGCGGGGACGGTAAAGGGGCGGTGAATGGGATGGCAGGGGCGGTGACGGGGCGGTGAAGGGAACGTCGGTGACGGGGCAGTGCAGAGGATGGTGGGCCGGGGACGGTGCAGTGACGGGGACAGATTTTTTTCCCCGTGTAATTCTCTAGTGAGGAGACCAAAATAGTGAAATGTCTTCCAGGATCCTCAGCTACCAGGAGTTCCAGGCAAATACAGACTATAATTAAGGAAGAAACTAAGGATTTTAACACTGATGTTATCCATCTGGGAACAAATGACCTGGCCAACAACTCCACACTTGCAGCACAGAAAGCTTTTCGGGAGCTTGGTGAGGGCGTGAAACCTTTTGTAAAGACTTTAGCTTTTTCTGAAATACTGCCTGCATATGGAAAAGGAGAGCAAAGAATGAAAAACACAGAGGACTTTAATAGATGGCTCAGAGCCTGGTGTCATCAAGAAGGCTTCAGGTACATAGGAGGATGGGGAAATACATGGAAGGACAAGAAGCTATATTGCACTGATGGGCTACATATTACTACAGCAGGAAAAAGAAACCTTGCAGAGAAATTTAGACAATATTTTTCTAGGCATTTAAATTAGAAGGTGGGGGTGGTGTATGTACAAAGGACAATTATAGAGACCAGCCCCGGCAAAAGAAAAGATGTGATAGTAGTAAAGACTGTAACATAAGCAATATCAGCAACTCATTTCTTAGTATTGCAACGGAAAGTGAAACGAAACAAAAATCCATACGAAAAAGGAGATTATCGCTGAAAAATAGCTGGAAAGCGATGACCACAAATGCTCGCAGTCTAAGCAACAAAGTTCATGATCTGCAAGCCCTGATGTTAGAGGCAGATCTAGATATTGTCGCTATCACAGAGACATGGTTCAGTGAATCACATGGATGGGATGCAAACATACCGGGATATAATCTTTTTAGGAAGGACAGAGATGGTCAAAAAGGTGGAGGAGTAGCTCTCTATGTAAAGATCAATATCCAAGCGACCGAAATGCAAGGGACCTGGGGAGAGGAAGAAGCGATATGGATTGCTCTGAAAAGAGAAGATGGAACTTCTATCTATGTGGGTGTAGTCTACAGACTTCCGACTCAATCGCAGCAAATTGATAAGGATCTGATTGTGGATATCCAAAAGTTTGGAAGGAAAGAGGAGGTTCTGCTGTTGGGAATTTCAACATGCCGGATGCAGACTGGAATGTTCCGTCTGCAGAATCCGAAAGAAGTAGGGAGATTGTGGATGCCTTTCAAGAGGCTCTGCTCAGACAAATGGTGACGGAACCCACAAGGGAAAAAGCGATATTGGATCTGGTCCTCACAAATGGAGAGAGTATCTCTAATGTTCGAGTGGGTGCTCACCTGGGAAGTAGCGATCATCAAACGGTTTGGTTTGATGTAACAGCTAAAGTGGAGAGCGGCCGCACGATACTTAAAGTCCTAGATTTCAAACGTACGGACTTTAATGCTATGGGAGAGTACCTGAAGAAAGAGCTGTTAGGATGGGAGGACATAAGAGAAGTGGAAAGACAGTGGTCTAAGCTGAAAGGAGCGATAAAAATGGCTACGGACCTTTATGTGAAGAAAATCAATAAAAACAAGAGAAAAAGGAAGCCGATATGGTTCTCCAACCTAGTGGCTGAGAAAATAAAGGCGAAAGAGTTGGTGTTTGTGAAATATAAAAAAAACCCAAGAAGAGGAGAACAGAAAGGACTACAGGGTGAAACTGAAAGAAGCCAAGAGAGAGATACATCTGGCGAAAGCACAGGCGGAAAAACAAATGGCTAAAAATGTAAAAAAGGGAGACAAAATTTTTTTCAGATATATTAGTGAAAGGAAGAAGATGAAAAATGGAATTGCTAGGCTAAAAGATGCTGGGAACCAATATGTGGAAAGTGATGAGGAGAAAGCGAATGTGCTAAACAAATACTTCTGTTCTGTGTTCACAGAAGAAAATCCGGGAGAAGGACCGAGATTGTCTAGCACGAAAAAATGGAGTAGATTCTGCGCCGTTCACGGAGGAGGGTGTTTATAAGCAACTTGAAAAACTGAAGGTGGACAAAGCGATGGGACCAGACGGGATCCATCCCAGGATACTAAGGGAGCTCAGACAGGTTCTGGCGAGTCCTATTAAAGACTTGTTCAACAAATCTCTGGAGACGGGAATGATTCTTGGGGATTGGAGGAGAGCGGATGTGGTCCCTATTCATAAAAGTGGTCACAGGAATGAAGCCGGTGAGCCTCACTTCAGTTGTTGGAAAAATAATGGAAGTTTTGCTGAAAGAAAGGATAGTGTACTTCCTTGAATCTAATGGGTTACAGGATCCGAGGCAACATGGCTTTACAAAAAGTAAATCGTGCCAAACGAACCTGATTGAATTTTTTGATTGGGTGACCAGAGAGCTGGATCGAGGACATATGCTAGATGTAATTTACTTGGATTTCAGCAAAGCCTTTGATACAGTTCCTCATTGGAGGCTGTTGAACAAACTTGAAGGGCTTAAGTTAGGACCCAAAGTGGTGAACTGGGTGAGAAACTGGCTGTCGGACAGACGCCAGAGGGTGGTGGTTAATGGAAGTCGCTTGAAGGAAGGAAAGGTGAGTAGTGGAGTCCCTCAGGGATCGGTGCTGGGGCCAATCCTGTTCAATAAATGGGATACCCATGTGGGATCCCTACAAGGGTCAAGATAAGGAAATTGGGTCATTAGGGCATAGATAGGGGGTGGGTAAGCAGAGTGGGCAGACTTGATGGGCTGTAGCCCTTTTCTGCCGTCATCTTCTATGTTTCTATGTTAATATGTTTGTGATTGACATTGCTGAAGGGTTAGAAGGAAAAGTGTGCCTTTTTGCAGTTGATACCAAGATTTTTAACAGAGTAGACACCGAAGAAATATGAAAAATGATCTGCAAAAGTTAGAGAAATGGTCTAATGCCTGGCAACTAAAATTCAATGCAAAGAAATGCAGAGTAATGCATTTGGGGATTAATAATAGGAAGGAACCGTATATGCTGGGAGGAGAGAAGCTGATATGCACAGACGGGGAGAGGGACCTTGGGGTGATAGTGTCCGAAGATCTAAAGGTGAAAAAACAGTGTAACAAGGCAGTGGCTGCTGCCAGAAGGATGCTGGGCTGTATAAAGAGAGGCGTAGTCAGTAGAAGGAAGAAGGTGTTGATGCCCCTGTACAGGTCATTGGTAAGGCCCCACTTGGAGTATTGTGTTCAATTTTGGAGACCGTATCTGGTGAAGGACGTAAGAAGACTTGAGGCGGTCCAGAGGAGGGCGACGAAAATGATAGGAGGCTTGCGCCAGAAGACGTATGAGGAGAGACTGGAAGCCCTGAATATGTATACCCTAGAGGAAAGGAGAGACAGGGGAGATATGATTCAGACGTTCAAATACTTGAAGGGTATTAACGTAGAACAAAATCTTTTTCAGAGAAAGGAAAATGGTAAAACCAGAGGACATAATTTGAGGTTGAGGGGTGGTAGATTCAAAGGCAATGTTAGGAAATTCTACTTTACGGAGAGGGTGGTGGATGCCTGGAATGCGCTCCCGAGAGAGGTGGTGGAGTAAAACTGTGACTGAGTTCAAAGAAGCGTGGGATGAACACAAAGGATCTGAATCAGAAAATAATATTAAATATTAAACTAGGCTAGTACTGGGCAGACTTGCACGGTCTGTGTCTGTATATGGCCGTTTGGTGGAGGATGGGCTGGGGAGGGCTTCAATGGCTGGGAGGGTGTAGATGGGCTGGAGTAAGTCTTAACAGAGATTTCGGCAGTTGGAACCCAAGCACAGTACACAGTAAAGCTTTGGATTCTTGCCCAGAAATAGCTAAGAAGAAAAAATTAAAAAATTTTAATTGAATCAGGTTGGGCAGACTGGATGGACCATTCGGGACTTCCTCACTTCCTTCGGCTTCACCGCTCCTCTGCCCACCCCTACCCACGATAAGGGGCACTCTCTTGACATCATCAGCTTTCTTGACCTGACTGAGCACAAAACTTCCACTGATGAGACCCGTTGGGAACATGTCCCCTGGTCCGATCACCTCCTAGGCTCTTTCTGCCTCCCCATCTTCATGTCACACCTAGGTACTCCACCCCGAGCCACAAACTCTATCACCTACCGCAAAAAAAATCACAAGTGAACTGTTCTGGTCCCAGTTCCTCCACAAACTTCCTCCTTTTCCCAAACATGCGGACCCAGACTTAAACTGGCACAACTGGGTAACTCTTTCTGGGACCACGTACCGTGCTCTTGCCCCTTTATCCACCAAACCCATCTCCTACTCCCACAAGGTTCCCTGGTATCTCCCATACCACAGGGAATTAAAACAGAAATGTCGAGCCTTGGAGCGAAAATGGAAAAAAATTGAAATCCCCTTCAGACAGACAATCCTGGAGAGACAACATCAAGTTCTATAACACCGTATTAAAAAAAGCTAGGAAGAATTTCTATGGAGACAAAATCTCTAGGTCAAAGAACCAAAACAGGACACTGTTCCACATCTGGCGCAACCTAATTTCAAAAAATGAATCCACCTTTTCCCCCTCCCTCCCATCTCCAAATGACCTTGCAAAATTTTTCAATGAAAAGATCACTACCATAAAGAGTTCACTCCCCCCAGCTGTCTCTTACAATTCTCTACCTCCGAATGACTCCAACCCTATCCCTGCTGACAGATCATGGACCTCTTTCGAACTCGTATCCGAACCCCAGATCTCAAAACTTTGTCTCAAACTTAAATCCTGCAAATGCATCCTAGATCCTTTCCCATCCTACCTTTACAAAAACATTCCTGCGCAGGCCATCTCCTCCCTTACCAGCCTTATAAACAAAGCATTACTATCGGGCCTGTTCTCCATAGAAATGGGACACATTGCCTTATCCCCTCTTTTGAAAAAAGCCGATCTCGACCCTACCTTACCATTGAACTACCGCCCCATAGCAAATATCCCTCTCCTAACTAAACTGCTAGAGACCATAGTCGCTACTCAGCTCTCCTCTTACCTAGAAAGATTCTCCATTCTCCAACACTACCAATATGGATTCAGACCCAACTTCAGCACCGAGTCCCTCCTAGTTTCCCTAATTTCAAAGGTGCAACAACTACACTCTCGAAACAAATTCGCTGTTCTGCTACAATTCGATCTCTCCGCGGCTTTTGACATACTAATCTACCAACTTTCTGAGATAGGAATAGACTCCATCGTCCTAAAATGGTTCTCAAGCTTCCTTCGCTCTCATTCCTACATTGTGAACACAAATGGTTCCAGGTCCGCTCCGTGGACTCCATCTTGCGGTGTCCCACAGGGTTCTCCTCTATCCCCTATTCTCTTCAACATTTACATGACCTCCCTGAAGCTCCTCAAACTGTCCCCCCTTGAAGCAATCTACACATATGCGGACGACATTCTTATCCTCCTTGAAACAGACCAGAACCTCACAAACCTCCATGAGAATATTACATCATGAATAACGAGACTGTACGCCTGGTCCCTCTCGGTACAGATGAAATTAAATGAGTCAAAAACAAAACTACTCTGGCTCGGCCCTAAATTAGAATACCTGCCCACGCTCTTCACACCACCCACAGGCTCCGCTCTACACCTTGAGTTCTCTAGTAAGGTCCTCGGCTTCATTATTGACTCTTCCCTCTCCCTCAACGATCACCTCAATTCCCTGGCAAAATCATGCTTTTTCAGCCTCCACATGCTGAGGAAAGTAAGATCCTACTTTTGCCAAAAACATTTCGCAGTCCTTGTCCAATCCATCATCCTCTCTAAACTCAACTACTGTAATGCCATATATTTATGCCTAACAAAAAAAAATCTTCAAAGACTCCAGCTTATCCAGAATGCTGCAGCCAAGCTGATCTTTGCAAAACGCAAATTTGACCATGTCTCCCCACTCCTAACCAATCTTCACTGGCTCCCAGTGATTCCCAGAATTAATTTCAAATGCTCCTGCCTGGCTTTCAAGATCATTCACAGCATCCTCCCTCCCCTAATCCCACTATCCTTTAACGCCTCGAGGCCTACTACCACCAGATCCATCCACAGACATAAACTGTCCTTCCCCTCTCCACACGGTATCCTCTACGCAGGCAAACTGGGAAAATCCCTTCTCTCTAAAATCACAGGCCTTTGGAACGATCTCACTACCCCGCTGCGGAACCTGGGCACCCTCCAATTATTCCGCAAACAACTGAAAACCTGGCTATTCTCTAACATATAACCTTATTTCCCTGCTTATACCGTATTTTCACGCATATAACGCGCGCGTTATACGCGGTTTTACCTACCGCGCATACCCCTCGCGCGTTATATGCGTGAGCAGGGTATACGAAAGTTTTAAAACATAGTTCCCACCCCGCCCGACGCCCGATTCACCCCCCCAGCAGGACCACTCGCACCCCCACCCCGAACGATCACTCGCACGCGCTCCCACCCGCACCCGCATCCACGATCGGAGCAAGAGGGAGCCCAAGCCCTCTTGCCCGGCCGACTCCCCGACGTCCGATACATCCCCCCCCCCGGCAGGACCACTCGCACCCCCACCCCGAAGGACCGCCGACTACCCGACAATATCGGGCCAGAAGGGAGCCCAAACCCTCCTGGCCACGGCGACCCCCTAACCCCACCCCGCACTACATTACGGGCAGGAGGGATCCCAGGCCCTCCTGCCCTCGACGCAAACCCCCCTCCCCCCCCCATCCCCCCCCCAAGAACCTCCGACCGCCCCCCCCGCCGCCCCGCGCCCCCCCTGGCCGACCCCCACGACCCCCCCACCCCCCTTCCCCGTACCTTTGGAAGTTGGCCGGACAGACGGGTGCCAAACCCGCCTGTCCGGCAGGCAGCCAACGAAGGAATGAGGCCGGATTGGCCCATCCGTCCTAAAGCTCCGCCTACTGGTGGGGCCTAAGGCGCGTGGGCCAATCAGAATAGGCCCTGGAGCCTTAGGTCCCACCTGGGGGCGCGGCCTGAGGCACATGGTCGGGTTGGGCCCATGTGCCTCAGGCCGCGCCCCCAGGTGGGACCTAAGGCTCCAGGGCCTATTCTGATTGGCCCACGCGCCTTAGGCCCCACCAGTAGGCGGAGCTTTAGGACGGATGGGCCAATCCGGCCTCATTCCTTCGTTGGCTGCCTGCCGGACAGGCGGGTTTGGCTCCCGTCTGTCCGGCCAACTTCCAAAGGTACGGGGAAGGGGGGTGGGGGGGTCGTGGGGGTCGGCCAGGGGGGTCGCGGGTCGGCTGGGGGGGCGGTCGGAGGTTCTTGGGGGGGGGGACGGTCGTTGGGGGGGAGGGGGGTTTGCGTCGAGGGCAGGAGGGCCTGGGATCCCTCCTGCCCGTAATGTAGTGCGGGGTGGGGTTAGGGGGTCGCCGTGGCCAGGAGGGTTTGGGCTCCCTTCTGGCCCAACTACCAAAGGTACGGGGAAGGGGGGTGGGGGCGTCGTGGGGGTCGCCAGGGGGGTCGCGGGTCGGCTGGGGGGGCGGTCGGAGGTTCTTGGGGGGGGGGACGGTCGTTGGGGGGGAGGGGGGTTTGCGTCGAGGGCAGGAGGGCCTGGGATCCCTCCTGCCCGTAATGTAGTGCGGGGTGGGGGTAGGGGGTCGCCGTGGCCAGGAGGGTTTGGGCTCCCTCCTGGCCCGATATTGTCGGGGAGTCGGCGGTCCTTCGGGGTGGGGGTGCGAATGGTCCTGCCGGGGGGGGGGGGGATGAATCGGACGTCGGGGGGGGGGGTGAACGGAGAGTCGGGACAGCGCACGGAGAGGCGGGGCAGTGCACGGAAGTCAGGGGGGTGAACGGAGAGTCGGGACAGCGCACGGAAAGTCAGGGCAGTGCACGGAAGTCAGGGGGGGTGAACGGAGAGTCGGGACAGCGCACGGAAAGTCAGGGCAGTGCATGGAAGTCAGGGGGGGGTGAACGGAGAGTCGGGACAGCGCACGGAGAGGCGGGGCAGTGCACGGAAGTCAGGGGGGGTGAACGGAGAGTCGGGACAGCGCACGGAAAGTCAGGGCAGTGCACGGAAGTCAGGGGGGGGTGAACGGAGAGTCGGGACAGCGCAGGGACAGCGCACGGAGAGGCGGGGCAGTGCACGGAAGTCAGGGGGGGTGAACGGAGAGTCGGGACAGCGCACGGAGAGGCGGGGCAGTGCACGGAAGTCAGGGGGGGGTGAACGGAGAGTCGGGACAGCGCACGGAGAGGCGGGGCAGTGCACGGAAGTCAGGGGGGGTGAACGGAGAGGCGGGGCAGTGCACGGAAGTCAGGGGGGTGAACGGAGAGTCGGGCAGCATGCGCGGTATAATCGTGAGCGCGTTATACCAAAGTTTTTGTGCTTATCATCGTGATTTCTGCGCGCTATACACGTGTGCGCGTTATTTGCGTGAAAATATGGTATTCCCTCTATTTATATGCTCCTGTAAATCTCTCTCCTTTTATTTTTAAGCTTTGTAAACCGTGCCGAGCTCCACTTCCGTGTAGAAGATGCGGTATATAAACTTAAGGCTTAGTTTAGTTTATCTGCCGTCATCTACTATGTTCCTATGTATAAATATTTTTATCAGGATGTTATTTTTTTTCTTCACAGTAAGCCACTATGTTGTTCTGATTTTATGCTCCATAGCATTGGCTTCTCTATGATAATTCTTTTCAAGAAAATCCTGCTTTTGATTAAATTCCTTTCTCTTTTCTTTTGTATATATTCAAGGATAGCACCAATTTCAACTGTTCATTGCATTGGGTCGGCTGTTCTTGAATCTTTTTGGCATATCCATCACATATATTTAGATTCAATAGTAGGAGGTCTTTTATTATCTTTCAACCGCCATGTTCATAGGTTTTATCAAACTTTTCCGTTTACCTCTTTATATTTAGTTTCAACTAACTTTAGGAGGTCGTTTATTATCTTTCAACCACCATGTTCATAGGTTTTATCGGACTTTTCCGTTTACCTTTTTTGTTGGAGCTAGGGCATCCCATTTGTGAGAATATGCTGCCTGCTTGTCTAAGGATAAAGCACAGTTACTTACCGTAACAGGTGTTATCCTGGGACTGTAGGCAGATATTTCATAACCCTCTCACCTCCCCTAGTTGGCTTCTTCATTTGGGCATCGAACCGATGACCTTGCAAGCTGGCGTAAGGTGGGAAGTCACTCGCACATGCACAATGTGAGCAGTCTAAAAAGTTAGTTAAAGCTTAAAGTGATACTACACTTTTCACTGTCCATACCAGGGCTCCATGGATGTTGTCACCCATTTGTGAGAATATCTGCCTACTATCCCAGCATAACACCTGTTACGGTAACTGTGCTTTATGTGCTGACAGACTGAAATTTAAAAAAAACTATTGCAAACGCAGTTATTTCTATCTGCTTTCATGTAAGGAAGTGGGCAAGAAATGTCATGAAGAGTCAGCATTTTTAATGTTTATTTTTATGTATATTTTATACAGAAACTGTCTAGATAGATGGTATATAAATTTTAAAAATAAATATAGGCTTCCTATCCACTCCTCTTATTTACTTACAAGTACATTTACTCTGCAGCTCCTCAATCATCTCTCCCTATACTCCTCTGTTCATTGGGCAAATCTCTCTTATCTGTATCCTCCTCCACTAATCTGAAGAGTCTGCTTGAGTCAACAAATCAAGCTCCATCCATGGCAGTATCCAAATTCAGAATAAAAGCCCGCCTTTTCAAGGCTGCTTTTAACTTCTAACCCCCACTTGCTTGTATAGTACCTATGCCTGAGAAACACCCTAACTCTACTGAGCAGAGGCTTTTTGAATGTTTTAATGTATAATGAGCTATAGGAATGATAAGTAGTAGTAGTAGTTGATTCACAACTGCCAGTGAAGTTTGTGGTCATACAAAAAAGGAAAAACATTGATCAAAAAACCTCTGGCATTCTAAGATAGATATGAGACTGAGGCAACCCAACACAACCTTTAATGAATTTTTACTCATTTTAAAGAATAGCACAGACACATTGGCATCATTGCACACAGCATGGATCTATCTTTTTATTGTGCTAGGCTCCATCGGATGACATCACCCGTCTTGTCTCTGGAGCGAGACATTTGTTTATGGTCAAAATCAGATATTCAAACTAAGAAAGAGAGAGAAAGTGACTTGTCCAGGATCAGAGAGACAATGGTAAAAATGTAAATCAGAAGTGAGATACAGGGAGATGAAGTGACTTACCCAGTGCTAGACAAAGTTGAAATCTGAAACAAAAAATTATTCTTCATTCACCTTTCTGACATTAGATTACTTTTTATCTGCACACTGAAAATCTCTCTAAGGTTGGTCAGGGAAACTCAATGAAAATATTGTGCACTATGTGAAAGAAATACCAGGCTAGCTGGATCTGGAGATCCTGGAAAGGTCGGCATTCACAACCTCCAGAGAGAAGAGTAGAGTCAGCTATTAATCAACATCAATATTAAATGGTCCGTTTCATGGATATCCCAGAAGGAGCTGTGGTGCAATAACCGCAAGCTGAAGACTATTGCTCTAATCACTCAACTGACTATACTGGAAGGAGTTTGCAGGGGCAAAAGGCTCACATAGTTGCATATGAAGATACAAAGGTTCCATATCAGCACAGTTCCAAACTGAGCTGAATGTATAAAAACAAAAAAACCCTAAAAAAAACAAACAAAAAATATCCTATAAGGTGTATGGGGAGGGAGGGGGGGTGAAAAAAGATCCTGCAGATCCATAACACCCTTTTCACCACAAGAGAAAATATCACATTCACAGAGAAAGATGCAGAAACAAGGGCAATTTGTTCTCCTTTTAGTGTTTAAATTTATGATCCTTATTTTAAGCCTCTACATAATCTTTCCAATCAACTGACACCCTGTAAATCAAGCCTAGATTTACAGATAGAAATAGGAGTAAACTCTTTTGAGACAAAAACACACATATGAAAACAGAAAAAGGTTATTGTTCTCTTGTGGATATACTAAAAACAGTTTTGAAAAAAGGACAGGGTGGACCAGCCCTTTTAAAACTCAGAAAACTAGGAGTTGGGATTGCTCAGTACTTGGCCTCAGTTCAGAGCTAACTAGAGCACTCTCCCATAGTAATCCAGTGTGCCAACATAGTACTGAGGTACACACACTTCCCTTCTGGTCCAGCAGGTGTTGGGGAGGAACACTCTTATTCCTTGAGCCAGTCCCAGCTAGCAGTGTTATGGGACATACGTCCTCTCTGACTCAACTGTCCTAGCACGGTGTAAATGATGGACACTCATCTGAGCCAGTACTGAGGAATAAGGTTCCATCTCACAAATGAGACATTCAATTCAGGCCCAGGGTATTGTACCTAAGACAATGCATAAATTCCAATGCTAGTTCTATACTGTGGTGCCTGAAACCCCCCCTCCCCCCCAGAATTGGCCAAAAAATCTTCAGTTCCTTGCCATTAATTCTGGTGAATGCAGATGTATTATCTCATGTGATGGGTCTTATTAGAATTATTTTTTTTAACAACATGCTATCCTGTGCGCCTTCACTTTATTATCATGCTGCAATACTTAGAACTTGTCCTGGTGAAGAAATGATGCTGGAGGAGGAACAGTCATTTGCCACACCACTGTCAGCTTCTTCCACCCAGATACTGAGGGCAGCACCTCCAGCCAGCCTTTCAAGCTCGACAGGGATCTGCTCCTCCTTGCCATCAGTGAACTGAAGCATGACAAGGTACTCTATATTCAGTCAGTGTACTGCTTGGAGTGTGCAAGCCTTCGAGATTAGGCTTCAGGGCCTGGCCCTGCTCGACAAGAATCAGTTCCAAGGAAACACCAGGATTCTGCATCCATATCTGGTTTAGAAGCCATGTCAACATCTTCTTTAAAGTTGTCTGAACACACTGCTGTAGTATGACTAACTCTGAAACAGGACTCCAACTGTTCAAAATAAAGCAGAATAGTCAGTCGATCTACTTCAGCCTTAACTCTATCCATAGAAATCACCTTCTTATGGGAGTGGGAATTCAACAGATAACAACTAATTGGAAAGACTGTTCTAGATTGAATTGTAATTTTTGGTGGAACTCAGTTTGTCATATGTATAAGATGGAAAGATTTTTTGCGATACAGAGGGGGTATTTTAAAAGATTTCAAGAGGTGTGGAGGCCATTAATTGAATATTATAACGAGTAAAGTTTATTCTTTTTCCTTAGGGGATAATATATAGAAATGGGATGGGATGGGAGGGATAGGGAGGGAAAAATATTGGAAAGATGTTGTTATGAAAAATAAGGAGATATATGTAATAGGATGGGATATTTATTGTTGTGCATTACTGGGTATAATAAAATGTTTAAAGTGTTTGAGGAAGAAGGATGGGGGGAGGGACAGATTTCATGTCAGATTAATTGAATTATCAAAAAGAGATGTATAATTATATATAAATTTGTAAGGAATATTTTATTGATATGGAAAAGGGTGGGAGGTGGGGGGGGAATAAAAACATGTATAATAATATTGTTTAAGAATGCCAAGTGTGTTATGTAAATTAATTGTAATAATACTGTACACTTGTTGAAAGAAATAAAAAGGAATAAAGATTTAAAAAAAAAAAAGAAATCACCTTCTGACTTCTTTATCCCCCCCCCAATTTACTCATCTGAAAAGACACCAACTCCTGAACATTCCCATGCATCATGAACCCTCCCTCTGCAGCAGATGGATCCCTCCCTAAATGGTACCAGGCAAAGGTTCGCATTGGAACTTGCCATTTCCCTCCTGAACTTGCAGATTCACAGAGTTTATTCAAAGGGGTAGCATGGAACAAAGCCCCTCAGCTTGCTGTCTTGGGCAGTCACCCTTTTTTTTAACATACTCTTTCCCAAAACTTGGAATCCCACCTTCTATTTCTGAATTTCCCTTTCCCCTCACCTGTTTCTGCAGCAACTGGATCTTTTCCGCTTGCTTCTTCACTGTCTGGCTCAGCTGTGGATATAGCACAATAATAGGGTTGTTTTATAACAGGAATTAACACTACACAAATAAATATCCCTGTGTAGGAAGACTGAATTTTCAAAATCAAAATATATGTATATTCTTTAGCGTCCCTCCAGACCAGTCCAGAAATAGATGGGTTTATGCTCCTCTGTCAGCAGGTGGAGACTGAGACACTAACTTTTTGCTACAGTGCAAGTGGGATGTGCAATCCCTCTTACAATCAGTCTTTTCTCAGTCTCCAGTAGGTGCAGTGGTAAGATTGGTGCAGTCTGTGCTGAGGTTTGTTTTGGGCCTGTTGGAACTGGTTAGGGAATTTTTCTGGTTCCTTTTGCTGTCTGGATAGAGCTTGGTCCTACCAACCTCGGGGGTGCTACACTCTAAAGGGTCGAGTCCCTCCCCCCCCATTTCCCCCACTACCCTAGGTTTTCTGTGTTTAGAGGAGCCTCAACTGTACGCCTTGCCACCAATACCAGCACTGACTACAGTTTAGAGTGCCATGTGGGGTCTGCTCTAACTTGAGACAGTTTGTGAGCTGGGAGAAGTGAAAAAAAAAAAGACACAAGAAATAAACATAGTAGATGAGCATAAAGTGGTCTTGAGGCCGACGTTTTTCTATGGCATTATTGTACGTGGGTTTTTGGCACATTCAGTATGAGTACTTCGAGAAGCAGCCCAAGTGCAGTTTATTTGGGCGCCGAGCAGTGAATGCGGCTGGCAGGTGCACAAAATGTTCTGGCCGCCTCGAGGATGACCCGACTTCGAGTGTCAGCATGTGTGTCTCCCCTTCGCTTACACACCACTCATTGGCGGGAGGCGCTGGTAACACCTGGGCCTCACCTGCCGCCCACGCCGGGGTTTACTCAGCTGCTGGTGGTCAGGCAGATTTGGGCTTGTGGACTGCTGGTTAGGCTGGGGATTCCTGTTAGAGAATGACACGGTGGCGGTTTACCCGCGGCCACCGCATTTTAGCCGTGGGTCACCCGCCGAAAACAGGGAAGAAAACTAGCAGTCGCTGCGGCGACGGGGACAAGGCCATTCACCGCCCGCGGGGCGGTGAATGGGTCTTGTCCCTGCAGTGAGGCATGAAGGATCGCGCGGTCCCCGCAGCTCACACCCGCCTGCCCAATCGATTCTAGTGTTTAGCCAGCTCTCTCCCTTCTCCTCACCTTAGTTTGTAGATTTTCTTTTTCGGCGACCCGCACGCTATCAGAGAGCCACGCACCCGCCGCTGCTCAGTTTCGATCTTCTGCTCTGACGCAACCGGAAACAGGAAGTTGCAGCAGAGCAGAAGATTGAACACTGAGCAGCCGCGCGTGTGCGGCTCTTTGGGAAAGCGTGCAGGTCGCTGAAAAAGAAAGCCTGCAAACTAAGGTGAGGAGAAGGGAGAGAGCTGGCTAATCACTACGATCGATTGGGCAGGCGGGTGGGGGCTGCGAGGACCGTGCGATCACCCGTGTTCCCGGCTCAAACTGTAAGGAGGGAGTGAAAGGGAAAAGGATTCTGGGCCAAGGGGATGAAAACGGAAAATGGATGCAGCGGGGACGGTGACGGGGCGGTGAATGGGATGGCAGTGGCAGTGACGGGGCGGTGAAAGGGATGGCGGTGACGGTGATGGGGCGGTGAAGGAAACGGCAGTGACGGGGCGGTGCAGAGGATGGTGGGCCGGTGACGGGGACAGATTTTTTCCCCGTGTCATTCTCTAATTCCTGTGTTGCCATGGATGCTACCGATGTTCTCAATAGCGGTGGGGTCAAGTTTGGTTTTGGTGCCGCATTTAATTTCAGGTGCCAGCTTAGCGACGGTGCTTCCCTCAGTTTTGGCGGGAAACGCATCCATTTTGGCCATTGTCTCAGGCGACCTTTCTCCTGTCTTAGAGAGACAGGAACAGGTCTTAAATCTGTCTTCTGCTCATGCTATGATTTCTAGATTGCTGACAGGGTTGTTGAGCCCTGATTTTATGTTAGCCATGTGCAAGGCTTATTTACAAGCGGCTGGGGGTCCTGCTTCAGTTCCAGGGGTCATCTGCTGAGCCTTTCGCTTCCACAGCCACCCTGTTCAGTCTCCTGCTAAGGTTGCCTCTATCTGGCCCCCTCGTCCATCGTCCAAGTGGCCGTGGATGTCTTGGGCCGAGGTTTCTTTTCTGGCAGATCCTTTTCCTTTGGATGGGAACTTGGATCTTGGGGAGGATTTTCCAGATGTTAGGGGGGTCTAATGTTTTGGATAGAATTTTTTCTAAGGCACCGGTTGGCGAGGACGCGTATGTTGTGCATATTTTTCCTTGGGAAGAGATGCAGGAGCTCATTCTTCAGGTGTCTTCAGTTTTACACTTTGAAGAAGATGCTATGGACTCCCTCGGGTGGTGGACCCTCTTATTAGAGGGGTCCGGTCAACATCCCATTCTTTCCCTATGCATCAGGATATTGGGATGTAGTACATGCTCCGCGGAATGTTCCAGATGCACTTTTTTGATTGGTGCGGTTCGTGGCCAGACTCTATCCCATTCCAGATGGGGATAGTGATACTTTTAAGTTTCCAGCAGTGTCTCGGCTATTGCATGCAGACATACTGTGCCGGTGAATGGCGGCTTGGCCCTCAGAGATCCTCAGATGGAAGTTCTACTTAAACGCAGTTTTGATGTGGCTGTCCAGGCAGCAAATTGTGGCAGTTTGGTGGTTTGGTGTTTCTGTTATCTGCGAGAGTTCTTGACCGCAATGTGGCTGATTGGTTCATGGATCAGGAAGTTCTTGAGCTGGAAGTTTCTTTTCTCTCTGATGCCATGTATGATCTGTTGGGTGCCTCGGTCAAGTCCATGGCTCTAGGTGTGATGGCCTGTCGTACCCTATGGCTTTGGAGTTAGTCGGCAGATGCAACATCTAAGGCTAAGCTCAGTAAATTTCCCTTTTGGAGCTCCTTTCTCTTCGGGGAGGAGTTGGATAAGCTGGTTCAGGCCTTGAGTGTCTCTAATGTGCCTCAGTACAGTTTAAAAAAACCCAAAAACCCCAAAACAAAACACCAGAGGACCAACCTCGCCAGGTTTTGCATGGTGGTTCTGCCTGGGGACGTTTGAGTGGATTTCGTAGGTACCGCCCTGGCTGGGGTGTGACCTCTTTTCCTTCCAGAGGACGTTTCTTCCAAAGCATTCATTGCGGGTCCTTCCCCTGGCTCCAGTCAGAGCCTGGTTGCGGGAGTTTTTACCGGAGATAGGCCAACAGATCAGTGGGTCCCTATCATTAGGGGGGCCTACCCCTCCCCCAACCCATGAATGATAGAAGTGAACTTTCTATTTTGAATTGTAATGATATTCTTGGTAGTTCTCAGAAAGTTCAAGATAGTGAGGATTTAGTCTTGTCTGACTGCGTATTTATCCACTCCTATCAAGCTCCAAGATCCCTAGGGTGTGGAGGTCGGTCCATTCAGCTTGCAGCCCTAAGATTTTGTGGTCTGGGAAAGCCGCTAGAAATATCTGAGGCAGAAAGTCCTTTCCACCTTTCAGCTGCAGGCAGGCACAAACAGTGAGCTGTGAGTAAAATCCCATTCCTATGGGAGAATTGGGGTGGGTCACAAAATACCCAATTTGAGGGTCCTTGGGGCTAGAATTTAGGTCTCCCATCTCCAAAACCCGTTTCTGTGTTTTTGAACTTTTCATTAAGTCTCCATGGGCTATTTTTGGTGTAATTTTACTGGCCATTTTGAATTTCAAACAATATAACAGAGAAAATGACAGCAGATAAAAGACCTGAATGGTCCATCCGGTACACCCAATATTCATACTCATTGTACAGTATATTCATAGTTAAATTGTCTTTAATATTTCTGGGTAATAAACCATAGAAGTCTGCTCTGGTCTATCCTAACCATCCTGGCACTGGAACTCCTATCAAAGCCCTCCCTAGCTCATTCTAAACCAAATCACCAAATATAGGACACAGACCTTGCAAGATTGTCCAGTACCGGCCTTAGTTTGTTTTATGCCATTCATTTTCTAACCAGAGATCCTCTGTGTTCTTTCCACGCTTTTTTTAATTCCATCACCGTTTTCATCTCTACCACCTGCCTCAGAAGCGCATTCCAGGCATCTACCACCCTCTTCGTGAAAAAGAATTTCCTAACATTGCACCCCGCAACTTCAATTCATGCATTCTAGTTTTACCATTTTCCCTTCTTTGGAAAACATTTGTTTCTATATTAATACCTTTCAAGTATTTAAACATCTATATCATATCTCCCCTGTCCCTCTCTAGAGTATACACATTCAGGTCTTCCAAACTCTTCTTTTACATCTTTTGGCGCAAGCCCCATATCATTTTTGTTGCTTTTACATCCTTAGTTAGATAAGGCCTCCAAAAATGAACACAGTATTCCAGATGGCGACTTGTACAGGGGCATCAACACCTCATTTCCACTTCTGGTAATGGCTCTTTCTATATAGCCCAGCGTCCTTCTGACTATAGCCACTGCCTTGTTACACTATTTCATTGCATTCAGATCCTCAGACACGATCACCCCAAGGTTCCTCTCCCCATCCATGCATATCCTGGAGCCAGGATCCGCGACATCACCACCAGTATAGACAAACTTCTAAAACCTACTGACCATTTCCCTATGTTTCTCATTCATGTAGGTACCAACGATACTGCCAGAAGCACATCAGACAGCATCCCTAAAGACTTCGAGGCCCTGGGAAGGAAGCTAAAGCAGACAGGAGCACAGGTGGTCTTCTCATCAATCCTCCCAGTAAGAGACAAAGGCAGAGACAGGGAAGAGCGCATCCATAGGACCAACGAGTGGCTTCGCGAATGGTGTTTAGAGACGAACTTTGGATTCCTAGACCACGGAGCAGCGCTACAAGGACTACAGGGACCTGATGGACTTCACCTAACAAAGAGAGGCAAGAAAGTTTTTGGACATCGACTAGCACATCTACTTCGGAAGGCTTTAAACTAGGTAAGTTGGGGGAGGGTTCACACATACATACCAGAGCAGTAAGGATCCATCCTGGTGAAGCAAGTAAAACCCACACTTCTGAGCCTAAGGTAAGTACCCATAGTATACACACTTCTGAGCCTAAGGCAAGTAC